>NW_020948739.1:8066189-8148618 GCF_900497805.2 Vombatus ursinus
GAGAGAGAGAGAGAGAGAGAGAGAGAGAGAGAGAGAGAGAGAGAGAGAGAGAGAGAGAGAGAGAGAGAGGAAGAAGGAGGAGCAGAGAAAGGAAAAGAAAGAAAGAGAGGTGGGAGAAAGATGAGTGAGACAGAAGAGAGGGAGAGAGAGGAGAGAGAAGCTAGGCTGCTTCCCTACTTTATTTTTAGCCATGTCAATAAAAAGACTAACAGGGACATCCTGTTTTTAATTAAGCTTGAAATGTCCTTTTCTTGTCTCTGAGTGAATAAAGCACTATGGAGCAGCAAGGGGTCAGCCCCGGATCAGTTTAGCCCATCCCTGCCCAGCTGGGTCTAGGCAGGGTCTCCAAGCATGTGGAAGTGAATCTACACATGTGTGTGTACCCTGTCCTTCAGTAGTTCTTCCTTTCTGTGTGTTTTCCATTTCTTTTCCCCCCTGAAGCAACAGGCTCCTGAAACTCAGCATAAAAGACATTCCAGGCCAAATCAACACGAACATGGTTCACAACTGATGAAATAAAACAGCCCAAGTTAAGAGTCAAAACCCAGCTTTCTTTCTCTTTGAAGGAAGCCAAGCTGATCACAATAAGAGTGGGGGAGGAAGGAGGGGACACACACACAATACTTTGTATCTGCATGGGCCTAGCAGTTTACAAAGCACTTTTAATTTATTTTAATCCAATTCAATGAGATTCAACTCATTGCGCACTTCTTAAAAACTTACTACATGCCATTCACCTTCTTTTCCATCAGAGTTAGGGTTTTACTCGCTCCTATCGTCTGTCTGGCCTCTGCCTATCTCACCAGGGGTCACCCAATTTCAGATGCATTGCCAATTTTTTTTTTTGCACCTGTTAGGACAGGGGAGCTCAGTGACAGAGCACAGTCTTGTTTCTGGCTAACAGGAGTCCCAGCAACATGTTGTTAACCACCTCATCAAGGGAGCCAACCCACAGCTTTAGCTTTAGGAACACCAACTGTACCAACTGGTTTGGACAGGAATTTCTGCCAGAACCTGTTAAAATAGGGACCTAGAAGTTTCTCTGCACTACTGACTCATTACTCTCTGAATGGTGGTAGTGTGTTATTCTCGTTTCTTTTTCCTGATGAGTGAATTAAATTGGCGTCACGACAAAGACGTTGGCTCTTACGGGCTCCTGTTAGATTAGAACGTCTAATAGTTCTGAAAAACAACAAATCAAGAGCCACACTTCTACCTTAGCGTCCTTTGGAATTAAGCACCAGTCTCTTGCCTTGTCCTAGTCAGAAAGAGAGAGAGAACACACCTCATCGCATTGCTGCTGCTGACTGCTTTCTTAATCCCTGGTCACCTGTTTAACAGATGTGTGTCACTGGTCATCAGGGGACGTGAGGAATCATCTGGTCAAATACAAGAGCACTACTGAATACGCTGTTAGGGATAGACACTGGATTTGGAGTCAAGAGGACTCATCTTTCTGAGTTCAAATCTGGCCTCAGACACTTACTAGCTATGTGATCTTAGGCAAGTCACTTAACTCTATTTGCCTCAGTTGCCTCATCTGTAAAATAAGCTGAAGAAGGAAATAGCAAAACACTCTAGTGTCTCTGCCAAGAAAACCCCAAATGGGGTCACAAGGAGTAAGACATGACTGAAATGACTGAACAATCTCTCCCTTAATCTACACTCTTTCTTATTTCCCCTGTCCTTTCTCTCTTTCCCTCCTATTTCCCCACTTAGTGAAATGTACTTCTATATTCAACTCTGTGTGTGTATGTGTATATGTGTGTGTGTGTTGTTCCCTCTTTTGACCATTTCAAGTGAAAGTGAGATTCAAGTGTCACCCATTCCCCTCCACACACTTTTTCCGCCTTGTTTGTATAGACTTCTATATGTGTGCTCTGATTATGTGGAATAATTTTCTCTAATCTTTTTTCCCTCCCTGTCCCATCTCTTCCCCTCTATTCTACTTCTATTTTTCTTTTTTTTAAAAAAGCATTTCTAATAGTATTTTTCCAATTATATGTAAAGACAATTTTAACATGCATTTTTGATAAAATTTGGAGTTCCAAATTTTCTCTCTTCCTCCTTTTCCTCCCCCTCCCTAAGACAATAAGTATTTTGATATAGATGATATATGTTTAATCAGGTAAAACCTATTTCCGTATTAGTAATGTTATAAAAAAAGAAATAGTTTGCAAAAAAATTACGGTTTGCTTAAAAGGAATAAAAACCACAAAAAATAAATTAAGAATAGTATACTTCTATATGCATTCAGACTCCATCAGTTCTTTCTCTGGATGTGGATAGTATTGTCCATCATGGATCTTTTGGAATTGTCTTGGATCATTGTATTGCTGAGAAGATCTAAGTCAGACATAGCTGATCATCCCACAATGTTGCTGTTACTGTGTACAATGTTCTCCTGGTGTAAGTTAGAAGCATTTCCAATAAGATCAGGGTGAAATAAGGATGTCCATTATCACCACTGTTATTCAATATTGTACTACAAATGTTAGCTTTAGCAATAAGAGAAAAAAAGAAATGGAAGGAATTAGAATAGGCAAAGAAGAAACAAAGCTATCGCTCTTTGCAGATGATATGATGGTATGCTTAGAGAATCCTAGAGAATCAAGTAAAAAATTACTTGAAACAATAAACAAATTTAGCAAAGTTGCAGGATATAAAACAAACCCACATAAATCATTGGCATTTCTATGTATTACTAACAAAGCCCAACAGCAAGAAATAGGAAGAGAAATTCCATTTAAAGTTACTGTAGATATTATAAAACATTTGAGAGTTTACCTGCCAAAACAAACTCAGGAACTGTATGAACACAATTACAAAACACTTTTCACACAAATAAAGTCAGATCTAAATAATTGGAAAAATATCATTCCTCATGGGTAGGCCAAGCTAATATAATAAAAATGATAATTCTACCTAAATTAATTTACTTATTACACTGCCACACCAAACTACCAAAAATTATTTTATAGAACTAGAAAAAACAATAACAAAATTTATCTGGAAGAAAAAAAGGTCCAGAATATCAAAGGAACTAATGAAAAGAAAAGTAAGGGAAGGTGGCCTAGCTGTACCAAATTTTAAATTGTATTATACAGCAGCAATCATCAAAACTACTTGGCACTGGCTAAGAAATAGAGTGGTAAATCAGTGGAATAGGTTAGGTATGCAAGATACAACACTCAATGACTATAGTTATCTACTATTTGGTAAATCCAAAGAATCCAGCTTCTGGGATAAGAACTCACTATTCAACAAAAACTGCTGGGAAAACTGGATTAATAGTAAGGCAGAAACTAGGCATAGACCAACATCTTACACCATACACCAAGATAAAGTCAAAATGAGTACATGATTTATATATAAAGACTGATACTATAAGCAAGGAATAATTTACCTATCAGATCTATAGAGAAGGGAAGAATTTATGACCAAACAAGAGATAGAGAACAGTATGGAATACAAAATGGACAATTTTGATTACATTAAATTGAAAAGTTTTTGCACAAACAAAGGAAGCAGAAAGCCGGGAAACAATTTTTACAGCCAGTGTCTCTCATAAAAGCCTCATTTCTAAAATATATAGAGAAGTGAATCAAATTTATAAGAATACAAGTCATTCCCCAATTGATAAATGATCAAAGGATGTGAACAGGCAGTTTTCAGATGAAGAAATTAAAGCCATCTATAAACATATGAAAAATGCTCTAAATTACTACTGATTAGACAAATGCAAATCAGATTGATTCTGAGGTACCACATCACACCTATCAAATTGGCTAATATGACAAAACTGGACAATGATAAATGTTGGAGAAGATGTTGGAAAATTGGAACACTAATGCATTGTTGGTGGACTTGTGAACTGATCCAACTATTCTGGAGAGCAATTTGGAACTATGCCCAAAGGGCTATAAAATTATGCATACACTTTGACTCAGCAAAACCACTTCTAGGTCTGTATACCAAAGAGATTATAAAAACAGGAAAAGGACCCACATGTAAAAAATATTTATAGCAGCTCTTTTTGTGGTGGCAAAGAATTGGAAACTGAGGGGATGACCATCAACTGGGGAATGGCTGAACAAGCTGTGGTATATGAGTGTAATGGAATACTATTGTGCTATAAGAAATGATGAGCAGGCAGACTTCAGAAAAACCTGGAAAGACTTATATGAACTGATGCTGAATGAAATGAGCAGAACCAGGAGAACAGGAGAACAATAGAATCTTCTATGATGAATGTGCCATTTTTGGGGGGGTGTTATTTCTGGAAGATGTTGTAGGCCTTTATAGAACTGATCAATTTTAGCCTCGTTGGCATCAATGGTTGAATGGTTTGCCTTGGATTCAAACAGATATCATTCTGCTTTTTTCTAGATTATACCCCAGTACTGCTTTTCTCACTCTTTTATTGACTATGAAGGCTACCCCATCTCTTCTAAAGTATTCTTGCCCACAATTTGGACTCAATTGTCCTTTAAGGTCCCTTCCAGCTCTAATTCCATGATCCCATGATCTTTCACAGTCTGGCTTCTGACCTTAATACTCAAGCTGCACTTTCCAAAGTTGTCTGTGATCTCTAGGTTGCCAGAACTAATTTTCTTTTCTTTGCCCCCTTCCTTCTCAACATCTCTGCTATATTTAGCTCGTTGACTACCCTCTCTTGCATACTCTTTCCTCTCTAGACCTTTGTGATGTTCCTAGATCTCTTACTAGACTGGGATGCTTTACAAGCTGATTGCCACTGCCTCCCTTTCTGGTGTTTGCTAGGGTTCCCAGATGCTTGGGAAAGGAATTTGGCTTCCTTAAGCATTTTATAATAAGCATATCTCTGTCTCCTCTGCTACTCCCTTCTCCCATCCCTTAAACACAGCTTCCTGAAAATGAAAGGATCTTCCTCAAAAACCTTCATAGTTTTTCTTCCTCTTTGGAGTATAAAACCAGAAGGAATATTAAAGGTTATTGAATTCAACCTTCTCATTTTGTAAATGAGAAAACTGAGTCTCAGATTGGTTCAAGTGACTCGCACAGGGTCACACAGCTAGGTAAGTGTCTGAGGCAGGGTTTGAACCCAGGTCTTCCTGATTCCAAGTCCAGAGCACAATTCACTACTTCGCTCTGCCTCTGATCTGGGGCATGAATTCGGTTTTGGTTCTCCTGATGTTACCTGAGCTCAAGAATTCAGGAAAGCAAATGGACAAGACCTACCTGAACAATCTCCAGCATTTCAGCCTTGCTGATGTACCCATTGCCATCCAGGTCATACATGCTAAAGGCCCATTTCAGCTTCTGCTCCAGTTTCCCTCTCGATGTTACACTTAGGGCAATAATGAATTCTCTAAAATCTATTGTTCCATCTCCATTTGCATCAAAAGTGCGGAAAACATGCTCTGCAAATTTGGAAGCGTCCCCATAAGGAAAAAAGTTCCCATATATTTTCTTAAATTCCTCCATGGATAAATGACCACTTGGGCAGTCTCTCAAGAAGCCTTTATACCATTCCTGGATCTCATGCTCAGTAAAGTCTGTGCTTTCTAGCAAATCCTGCATCACCTCTGGGCGAAGTTTGCTGTTCTGTTTCCCCATCCTGGTGTTAGAGGTTCAGCTGCAAATGGAAAAGGGGAAAAATTAGATTGTTATAACTGTTAGTCAATTAACATTAAGCACCTAGTAGTGCCAAACACTGTGCTTGGTGCTGGCGATACAAAGAAAGGCAAAAATAGTCCTTGTTTTCCAAAAAATCACAATCTAATGAGGGTGACATCATATAAATAGCATATACAAACTAAATTGGAGATAATTAATAGAGGGGAAGAACTAGTGAGCATTAAGGGGGGTTGGGAAAGGCTTCCTGTAGCAGGGAGGCAGAGATGAGGAGGGAGGGCATTTCAGACATGGGGGATAGCCAGAGAAAATGCCAGAAGGCAGAAGATGGAGGGTTTTGTTCAAGGAACAGAAGGTTATGTTAACCTATGAAGGTTAGCCAAAGCCCTGCCAAGAATTAGCGCTGGGATTCTCTTTGGGAACAGTGTGAAAGAAAAGAGCTATTGATATAGTAAAGACGATAACCCCGGTTTATTGTTTTATAAGAGTGAAGAGCACTTGGGCCTCTCATATCCAATCCAAGAAAAAATATGACAAAGATTAACACCTGTGCCTTCATTACTTGTGTTATTAATATTTCCAAATTAGGCAACATTCAAATACCATCTGAATATAATAAACAAGGATATTGAGGGAACCAAACAGAGAAGAACTTTTTAAATGCCAGTTAACTAAATCAAGCCAGGAGAAATAATTGAAGTCACTGAGTGAAAAAGTTGAATAGTAAAGACTGGGCTTTGCAAAAGGGCAGATATATTTTGTTAATTAAAATAGTCTCTTACAACAGTCACCTAGTAGATAAAGTCCAAACTCTAGTTTGGTATTCAGGGCGCTTTGCAATATGGCCATTGCTCAAGGGTTCTTAACGTGGGGTCCGTAGGCCCCCAAACCATCTGTGGATTTCAGGGGATACATGAACTTGGATGGGAAAATTGTCTTTATTTCAATATAGTTTCCTTTTTATCCTATGAATTTCTGTTTTACGGATTTTAAAACATAACTCTGAGAAGGGGTCTATAGTTTTCTTCAGACTGTCAAATGTGTCTGACACACAAAAAAAGGTTAAGAAGCTCTATTCTACAGACACCTTTTAACAAAGAAATCAAAGCTATCTATGGTCATATAAATAATTGCTCTAAATCATTACTGATTAGAGAAATGCAAATTAAAACAAGTCTAAAGTACTATCTTACACCTATCAGATTGGCTAATATGACAGAAGAGGAAAATGATAAATGTTGGAGGGGATGTAGGAAAACTGGGGACACTAATGCACTGTTGGTAGAGTTGTGAACTGATCCAAACATTCTGGAGAACAATTTGTAACTATGCCTAAAGGGATATAAAATTGTGCATACCCTTGATCTAGCAATACCACTACTAGTTCTGTATCCCAAAAAGATCCAAAAAAGGGGAAAAGAACCTAATTGTACAAAAACATTTACAGCAGCTCTTTGTGGGAGCTAAGAATTAGAAATCGAGGGGACGTCCATAATTCAGGAATGACTGAACAAGATGTGGCATGGGATTATAATGAAATAGAAATGACGAGCACAATGATTTCAGAAAAAAACCTGGAAGGCTTTACATGAACTAATAAAGAGTAAAGTGAGCAGAACCAGAAGAACATTGTACACAGAAACAGCAACATTGTGCAACGGTCAACCATGACTGACTTAGCTATTCTCAGCAATACAATGATCCAATACAATTCCAAAGGACTCATGATGAAAAATGCTCTCCATATCCAGAGAAAGAACTAGGGAGTCTGAATACAGATTGAAGCATTCATTCATTCATTCTCCTTCTATCTTTCTTCCTTTCTTTCTTGTTTTCTTCCACAAAATGACTAATATGGAAATGTTTTACATGATTGTACATGTATAACCTGTATCACATTGCTTACCTTCTCAGGGAGGGGGGAGGAAAGGGAGAAAGGGATATAATTTGGACCTCAAATCTTAAAAAATTATTTTTATATGTAATTCAGGAAAAAATAAAAGGTTTTTTTTTGTGAAGAATCTCTGTTCTAGTTATACTTTCCAGCTTTATCTGATACCAATCTCTTTTATGTACTCCATGCTCAGGTGAAACTAGATCATTATTCTATGAACACTTCCCTTTTTTTTAGCTTTTATGTCTACTATGCCTGGAATGTCCATCTCTGGGAATTACCCATATTTGTTTGAAATCCTGCCGTTGGCCAGGTGTGACAGGGGCACACCTATAATCCTTGGTACTGGGGAGGCTGAGGTTAGTGGATCACTCGAGTTTAGAAGTTCTGAGTTGTAGTGGGGCTGAAGCCAATGGGTGTCTGCACAAAGGCAGGTATGAGGAGGCCCAGGAGCTGAGGGCTACTCAACTGCCTAAGGGGAGGGGGAGACAAACGGTCCCAACTCAGAAAAACAGAGCAAGTTAAAGTTTCTGCAGGGATCCATACTGGGATAGTGACGGTGAGCAGACTCTGCACTTCCAGCCTAGATGAAATAGAGCCACAGACTCAAAAAAAGGCCTATTTCTCTTTCAAGGATGAGCTTAAATGCCACCGTCTTCTCCAAAATCCTTCCCTCGGTCACTGGCCACATCACCTTGACTTGACTGAAACTGCTCTCTCTTAACTAGTAAAACCATTGTCTCTTTTCTTGGTCTCCATTCTGTTCGAACTATCTGTAGCATCTGAAACTCTCATTTCATATCATTCTCTTCCCTAAATTTTCGCTCTGCTGCTTTTTCCTGATTTTCTTTTTACTTCTCTGACTGCTTCTTGTTTGTCTCCTCTGATGGATCATCCTCCATACCCTGCCCGCTAAGTGAGTCTGTACCCCACAGTTCAGATATCACCTCCTACAGCCAGATGGCATGATGGACAAAGTGGTGGACCTGGAGTCTAGAAGACCAGAGTTCAAATCCCACTTCAGATATGTACTAACTGGGTGATCCTGGGTAAGTCACTTAACTTTTGTCTGCCTCAGTTTCTTCATCTGTAAAATGGGAATAATAACAGCCTTGCCTCCTAGGATTGTGGTGAGGATTGGATTAGATAATATTTGTGAAGCACTTTGCAAACCTTACAGTGTTACATAAATGCTGCCTAATCCAACCTGTCAATAAACAAGAATCCTCTCTACTACATCCTTGTCAAGTTTTCATTCAACCTTGGCTTGACATAAGGGCCAAACCCACATCTACTGGGGCTGCCCATTCAACTTTGGGGAAATTCTAATTGTTAACTGTTAGAGAGACAGTGTGGAGTAGTGGACAGAATGTAAGACCTAGAGTTAGGACAGTTAAGATTCCAAGCTCCCCTCTAGGTGTATGACCCTGGTATATCACTTTGTTTCCTCTTTATGCCTCACTTTCCTTATCTGTAAAAGGCACTCTCAGGAGGAGAGCATTCCAAGGGACGGAGGAATTATAAAGGCTTGAAAATGTGGGACATTGTTCAGAGAATAGCAGAACATCAATTAAAAAACAGAACCCCCAGTATTTCTTAACCCAGCACCGACCAGGTACCACGTGGACATTTTTAATCAGTGATTTAGAAGACATATTTGTAAGATACACAGTTAAAACAATGCTGAGATCTTACCTTTGAAGGAAAACATACACAGAGATTGCAGCAAGTCAAAACAAAGGGCCAAATCTCATAAGAAATATTAAAGGAATAAATTCAATCCTATTAAGTTCTACATATGAGTTCAGAAAATCAACTTGCTGAGTAAAAAATGGCAAGGAAATTGCTAGATAACAGTTCTTATGCAAAAGATCTAAAGGTCTTAGCGGACTGCAAGCTCACCATGCATTAATAGTGTGATCTAACAGTCAAAAACAGTAAACCCTATATCCTAGGGTACATTTTAGGAAAGGTTTCACATCTGTAAAAGAGAGGTGATGGTGATAGTCCCACTGTATGCCACGCTATTCAGGTTAACTCTGAGAGTACTCTGTTTTGGGATGTCTCATTTTAGGGAGGCTACTCAGAAACTGAAATATGACAATAGAGATCCACCAAGATGGTGAGAGGATTGATAATCATCCATTTATCTTCATCATCATCATCATCACTAACATTTATATACTACTTATTTTATACCTGGTACTGCACTAAGCACTTTACAATGATTATCTCATTTCATCCTCACAACAACCCTGGGAGATTGGTGCTATTATTATCTCAATTTTACAAAGGGGGAAACTGAGGCAGATGGAGGTTAAGTGACTTGCCCAGGGTCACACGGTTAGTAAGTGTCTGGAGGCTGGATTTGAACTCTACCTACTATGCCACCTAGCTTGTCCAAACATGAGGATTAGTTGAAGAAACTAGGGATGTTTGTCCTGGAAAAGAGAAGACTTAGGTGGAGGATATGATAACTGTCTGTAAGACTTGAAGGACCATAATTTGAAGAAGGATTAGACTTGTTCGGTTTGATCCCAAAGAACAAAGGGTGAAACTTGTAGAGAGGGAGATACAGGTTTGATTCCAGGAAAAATTCTCCAACAATCTTTGTTGTTGTTGTTGAGTTATTTTCAGGCATATCTGACTCTTCGTGACCCCATTTGGGGTTTCCTTGGCAGAGATACTGGAGTGGTTCGCCATTTCCTTTTCCAGCTCATTTTACACAGGAGGAAACTGAGGCAGACAGGGTTAAGTGACTTGCCCAGGGTCACGCAGCTACTAAGTGTCTGAGGCCAGATTTGTACTCAGAACACTGAGTCTTCCTGACTCCAGGCCCAGCACCCTACCCACTGTGGCGCCACCTAGCTGCTTACCTCTGACCATTAGAGCTCCTGAAAAGTGGACTTCGATGGGCTCCTTCAGGAGGGAGGGGGTCTGTCCCTCAGAACAGATCTTCAATTAGAGGGTGGTTGATCACTTGTTAGAATTCTGTAAAGTGGATTTTTTTTGGTTATGGTATGAATAGACGGCCTCTAAAGTCCCTTCCAATGCTGGAATTCTGTGATTTAAAAACAGACTCTCTTCTCCTTTTGAGTTAAACATGTCTTTATTTGTTTACCTTAGAATTTAAAACTGTCTTTTAGTGGTAAGTTGGCTCTAGCAGGGAATCCATACCCTACCTCCAGACCCTAGATGATCTATAGTTCATAGATTAACAGAACATCAAATTAATTTATGGAATATTAAAGTAATTTTGAGTTTGCTTTAGGGAAATAACTCAAAATATAGTTTCCCTCTAACTCCCTTCCTTCTTCAACTGATACATCAGTAAAACATTATAAAAAATACAAATTACCACATGCCCTATTCTTGATAAGAAATGGCATTTTAATATCTAAGTCTTCTGCCTCTGAGGAGGATATGATTAGGTTTTCCTGGAAATTCAAAACACTATTCCTCCCAAACTGAACTTAGCTCATTTAAAAAGTAATTCTCCTTTATGAACAATTTCCACACTGCTATCCAATTTCCCCATCATTTTTGCTAAATCCCTCACTTTGACTGAACTGTGTGGAGCTATTTCTTGAAAAACAGTAATTAAAAAATGTTTCTGAATTCATTAGTACAGAAAGACCATAACAGAAACAAGACTTAAGAACATGGACCATATGACTTGGGAAGTGAGTTTGGGATTAGGCCTAGAATTGTTTCAAACTAAAATTACAGATTTTTCTAACTTAAGCAAAACATCTGGACTTTATCAGATTACATGACCAAAATCTCTGTGCGTATGTAATCTAGTCTTCTCCCCTTCCTATTTTTTTATGAGATATGGCTTTCTATCTCTCCTGCACCATTGTATAGAGGCATGAAAAAGGCAGAGAGAAAATGACTATTTGGGTTCAGGCTCTAGGATAGAAGGGCAGTTAGGTGGCACAGTGGATAGAGTGCCAGGCCTGGAGTCAAGAAGACTCATCTTCCTGAGTTTAAATCGGGCTGCAGACACTTACTAGCTGTATGATCCTGGATAAGTCACTTAACCCTGTTTGCCTCAGTTTCCTCATATGTCAAATGGGCTGGAGAAGGAAATGGCAAACCACTCCATTATCTTTGCCAGGAAAATCCCAAACAGGGTCATGAAGAGTTAGACACGACTGAAAAATGACTGAACAACAACCTAGGATTAAACTTAGACCATGTGAGTTCAAAAACTTTGGGGAGCCCTGGGTCAAATGTTATAGAAGCACAGAGATACTGTGACATTTTAAAAAGGTATCAATAAACTATTTTTATGGGGAAAAAGAACATTAGGAGGAGAAAGGATGTGATATTAGGAGAAGCCTCTTGGGAGGAGAGGAATGGGGATAGAATTAAGGAGACCAGGAAAGGGGTTGACAGTGGAAACTGTTGTAAATATGTTCTACATCTACCTGTATGGATAATCTTTGTCTCGTCTCCAGAAATGCCTCCTCATCCAGGCCTCCTGGCTTCCCTGGCTTCCTTTAGTCCCAGCTAAAATCCCACTTCCTACTGGAAGCCTTTCTGGACTTCCCTTAATGCTAGTGCTTTTCCTCTGTTAACTCCGATTTATCCAAGTATGTAACTTGTTTACATGTAGTTGCTTGCACGTTGTCTCTCCCATTAGACTGTCAGGTCCTTGAGAACAAGGACTATTTTCTGCCTTTCTTTGTAACCCCAGGGCTCATGACCCCAAATAGGGTCATGAAGAGTCAGATATGACTGAAAATAACTCAACAACAACAATAATTATTGGAGAATTTTTCCCAGAATCAAACCTGTATCTCCCTCTCTACAAGTTTCGCCCTTTGTTCCTTATTCTGTTCTTTGGGATCAAACTGAACAAATCTAATCCTTCTTCAAATTATGGTCCTTCAGGGTCCACAGTAAACGCTTAACAAGTATTTTCTGACTTGGCAGTAAAGATTTTTTCAAATCACTAACAATAACAGAATTGCAAAGCAAAATAACTCTTCACCTCACAGCCAACAAATTTGCAAAGGTGACAAAAGAGAGAAAGAGTGGTTGTAAAAAAGACCAGTCTTCTAAAATACTGTTGGTATAGCTGTGAATTGGATGAACTTCTGGAAAGAAATTTGAAATTATGTTAAGAAATTGGATGAACTTCTGGAAAGAAATTTTAAATTATGTTAAGAAAATGACCAAAATATCCTTTGACCTAGAGATCCCACTGCTAGGCATCAATTCCGAGGAAGTCAAAGATAGAAAGAAAATTCATATATAGCACTATTTTTTGGTATTTGTAAAGAATTAGAAACAGGGGGCAGAGCCAAGATGGCAGAGGAAAAGCAATGACTTGCTTGAGCTCTCCCTCAAACCCCTCCAAATACCTATAAAAAATGGCTCTAAACAAATTCTAAAGCAGTAGAACACACACACACACAAAAACAGAATAAAACAAATTTCCAGCCCCAGACAACCTGGATGGCTGATCAGAAAGGTATATTGTGCCAGGCTGGGAGAGAAGTACAGTTCAGCGTGGGGGCGCAGGCTGCAACGACCCTGGAGCAGGCCTCAGAGGACTGAATTGTGGGCAGCTGTGGCGGTTTCCAGACTTCTCAACCCACAAACACCAAAGACAACTTAGAAGGTCAGTAGGAAAAGTCTGTGACTGTGTTGAGAGAAGAAGCTAGGTCTCAGCCACCCCGAGGGCAGTGGCTGCCTCCTGAGTTTCCGACCCACAGACTGAGGGGGAATCTAGTGGCTGATCAGAGGGGGATTCAAGGATCTCTTTGCTAGTGCTGAGGCAGGAATCTCTTGCTTTGCCCATGCTTGGATCTGGGTCACAGTTCTGAGGGGCAGTCCTGGGGAGAGGAAGAGAGCTGGTGTGGTAGAGCTTGTTGTGGCAGTGAAGAGAAAACATCTCACCCCCTTATCATAGCACCTTGGAAGAACTGAAAATTTACAGGTCCCTAGGAGTATCTCTTGAAACAGCTGTACAAACCCCAGAAGCTTGGGACAGTACATTCTCCACATTGGAAGCAGACTCTTACCTTAACAAAGAGTTTCAAACTCAAATAATTGGTTGGAATCATGAGCAGGCAGCGCAAAAAGAGTCAGATGATATTATCTTACTTTGGTGACAAAGAAGATCAAAACATACAACCAGAAGAAGACAACAAAGCCAAAGCTCCTACATTCAAAGCCTCCAAGAAAAATATGAATCAGTCCCAGGCCTTGGAAGAGCTCAGAAGGGATTTTGAGAAGCAAATAAGAGAAGTAGAGGAAAAACTGGGAAGAGAAATGAGAGTGATGCAAGAAAATCATGAAAAGCAAGTTAACAGCTTGCTAAAGGAGACCCAAAAAAAAATTGAAGAAAATAACACCTTAAAAAATAGCCTAACCCAAACGGTAAAAGAGGTCCAAAGAGCCAATGAAGAGAAGAATGCCCTAAAAAGCAAAATTGGACAAATGGAAAAGTAAGTCCAAAAGATTACTGAAGAAAAAACTTCCTTAAAAATTAGAATAGAGCAATTGGAAGCTAGTGACTTTATGAGAAATCAAGACACTGTAAAACAAATCCAAAAGAATGAAAAATTAGAAAACAATGTGAAATATCTCATTGGAAAAACAACTGACCTGGAAAACAGATCCAGGAGAGAGAATTTAAAAATTATTGGACTATCTGAAAGCCATGATCAAAAAAAGAGCCTAGACATCATCTTTCAAGAAATGATCAAGGAAAACTGTACTGATATTTTAGAACCAGAGGGCAAAATAGAAAATGAAAGAATCCACCAATCTCCTCCTGAAAGAGATCCCCAAAGGAAAACTCCTAGGAATATTGTAGCCAAATGCCAGAGTTCCCAGGTCAAGGAGAAAGTACTGCAAGCAGCCAGAAAGAAACAATTCAAGTACTGTGGAAACACAAGATTTAGCAGCTTCTACATTAAGGGACCGCAGGGCATGGAATATAATATTCTGGAGGGCAAAGGAGATAGGATTATAACCAAACATCACCCACCCAGCAAAACTGAGTATAATTCTTCAGGGGAAAAATGGTCATTCAGTGAAATAGAAGACTTTCAAGCATTCTTGATGAAAAGACCAGAGCTGAATAGAAAATTTGACTTTCCAATACAAGACTCAAGTGGAACATGAAGAGGTAAACAGGAAAGAGAAATCATAAGAGACTTATTAAGGTTGAACTGTTTACATTCCTGCAGGGAAAAATGATATTTGTAACTCATGAGACCTTTGTCAGTATTAGGGTAGTTGGAGGGAAAAAATTATATGTATGTATATATACATATAGATAGATAGATAGATAGATAGATAGATATGTAGGTAGGTAGATAGATAGAGGGCACAGGGTGAGTTGAAGATGAAGGGGTCATATCTGGAGAATAAAATTAAGGGGTGAGAGAGGATTATACTAGGAGAAGGAGAAAGGGAGAGGTAGAACGTGGTAAATTATCTCACAAAAAAACAGAAAAGAAAAGGCTCTTACAGTGGAGGGGAAACAGGGGAAAGTAAGAGGAAATGAGTGAATCTTATTCTCATGGGATTTGACTTAAGGAGGGAATAACATACACACTAAAAGCTATTTCCTGGGGTTGTTAATGAGGGTGAATGTCACCAGGATTCTCTCAGGCATTATGAACTAAATGTGCCCCTCAGAAAACCACACAGGGCCCTAATGTCCTGAGCAATTATAATAATGATAATGTGCCTAACTATTAAGAAACAGTAAATAAGATAGCACTGACAACCAGAAACTATATTCTAAGCAAGATGTCCTAATTATTTAAATTAACTTATTTAGCATAATTGTTGAAAATAGAGGGCTATTTGTTGAACTATCTGGAGATACAAAAGTCTATATAATGCTTTCATTTGTGTGTGTGTGCGTGTGCATGAGAGAGAGCACACAGACAAACACAAACATTCCCTTCCCTAAAGAGAAAGCTAGATACGTAATTATCTGGGCATAAATGTAAATGTATATACATAACTTTTTTTTTATCATGGTAGGGAGCCAATGCATTTATTAGGAGAAGTTTTCCTTCAGGATTCTGATCCACAGGAACTGGCTGTTCCTAGAGAAGGCCCCTCTGATTTAAGCTCAAGGTTTCCTTTAGCCTTCCTTAGGATTTCATAGGATATATGTGTGTGTGTGTGTGTGTGTGTGTGTGTGTGTGTCTGTGCGTGTGTGTGAGATTTCATAGGATATATATGTGTGTATGTATGCATGTATGTATGTATATATTTATATGTGTATATATATGTATACATATATATATATATACACATACATACACACAGGTATTTGAGGTAGTATTAACTATTGCTATGTGGGTTTGAATTGCCCCTATTATGTCTAGGATCAAACAGAAACTCTTGTTTGGCATTTAAAGCCCTTTACCACCTTGCTCCAACCTATATTTCCAACCTGAATTATATTTTACTCTCTTTCATACACTCGACCGTACAGCTGAACAGTCCTTACTGTCTTCACAGAATTGCATGTCCCTTTACACAGACTGTCCCTCCACAAATCGTTCCCCTGCCCCCATACCTGGAAGGTATTTTTTGCTCATTTCTACCTCTAAAAATCCCTAGCTTCCTTCAAAACTCAGCTCAAATATCCTCTGCTTGTTGTTCAGCCATTTCAGTCGTGTCTGACTCTCGGTGACCTCATTTGGGGTTTTCTTGGCAAAGATACTGGAGTGGTGTGCCATTTCCTTCTCCATCAGCTCCTACAAGAAGTCTTCCCTGTTCTCTCCAACTGCTATTTCTCCACCCCCACCCCCACTTCACCAAAAGAAAAAAATTGCCTTGTATTTATTTTGTGTATTTTATACTCTTATATACCTACATCTCACTTGATAGAATGTAGGCTCCTTGATGGCCCTATTTTTCCTTTGTATCTCCAACACCGAGCTCTTAGAAAATGCTCATTGATTGACTGATTTCTAAACAGCTCTGTCCTGGAAGATAAGCATCACAGAGGAGTAGCTGGAGATCTGGTCTCAGAGTCAGAAAGACCTTGGTTCAAGTCCTTTCTTACTCAAACTAGCTGTGTAACCCTGGGCAAGTTACCTAATTTCTTAGTGAGGCAGGATGATGACTACAAGTTTTGGAGCAGGTGTTGATCTGCATTGGAGAAGGGAGTTACCTCTTCCTATATACCAATGAAATTGCAAGTTGAGTGCCAAAAAAAAAATCCTGAAAAGTTTGTGTAAAATGAGTCGTCATATTTAAAAATGCACCTGAGGCAGCTCATCATTTAAAGGAAACTTGCATGAATTAATTTGCAGAGTGAATATTTGCATTCTGGTTCACATTGGAATTTCTGAAAGCAAACTACACCGAAGCTATGATATCTTGTTACACAGCAGATTACTCTGAGACAGGCACAAGTTTATTGTGGGTCACATGTAATCTTCCTAATGTTCAAATATAAATTCAAAAATTGACCACATTTGCAAAAAAAAGAAAAGATAAGAAACAACATGATAAACCACAACAAGCCAACCATGACCAAAAATTTTAAATGTTTAGAACCTTCCAGTTACAAAGAAAGAGAAAATGAAGCAGCAACCCAGAGTCATCCTTTAAGGATGGGAAAAGTCACAGACATTGGAATGATTTTCCCCCTTACTTCTCTTCTTTCTTTCTCCTCTCTCTCTCTTTCCCCTCCCTTTCTTTTCTCCCTCCCTCCCTCCTTTGTCTTCTCTCTCTCTCTCTCTCTCTCTCTCTCTCTCTCTCTCTCTCTCTCTCTCTTTCTTTCCAATGAGAGGTCTCTTTCACCTTATATCTTCAGTGCCTCATAAAGTCCTAAAAGCCCTATGAATTACTTCCTTGGAGTCAAGAGTTAGATTGTTCTTGGGCAAAGTCCACTACTTACATTGGACAGCCTGGTGACCATTTGAGGTAATGAACCAATAAAAGTGACAGAAAGATTCTGATTCTCCTAAAATGGATTTTGCAAAATGCTAGTGACTGCAAGCTGATTTTGGCAAAAACTTGGACCTCAAGTGAGCCTGGAGAGAGGGTGGTTTGAAGAGATCCTTCAGCTCACTCAGACTGGTATATGCAGGACATAGGCACTTCAGCTAGCCAACATTCCACTTCAAGTTTCACCTCATGGAGCATTTTGAAATGAGGAAACTAATTATAAAAAAGACATAGGCAAAGAGGGGCGCATGCTAACCTGGGATAGCCTGGGCATTGACTGTCTCAGCCACATAAAGTTTACAGGAAATTAAAATTCAGCAAATTTCCTAGTCAGAAACTTTTCCATGTGCCCCAAAATGGATTAAATAAAGTTTTGAAAGCATGTTCTTAGCAAATTTTTCTAACTGGAACATGCTTCTCCCAAAAGCTTTTGATAGGGGATAAATATACACATATACATATACCTTCTCTCTCTCTCTCTGTCTCTCTCTCTCTCTCTATATATATACATATATTGTGTATTATATATATATATATATGTTTACATGTCTACATTGTTATTGTTCAGGCATTTCAGTTGTGTCTGACTCTTTTGTGAACCCATTTGGGTTTTTTTTAGTTTAGTTTTTTTTTTTTTGGCAAAGATACTGGAGTGGTATGTCATTTCCTTTTCCAGCTTGTTTTTCAGATGATAAAACTGAGGCAAACAGGGTTAGGTGACTTGCCCAAGGTCATGCAGCTACTGGGTGTCTGAGGCCAGAGTT
Organism: Vombatus ursinus; assembly: GCF_900497805.2. Taxonomy (NCBI): domain Eukaryota; kingdom Metazoa; phylum Chordata; class Mammalia; order Diprotodontia; family Vombatidae; genus Vombatus; species Vombatus ursinus. The sequence continues at coordinate 8,084,406 of NW_020948739.1, forward strand.
GAACTCAGGAAGATAAGTCTTCCTGATTCCAAGCTCAGTGCTCTATCCACTGCACATCCTAGCTGCCCCTACATATGGATGCATGTAGATACATGCATCCTTGCAAGCATACATATTCTCACCTAGGGATGGAGTCTCTTGTACTCTTCCCTCCTCAGACCTCCTCTGGGGCACTGTGTCCACCTTTGAGTGCCGCAGTTTAGAAGGGAGGTTAATCAGCTGGAGACTGTCCAGAGGATGGCAATAGCAGTGGTGAAGGGCTTTAAGTCCCTATCACATGAGGATCGATAGAAGTAACTAGAGATGTTAAACCTAGAGATGAAAAGACTCAGAGGGGTCATGATAACTGTGGTCAAGTATGTGAAGTGCCCTCACGGGGAAAGAGAGATTCCATTTGTTCTGTTTGGCAACCAAGGGCAGACCCTGGAGCAATGGGTGGATGCTACAAAGAGTCCAAATTAGGCTTCATGTCAGGGCAAGCTTCCTCAGAATTGGAACTATCCTGAAATGGACTGGGCTGGCTCAAGCAGTAGACTATTCACACTCTATGAAGGTCTTCGAGCAAAGGGGGATGACCGCTTATCAGGTGTGTTTGTAGGGATTTCTTTGTGGTGATAGTTCGGACTATATGGCTACTGACTCTCAAATTCCACAGGTTTATGATTTATTTAGATAGAGAAATAGATGAAGATAGAGAGATGGTTGGCTATATAGACAGATCTAGAGACAGACAGGTAGCTAGTGGATGAAGCATGGAGCCTGGAATCAGGAAGATCTGAATTCAAATCTGGGCTCAGACACTTACTAGCTCTGCGACCCTGGGCAAGTCACTTAATTCCTATTTGCCTCAGTTTCCTCATCTGTAAAATGAACTGGAGAAGCAAATGGCAAACCACTCTAGTATCTTTGCCAAGAAAACCTCAAATGGGGTCACAAAAAGTCAGACATGACTGAAACAACTAAACAACAACATAGTTGAGGAAACTGAGACAAACACAGGCTAAGTGACTTGCCCAGGGTCATAAAGTTAGTAAGTGTCTGAGGCTAGATTTGAACTCAGGACTTCCTAACTCTAGGCCCAGAGTTTTATTCACTGTGCAACTAGCTGCCTCAAATTTTTGGCTATGGTAACCTGTTTATAACAATATCAATACTGACAAAAACATATCATCATTGCCAAAAAATTCATCATCTTTGGCCAACCAACTCGAGACTTCCAACTTTTACATAGTTGGTTAATTAGGCATATTGGACAGCAGGCATATTCCATTGTTAACAAGTATGTAAGCATCTGTCTATAATATACAGGGTCCCAAGAGTCTTTACACAGGTTTCAGCTATTGAGACATAAACCTGCCCTAAGACTTTTGGGACACACTGTATATTATAAAGACACACATTTATTTATTTTAATATTTATATATTAATTATATTTTATTTAAAATAAAATATATTCTAGTTACGCAGAAAGAGAAAAGTTACAGTACAAATTAGAAAAGGCAAACATAAGGACTATGATTAAGTACCTTGACCAGAAAAATATTTCCATTTGGCCAGAGGGAGATTTCAAAGTGGGGTAATTTAATATAATTTATATTACTTCTCTGGATCTTCTCTAAGGCACAGAATGGCTTTGGTTACACAAAGATGACCTTTTAAGCCATGGACTTGGTTATTTGATTGTATGTGCAGTCAAGTTTTTTCAAAGCCGTATCTTTATTTCAGTTCATAATGTTTGTTGCCTGCTCATCCTAAGTTTTCAATATAAATTCATTAAAATAGCTTCTCTTCTTTGTGAGGTCAAGTTTGTAATAGTGAACTGTATAATAGCTAGGTAGATTGGTACTTCTGCTACTGACCTAAGGATGGGAAATGGAGAAAGGGGCCATTTTAGCATGAAAACATTACTCAGCTGGAAGAACATTTTTTTCTGCCTTTCAATGTGCTCTGTGACAGAGCCTACGGAAATTCATTGGATCTGCTCAGGATTAATGGATAGAGTCACTAGGGACTGGAATATTGTCATGATCAGTTCAGCCAGCAAGCATTCCAGACTGGAGATGGCCTGGCTTCAGGCACTCAAGCAAGACTTAATGTTTAAAAAAAAGAGGTATAACTGTTTTTTTTTTTTATTTGCACATGCAAAGCTAAACACTGTGTTTCTGAAGCGAATCAAAGTAGAATGTTAACAATGATTAAAAAAAACAACACTACCACTCATAGTCAGAAAACAACCTAGTACAGAAATAGCACCAAGTACCCATCTAAAGCTCTTTAGAATTCATTGCACATCCTACTGTCTATCTCGTCAAATGCTCCAAAACAATTGCGCCGTTTAGAGTACGTTACAGGAGCATGATCCTCAGATGAAGATGAACAAAATGATGCAGCAATCCAGATGCCTGTTTTGGATATGGCAAGAGCTTCCAACAGTTAATCCCAGAAAAAGCCAACTATGAACAAATATAGTGAATATTATATCATACTATGCTACATAGTATGATATAATATAGTATAATATAATGTAAGACACGATATAACATAACATAACATAACACATAACATAGCATAATATAATTAGTTGGTTGGTTGATCATTGTTCTTTGTTCTCAAAGAGGACCAAAATGACATCACTATGTTAGAGTCAAGTTTCAATGTGTCCGACAATGGCTGATCCAACTAATACGAGTTCAGAATGCTCTACCATGGTTCAGGCACAAATAATCCTTGGGAACATTTGTGGTAGATTTTCTTAATTTGCGCATCTTTTGTTTCTTTTGAGCTACTTCCATTCTGCTTTGCTAATAGAGCACAGCCCCTTCTACGGTGAGGGCACAACATGCTGGGTGGTCCTGTGGCAGTGTCTCCCATGGTACACAATCAATTCCGAAGTTCTTAAGAGAGACTTTGAGAGTGACCTTGCATTGCTTCTTCTGACCACTATGTGAGCACTTATTTTTTGTGAGTTTTCTGTAAAATTGTCTTTCAGGCAAGCATACGTTTGGCATTCAAACGTGGCCAGCCCATCGGAGTTGTGCTGCTTGCAGTAGAGTTTGAATGCTTGACAGTTTAGTTTGAGAAAGGACCTCAGTGTCTGGTATCTTATCTTGCCAGGTGATCTTCAGAATCTTCCTAAGACAATTCAAATGGAAGTGATTCAGTTTCCTGGCATGGCGCTGGTATGCTGTCCAGGTGTCACAGGCATACAACAATGAGGTCAGCACAACAGCTCTGTAGACCTTCAGTTTGGTGGTCAGTCTAATACCTCTCCTCTTCCACACCTTCCTTCGGAGCCTCCCAAACACTGAGCTAATACACATATTATATGAACTACACCCTTGGTGAGATTGAGGGGGAAGGGACAGAAGATAAAACTGCTGAGAAATTCCAGTTTTAACACATGCCATCCCAGGGGACATTAATCCATTAGTCCATTGATCCATCAATCCATTCTCCAAGGCAGACAAGATTTATTGGGTAGCTACTACATGTCTTACACCATGGTCTTGTGCTTGTCACGAGACTTTTCAATAAAAGACATTATCCTCATGATGTCATTGGTCCTCTTTGAGAATGAAGCACCAGCAACCGCAATCAGAGCATGGAACACAGTAGTACAAGCCATGGACGGGAACGAATCTGAGCTCCATGTAATGGCCCAGTAGAGCCCCATTCTGTTTCTGTTCTCTAGCTCCAGGTCTCCTTATAGAGCAGTAGTCTCTAAACTGTTCTGATTGTGCAACCTGTAAGTAAAAAAATTGCTGGCACTTACCCTCCTCCAATACACATATTTACTTATTTAGGGGTTGGGAAGTACTAGATGTGTGATTTGATTAGTATATGGAATTCTCAGGTGAGAAAACTTGCTCTACCAATGCAGGTATGCAACTTCTCTATAACTTAGAATTTTAGAGAGTTTCCTAGAGTTACCAAAAATTTAAATCACTTGCTCAAAATCACATCATATGTCAGAGGTAAGGCTCGGCCTCTTGGCTTTAAGGCTGGATCTCTATCCACTATGACATGGGACCTCTCATTTGCTTATTTATAAAGCATAAAACTTAGAATGTTTATAAAGTATAAAAGTTAGAAAAAGCTAGAATAAAGTATAAAAGTTATAATATAAACTCCTTGAGAGTAAAAATTGTTTTATTCTTTGTGTTTGTTGCCCAGGTGCCTAGCGTAATGTCTGGTATATAGTGGTACTTAATAGTTGGTTGATATGTGCATGTATTATATTACTAATAATTATACACATTATAAAACACAAAAATAGACATTAAAAAGATGATAAAAAGATGAAATAATATTTGATCCTATAGTTAACAGGAAGTTACTGAAGTTTATTGAGTGGGGGGGTTAGGGGTGGGTGGGTGGGTGACATGGTCAGACGTGTAATTTAGGAAAATCACTCTGGCAGCTGTGTGGAGTATACTCATATATATATTTGGAGTAGAGAGAGACTTGAAGCAGGGGACCCACGTGGGAGGTGACTGCAGTAGCCCTGGCAAGAGGTGATGAGTGTCTGAATTAGGGTGGTGACTGTAAATGGAGATAAGGGGACAGATGTGAGAGATTTTGTTGATATAAAAACGACAAGATCCATCAACTGCACAGAAATATGAGGTGAAGGAAAGTGAGGAGCTGACAACATCAAGGCTGTGACTCAGTTGAATGATGCCCTCAACAGGAACTTTGGAAGAGGGGAAATATAAGATGAGGAGACCTGTGTTACATTGCAATGCATCCATGCCTGCTGCTCCTGTCAGACTCACTCCATCCCATTCAAAATAAGGGGGCAGGGGTGAGGTGCTTACCTGCCCCCCAAAGGGTATCGCCAGAAGCCACAAGGTGATCCAGAGCAGAGGTGTCAAACACACAGTGCAGATGCCATAACAATACTCCCTAGTGCTTCCTGAACCAGACTAAAATGTAATTGGGAAATATTTAATTAAATAAACAAAAACACAATAAAACATGTTGTTTTTCAGTTGTGTCTGACTCTTCGTAATCCCATTTGGGGTTTTCTTGGCAAAGATACTTGAGTGGTTTGTTATTTTCTTTTCCAGTTCATTTGACAGATGAGGAAACCGAGGTCAACAGGGTTAAGCTATTTGCCCAGAGTCACACAACTAGTAAATATCTCAGGAAGATGAGCCCTCCTGATTTCAGACCCATTATTCTATCCACTGTGCCACCTAGCTGCCCCAATAAAAACAAAGATAATGTTAATTTGTGGTTTTCTAAGTCAATGTGACCCCTCTACCCCACATCCTTTTCTATTCAGAGTTTGACATCACTGATGTAGAGTACATGGGTTGGGTATTCTGGGGCCTGGAGGATTTTTCCCTTGGTACACAGGCAGCTGACTCTGTGTTTGCCTGTCAAGGTTAGGTTTTAACTGCTTTGATGGGCTCATCACAGAAGAGGAAGGATGGGAGTTGATGGAGGGCTAGAGGGAACAGTGGGGAAAGGCTGGGCTGTAAAGGTGAAGATTAGGTGTAGTTGCACTGGAGACAAGTTCCATGGTTGGCTATCATGGGGGTAGGGAGGGAGAGGAGCCGACTGGATTCGATCTATATTTCCACCTCTGATTAGCTGATCACACAACCCTTGTGGGTAATGCCCAATCCAGGAGGCTGGGTCTCTCACTTTGGTGAATACTTTTACAGATGACTTCCTACTGAATTTCTTTAGTAACTAAATCCTTCAGATAGGGGCCCAGATGGATCTGCCTTATATGAAATCCTATTGATAAGGTTAAGAAGTATGATAACTTAATTCTGGTAGATTATTTAAGAGTTAAGAGGTGTGATAACTTGATTATGGTAGATTATTTAATTAGTCAACCAGTCAACAAGTATTTATTAGGTACTTACTATGTGTAGGTCATTGTGCTTAATAGTGAGGATACAAGAAAGGCAAAAACATAGTTCCAGACTATAAGAAGCTGATATTCTAATTTGGGGAAACATGCAAATAATATGCAAATGAACATGTACACAACTATGTGTATGCCATGTGTATAATAACTATGTACATCCAAATAAAATCATGTAAATGGATGGTCATCTCAGAGGCAAGGGGATGGGAGTGGGAGACGAGAAAAGGCACCATGCAGAGAGTGGAAAAGGAGCTGAATCTTGAAGGATCCACTTGGGAAGACAGAAGGGGAGATGAGGAAGAGCATTCCCAGTTTGGCAGGGTGGCCCGTGAAAAGGCCCAGAGTCAAGGAGTGGGTGTCAAATGTGAGGAGGAGTGGGAAGGTCAGAATCAGCTTTCTCATCCACACATCTGATCAGGTCTCTCTTCTACATAAAACTTCATTGGCTCCTTTTGTATATAGGCAACTTTCATTCCAGACCCTACCTGCTTTGTCCAACCTTGCTCCTCCCAAGTGTTCTATGTTCCATTCAGTTCACCCTTTGCTTTTGTTAACATCCATCCCTACACTTGGACTGCCTTCACACAGGTCTCTGCCTATTGAATTACTACCAGTCATTGATGACCAATCTCAAATACCAACTTTTCCATAAAACCTTTCCCAATTCATTCTCCCTCTCTTCCTTCTTTCTTTCCTTTCTCTCTCCCTCCCTTCTTTCCTTCTTTCCTCTCTTTGATCACTTGATGATCATCTTTCTAGTGATAGGGCCCCTCAAAACTTAGCTAGATTATTTTTAGATGAATCTATGCTTTACTCAGCTAGAGCTTATGTTTCCCTAGAATTGTCATTGCCAGGTTCTAGGCCAGGTTCCACCACTAAATAATAGTAATAAAGTCATCTAAGGTCTCTGAATCCCAGGCCGCTCACCTGCAAATGAGGATAATAGTACTTATGCTACCCACCTCACAAAGTGAGTGGACGTAAGATGTTTTGCAAATCTTAAAGCACTACACAAATGTGAATTATTATTATTATTATCAAGGAATATAATGTAAATGAAATTACATCTATATGGCACTAAACATTTTTAAATGCTCCGCATATATTATATTATCTCATCTGATAACAACTGTGTGCTAAGTGTTATAAGTAGTGTTCCCATTTTATAGATGAGGAAACTGAGGCTGGCTGAGAGAAAACATGTGACTGTCCCAAGGTCACACAGCTAGTAAGTGCCTGAATCAGTAGGACCCAGACCCATGTCTTTTTGATTCCAATTCCGGTCCTCTATCCATCATACCACTTGGCTGGAATGACTTAAGCCTGTCAAAAAGCAAACCAGATCTGTAGTCTGGCCTAGCCAAATAGTAACCTGGGTAGAAAAAAATCAGGGCAGCTAGGTGGCACAGTGGATAGAACACTGGCCCTGAAGTCAGGAGAACATGAGTTCAAATCCAGCCTCAGACCAAACAGCTGACACTTACTAGCTGTGTGACTCTGGGTAAGTCACCTAACCCCAGTTGCCTTAAAAAAGAGAAAAAGAAAAAAAAAAAGAAAAAATGGAAATGAGGACTGGAATGGGGACTAAAAAGTTATTTCTATCAGGATAGATAGAGCATCCTAAGTAGCCTTGTTATTGTCGCTGTTAGTCAAAGTCAAGTCAGACAGAGTCAAGTTAGGCTTGTTAGTTGTGTCCATGCCTGAAGACTTTTGTGCATTTGTCCATGATCCTGGGACCAACTTCAGAGGGAAGGGCTATCCCCAGTAGGCCCTCAGGCCAAGCTGATCCAAACCAAACGACTTTTGGATGGCACCAGAGTGGCTCTGGAAGTGTGATCGGTTGAATGGTCATCTGTCTTTGTGGTGAGTGACAATATCATTAACAGGGCCCTGCTCCAAACGTGAAAGGCCTTGGGTCCTACAGAGATTGTCATACAGAATCATAAACTCAAGTTTATTAAAAAAAAAACCAACAAATCCTTGCTAAGTGATTTGATGGGAAGTTCTAAATTCCCTCTGCCTTGAGAAGAAATTACTCTCCTGAGATCTGATGGTCAAGTAGGTGGGCAAGAGGGGCTGTGAGTAAAGAGCTTCGTTACTGTAAATCCCCTTTTGTGGTTGGATAAGAATGATAAATTGACAGAGTTAAAGGGGGTCTTGCTCCAAAGAACATCGTGTCCTCCCAGGGTGCTTTCTCTGTTTATGTTGCCTACAAGAGATCTGTTAAGGCGAAGACACTGAGAGTATTTATAAACATTGATTCTAAGGGAATAGTGGTTAGCTGGCACATTCTCATTACCACTTCCTATGCAGTGGCATTCACTCCTTCAGAAGGCACTTGTCTATAAGGACCTTGATAATATTGACTGTTGTTCAGTCGTTTCAGTTTTGTCCAACTCCTTGTGACCCCATTTGGGTTTTCTTGGCAAAGATACTGGAGTGATCTGCCATGTCCTTCTCCAACTCATATTACAGATGAGGAAACAGAGGTAAACAGAATTAAGTGATTGGCTCAGTGTCACACAATTAGATAGTGCCTGAAGTCATATTTGAACTCAGGTTTTCTTGATTCTAGACCCAGTGCTCTATACATTGTACCATCTAGCTGCCCCAATAATATTGATGTTGTACTATAAATTGTTCTGACTCTGTTTATTTCATTCTGTATCAGTTTGTGGAAGTCTTTCCATGTTTCTTTGAAATCATCAATTACTTCATTTCTTATAGCACAATAGTATTCATCACATTCATATGCAATTTATTCAGCCATTATTGTCTTCCATAGCTAAGTATTGTTGTTCAGTCATTCAGTAATGTCTGATTCTTTGTGACCCATGGGCCATAGAATGACAATGTTGTCTATGGAGTTTTCTTGGCAAAGATACTGGAGTAGTGTGCTATTTCCTTCTCCAATAGATTAAGGCAAACAGCGGTTAAGTGACTTGCCCAAGGTCACACAGTTGTAAGTGTCTGAGGCTGGATTTGATCTCAGGTTTTCCTGACTCTAGGCCTACTACCTAGCTGCCTTTAGGCAAAATAATTGGGATAACTGAAGCCTCTGTCTGGGGCCAATTTTTCTCAGAAGTATTAGCAATGGGTTTGGAGTTGTGTTTTTTATTTTCTCTGTAGACTTGCATTTCCAGGGAAATGAAGAAGAATCACAGAAGGTCTGAGATAGAAGGGGACCTCAAAAGCCATCTAGCTTCAAATGGGACCTGAACAAGAATCCTGTCTTACAAAATACCCACAATCAGTGCTCAACTAGTCTTTGTTTGAAGACCATCAATATGGGGGAAGTAATTTTGCTCTCTCCCCTTGCCCTGACTCCCCAGCAAGCCCATTCGTTCCACTTTTGGACAGTTGGGTTGGGCACATCATAAGCATTTAATAAATGCTTGTTGACTGACTTCCTAACTGATTGTAAGGAAGCCTAATTCTGCCTCTTAACATCAAGTCTCACTCTGCCTCTTTGCAAATTCAGTCTTTAGAAGCATTCACAATTGTACCACAAGCATCTAATTGACTAAAAAAAACCAGAATTCCCCATATGAAACATGGGCTTCTTTTGAGGCACCTGGTGTTTCCAACTTAGCTTGATCTAAACTCTTAAATTAATTTTTTTTAATGAACATAAATATTTTCTTTTCCTTCTTCACTATTGGAAAGAAAAAAAGAAAAAAAAATTACATCTATGTGTGTATACACATTTTTAACAAATATGTATAGTCAAGCAAAATAAAAATTCCTTCATTGATCATAATCAAAAATACAGGCCTCATTCTGCACCCTGAGTTCAGTACCTCTTCGGCAGGAGGTAGGTAATAATTAAGTGCTGTCATCAATCCTCTGGAATCATGGATAATCATTGCATTGATCAAAGTTCTTACATCTTTCAAAGTTGTTTGTCTTTGCAATGCTGTTATATTGATAATAACTATTTGTGGTGGCAAAAAAATGGAAACTGAGGGGATGCCCATCAATTGAAGAATGGCTGAGTAAATTGTAAATGAATAAAATGTAAACTGCAAATAAATAAATGGTATATGAATGAGATGGAATACCATTGTGCTGTAAGAAATGAGACATGGAAAGACTTGTATGAATTGATACAAAGTGAAGTAAGCAGAATCAGAACAATTTATACTACATCAATATTTTAAAAATTAACAGTTTTGAAGACTTGAACAAAGTGATGAAGAATGAAATGACCAAACCAGGAGAGGAATTTACACATTAACAACAACACTCTAAATCTGCTGTTTTGTTCCCCTTCACTCACTACTCACTTGAGGCAGCTGGGTTGTATGGTGGCTAACGTGTTAGACTTGGAAGTCAGGAAGGTCAAATCTGTACTCAAACACTCACAAGCCTGTGTGAATGTAGGCAAGTCATTTCAACTCTGTCTGCCTGAGTTTCTTCATCTATAAAATAGGGATAATAATACCTACCTCTCAGGGCTTTTGTGAGGAAAAACATGATATTTTATGTTTTGCAAACTTTAATGCATTATATAAATACTAGCTATTGTTACTTAATAGTGCATTTAATTTTACAAAGCTTTTTACAAACGTTATTTTATTTTATCCTCACAAGTCTGTGCCTCATTTTACAGACAAGGAGACTGAGGCTCAGAGAAATTAAGTAACTTGGCCAAACTCACAGAGCTACCAAGTATCAGAGGAAGGTTTGAAATTCGTTCTAACCTGACTCTGGGTTCAGGACTCTTTCCATCCCCACTGCTAGCAAGTGTCAGAGACAGAACTCAACTTCGTCCATCCTGATTAAATTCAGTGTTTGAACTACGCTGCCTGTCCACCCCCCACCATTCCCCTGTCCAATCATACCCACATTTCCTCTACTATTCTCATTCGTCACTCAATAGCAGGAGTTATTAAGCCTCTTACATATGTAGGGCAACATGCTAGTCAAAGAACACAATGAATGTAAAATGAAGCCCAGTCCCTTTTCTCCTCAGTTTACAGTCTAAACTATAAACAACACACTGGAGATTAACGTAGAAAACAAAGCTTTGAAGAGGCAGCTAAGTGGCACAGTGGATAGAGAACCAGCCCTGGAATCAGGTGGATCTGAGTTCACATCTGACCTTAGATACTTATAGCTGTGTGACCCTGGGCAAGTCACTTAACCCCAATTATCTTTAAAAAAAAAGAAAAAAAGAAAAGAAAATCTTTCATATTATGTTATTTTCTCCAGTTCAAGAGTACCTTCATGTGAGGTTCAAATATAAGAGTAGCAGCTTAAGTTAGAAAGAAGAAAAATCACTGTAAGTTCTTAGAGTGCTCTAAAACTAGAGTATGACCACTACCACCTTAAAAAAAAACCAAATACTTTATGAACTATGCATTGTGATAGATTGGTTTGCCCCTGAAATGTCTTCAGTTCTTCACTACCACCCCCAGGGAAACCTACTTAGTGGAGTTTTCCAGTTTATCTTAGAGGAAGAGTTTACAAGTCCTCTTGGATCTGAAGTTGATCAAGTGAACCCAGAACCTTTTATATCAGAATCTACCTGTGATGACCTTTGCTGGAGGTCATGGAGAAAATCAGAACCAAGGACTAATAAGAATCATTTTTTAAAAATCATTTTCTTAAGTAGAAAAAAGTCCTCTTTTTTGCTTGTAGTGTATTTTTTAAAAAACTATCCCAACATATTTTTGTTGATTGTCGATCTAGCGGGCTTAGTAAGGTTCCATCCCCCTTTCTGAACAGGGTATGAATTGTCTGATATGGGTTTCTTGGACTGAGTGTAAATTATCTTCAACCTGGGCTTTCACGCCACATTGAAATGGCTTTTCTGCCAACATCGGCAGTCAAATTGGTACCACGTTAATCACTGAGGTTGTGATTTTAAGATGGCTGTTGGGTTTGTGCCTTTAAAAGAAATTTGGTCTCACTAGAGGAAGAGACAAAGAGATGAGACATAGAACCACACTCTAAGAAATAGATACATGGGCTCATACAGAGACCTTAGACTCACTGAGACCTTGAAAAAAAGCCCATAGGCCACACCAACTTTGAGGTCCCAAAGGAAAAGGATCAGCACAAAAGGGTGTCACATGGAATAATGAGGATCCTTCACAGTTACTGAGATAGTTACACAGATTTTATAAGACATGAAGAAAGATAGAACCAACTGGAAGGGTTGATTCATGCCAACTAGAAAATAGAGGTGAGAGCTTCCCTGACTATTGAATGGTTTGGAAACTGTGGGATACTCATTTAATAAGGAAACTGAGACTTAGAAATGGAAAGTGGCTAAGCCAAGGTCATATAACGAATCAATCAAAGACCACAGAAGAAAACCTAAGTCCCCAGACACCTTAACTCCTTCCACTCTATCCTGCTTGGATAAATTAACCTAAATTATACATATATACATATATTTGTATATATATATGTATATATGTAGGTTTGCATACATATATATTCTCAAATGCATCTAGTTATACTGTAAAATTCTGATTTTATGGAATGGGTTGGGACTAATGTGATTCTTAGAGAATATGATAAATTATCAAATGAGATAATATTTATAAAGAGCTTGGCATAGTGGCTGACACATAGTAGAAACTTAATAAATGCTTGTCACTTCCACCCCCAATTGAAAATATACGTTTATAACATCTAATTATAACTTATCTTGTCATACACATACACGTACCAACTCATCAGATATTTAAATGATTATGGGAGATAAGTCTGCCAATTGTCTTCATTATTCCCATTATGAATGAATTATGCTATAAAACTTTAATATAAATGCATAAGAAGCCAAGCAGGGGCATGCCCACTGGCAACTCCTACTCCTGAGGAGGTTGAGGCTGGGGGATTTCTTGAACTCTGGTGTTCTGAGCTGCAGTGAACCAAGCTGATCAGGCACCAATATGATGAGTCTCTGAGAGTGGGGTTGGGAGTGGGGAGTCACCAGGCTGCCTAAAGAGGGGTCCAAGCTAGAAACAAAGAGAGTCAAAACTTCTATGCCAGTTAGCAGTGGAATTGGACCCCTGAATAGCCACTGCACTTCTAATGTGGGATCCAGTCTCACAAAAAAAAAGAAAAAAAAAATAAGTATAAGAATATTCAAATATTTTATATTGGTCATTTTGTTTCTGTAAGACTAGCGTGTTCCATAGGTTCTAAGAAAGGTAATGCAAAATTAGAACTGTACTATACATAAGGCATAGATCTGACTATGCTGCTCCCTTCCTCTAAAATCCTCAGTGGCTCCTTATTGCCTTCAGGATAAACTATAAGCTCTTCAAGCTGGCAGTTTGGCCCCAGCGTCTTTCTAGCATTATTTCATATTACTCCTCTTTATGCACTCTTCATTCTAGCCAAACTGAACTCTTAGGTGTCCCCTGAACTTTGCACTCTATCCACAAGCCTTTGCACAGACCATCTCCATGGCTAGAACACACTCCCTCCTCCCCACCCCCATCAGGATCTTCACCTTTCCTTTAAGGTACAATTCAAGTGTTCCTTCAGCTACCCAGTATTTATGTATAGGTGTCCCTGTTGTGCCCCACCAGTAGGTGATAAGCTAAGGGCAGAGGCACGGACTGTTGGCTTTCCTTGCTCCTGAATTCCTAGCTTCTAGCAGACAGAGCCTTGCACAGGAATGCTTGCTGAACTAAAGAGCTGAATTACTGAAGCACTGAGAACACCGAAAGTATTAGCTTTATGGAGGAAGGGACACCTTAGCTCTATAACAGTTCAGTGATTTTCACCAGATTGTCTTCTTTAGTTACAAGCATAAAGCACATTTGAATATTTAATTAGCACTTAATTAATATCAAATTAATTAACCAATAATGTGTGGATTGAATCACCATGTGCTGATGCTTCCTCCTCCCTCATATTGTGTCTATAAAAATGTATGTTGAAATATGTTCATAAAAACAAAATCACAGGGCAGATAGGTGGCGCAGTGGATAGAACACCGGCCCTGAAGTCAGGAGGACCTGAGTTCAAATCTGACCTCAGACCAAACACTTGACACTTACCAGCTGTATGACCTTGGGCAAGTCACTTAACCCCAAGTGCCTTTAAAAAAAAAGAAAAGAAAATCACTTAAAATTTGGTCTAAATAAAAGAAATATGAGAGGAGAAAAAAGTTGAAGGCTGTTTAGCCAGTCCTGTGAGAGCACAAAGGGTGAGAACATGGGGGAAAGGTGGGTAATGTCTCTACCAAGAAAAGATTCCTACTTACCCCTTATTCAATAAATAAGTAATTACTGAGTACCTGCTATGGTACAGGCCACTGTGTGGTACAATGGATAGAGTGTCTGGCCTAGAGTCAGGAAGACTCATCTTCATGAATTCAAATCTAGCTTCAGACACTTATTAGCTTTGTGACCCTGGGCAAGTTCACTTAATCCTGTTTGCCTCTGTTTCTTCATCTATAAAATGAGCTGGAGAAGGAAATGGCAAATCACTCCAGTATCTTTGCCAAGAAAACCCCAAATGGAGTCAAGAAGAGTCAGACACAACTGAAAATAACTCAACAACAGCCATGTACTCCCCACACTGTTCTAAGATGCAAGGAGTTCATTTTTTGAAGAAAGGAAACAAGCGTCTATTAAGTGCCTATTACATGCCAAGCACTGTGCTCAGTGCTTTACAAATGTGATATTATTTTATGCTCAAAACCCTGGGAGAGAGGTGCTATTATCACCCTCATTTTACAGATGAGGAAACTGAGGCAGACAGACTTTAAATGTCTTACCCAGGGTCACACAGCTAGAAGGGTCTGAGGTCAACTTTGAACTCAGGTCTTCTGACTCCAGGCCCAGCTTCTTATCTACTGGCCTTCTAAGCTGCCTCAATGTGGTCAAAAGAACAAGCATGTAAGCACCAAATAACAAGCCAAGTCAGCATGTGCTAATTGGTTTTGCTCGACAAATTCCACTTGTAAGGAATTTGTTTTTATTTCCTCGTAAGGAAGGGAATGGGAGGAACAGAACATCAATTTCTGTTAATTAAAAATAAAAATTTTAATGGGGGGCAGGGCTACAGGAGTGGAAGGCTGAATGCACTTTCAGATGAGGTCACTGTATTGTTAGTTTTACTCAATTATTTTATTCTAAGAGCCCCTTCACAGAGGACAGGTTGGGTGTGCTTACTTTAAATTTCCTCAGAAATCAGCAAACACTACAAATCAGGGATTGGTTTACTGTTTTGTTGATTGTCTAGACTTAAGAAAGTGAAGAGGAAAATGTTGATAATGCAGATTAAATTTAGTTTGGATCTTACATACTTTTTTTTTGAAAGCCAGTTGTTAACATGTACTGGCATACCACTAGAATCTGTAAATGACTATAAGGTAAAAAATAAATGCATTTATACACACATACATATATATGTGTATGCATACACATATATATGTGTATATATTATTTATATGTTACACATACATATGCACACATACATATATGCATATGTGTGTGTATATATATTGTGTTAAAGCAGTGCAGGGAAAAGGGGATTGAACATAGTCAGATGACCTGGGGTAGATTCTTGGCTCTGTCACTTGCAAATGGCTCAGTGGAGCATGAGGACCTGAGTTCAAATCCTACTTCAGACACTTACTAGTTGTATGACACAGGGAAAGTCACTTTCCCTGTCTGGCTCAGATTCCTCATGTGTAAAATAGGTCTGAGACCATATTTGAACTCAGGTCCTCCTGACTCCAAGGCAGGTGCTTTATTCACTGCACCACCTAGCTACCCCAAGAAATAGAGCTTAGGTAAGATGGGGTCCCTGTCCTCATCTGCTTCCAAAGAAAACTTTGGATGTATCTTGCAATGATTAGAATCCATGGACCTCTATATAGTGATCTCTCAGTATCAGAGAGCTAACACTGCCTGGGCAGAGATTCCGTTAAAAATCCGTTGTTTTATAAGAAAAAGACACCTAAAATAGATTCCAGAATGTTGGACACCAACAATATGTCAATGTGTTGTTTTCATGACTGAAGAACAGATCAGTCAATGACACCCAGACTTCCATAATACACCAAATTAAGGAACAAAACACAAAGGCAGATTCTGAGAGTTGGGCACATGTAGATACTCATTCTTGTGGCTAAATCTTGGTCTTTTGGGGGTAAAACAGGACCTTTCTGAGCCCATACTTGCTTTTCTCTCTGGTTCTCTTTTCCTCTACCAAAAATGGGTCACTAATAGCAAATGCCCTGGAGCTCCCTCTCTCTCATTTAGATCATGCATGGAGTACAGGGGAACCTTCTGGCACATGTTTTCTGTAGGTTAAACAAAGAGATAGATGATCCACTCACTCCCTTGCTGTCAGTAAAGGTCAGTCAGAATCAATTATCTGCCACTCTTTCCTGTTTCCCTCAAAAAAAAAATTACATCTGAGATAGATTCTGAATTACTTTTACTGATATCTGACTTGGTCCTGTAATGATCCCCCTCATTTCCTATTTGGGCTTCAGGGAAAGTGCATCTGATAAGTAGCATGCCTAAGTCTGGATGCACTGTATAGGTTTATACTTAGTGGCAGATTTGAGCAAACAATTAAGAAAAGAAATATGCCATGCATGCCAATGCCACCATCTCTGAGAGCTGTTGTTGCATAGCAGAGTCCTTTTTAAGCCTCGATTTTCTCTTCAGTAAAGTGGGCATCATGAGGCTTATTACCTATCTCATAGGGTTGTTATGAGGATAAATTGAGATAATGTGCCTGGTGATGTTTAAATGAAAATTGGTATTCTCTAATCAGAGCCATCCTTAAAATAGAAGGGTACAGTTGAGAAAAGAGTAGCCTTGGAGTCAGGAGACTTAGCTTTCAATCCTAACTTTGACACCTATTAGCTCTGTGTCCTTTATAGAGTTACATAACTTCTTTGAGTTGTAGTTTTTTCAACTATAAATAGAGATAATAACATGTCCTACCTTCCTCACAGCAGAAGGTAAAAGTTTGTAAATCTTAAAGTCAATCAGTCAATAAACATTTATTAAACATCTACTATGTGTCAGGCACTGTGCTAAGTGCTGGGGATACAAATAAAAATACAGTTCCTGCCCTCAAGGAGCTTCCAATCTAATGGGGGAGATAATACAAAAAATACTGGAAAGAGGGGGAAGGGACCTCCTGAGGGGGCATTATGGAGACCAAAGAAGTCCAAAAGCACTGTAGCTGTTGGTAAATGAATGTGCTATAGAAATGAGATTTATAAGGCTAGTAGGAGAAACCTGACTTAGAAATCATCTGTATTTAAATATCAGCTGTCAGAAAGTCTCCTTAAATAAGTTTCCATGGATTATGTCTCTTTGAAACTCTTCATTTCCCACCAAGTGCTCAGTTGCTTCTCCCAGGATAAGCTCATCACTAGGAATCTCATCATCATGGAGATTGCTTCAGTGTTTCTCACCTCTGATTGGAGGGCTAGGAGTGGAACAAAAAACTCCCAAACTCTCTGCAGAGGGTCCAGGATTTCCAACTCTTCATTTCCCACCAGCCACTCTGCTTGGTTTAACTCAGTGAACATCACGCCTCAACTAGGTACTTTTTGGTTCTCCCATTTTGTGTACTGTCTTCCCCCCTTAGATTGTAAGCTTCTTGAGGGCAGGAAATGTAACCCCATCACTTAGCACAGTGCCTGGCATATAGTAGGTACTTAATAAATGTTTATTGACTATTGTGGATTTGAAATGAGATTAGAGGATCACCAGATTTAGAACTGGTTGTGTCATCTAGTTGAGTCCTCTCATTTTGTAGATGAGGAAACAAGATTGGGCAAGTGACCTTAC
The DNA here is from genome assembly GCF_900497805.2 of Vombatus ursinus. Taxonomy (NCBI): domain Eukaryota; kingdom Metazoa; phylum Chordata; class Mammalia; order Diprotodontia; family Vombatidae; genus Vombatus; species Vombatus ursinus. The sequence goes on from NW_020948739.1 coordinate 8,102,082, forward strand.
TCAAGGTCACCTAGGTGGTAAGTGGTTGAGCCAAGATTTGAATCCAGATCCTTTAACTCCAAATTCAATGCTTAGTGGATGGAAAATTCTAAAGCAACAATTGGATGAAGCTATTCAGTTCAAAGTTCTGGTACTAACTGCTTGACCCCCAAGCATTGTCCTCTTACATCAATCAATCAATCAATATTTATTAAGCACCTACTCTGCACTTCTACTGACCTTAACTGTAACTATTTCAGAAAAATGTCCAGTAGTGAACAGTTGAATTTCATGTTGTTTGGGGTATAGCTATCTTGAAGCTAGGCTCCTGAAATGAACTTCTAATATTCCAAGGTTTTATCCAAGTATGCAAAAGTATTTTGATGAGATAGAGACAGATTGAAGGCCAAATAGACCTTGAGTAATAGGAACGGGAATAGTATTAATGAAGGGCCCTTGGAGGGATATGATTATCTTCTCTCCAGGCTGGGCTAATGCTTCTGAACATTCTGCCTGAGTGCACACTTAGTCTTTATATAACATAGATGTGTACTTTGTTCCTCCTGCTTTGTGTGTGTGTGTGTGTGTGTGTGCATGTGTGTGTGTGTGCATGTGTGTGTGTGTGTGTGACCATCACGTTTCAGTGCCATTGCATTGTGACTTCTTGCCAACTACTAAAACATTGAGCATGGAACAACTCCCCTTCTTCATCACCCAAAGACCCACAAACTCTCATTTACTTTTACCTAAACCTTTTCAATAAAAACAAATTAAAACAAAAACATTTCATGCCAATTTCATTGCTCTCATGTCTGGTACCCAAGTCTTTACGGTTGATTAAAGAGAGCTCTTAATTATAATTAAATTACCCTGGAAATGAGGTCATTGGGATTTCTCTTTAGAAACAATTTACACTTCATAATTGATTCCATTCTGCTTCTAAATAAAGTCTCACTAGTGACTCTGAGAGCATCGGCACCAAGGACAGCAGAGACTCCCTAGAAAACTCATAAAGTAGTGCCCAAAGTCTACCTTCACACAGATGTTGCCTACCTGCTAGAAAAGAATAGGGGGTGGTGGTGGTGGTGGTGATGGTGGTATTGTAGCAATCCTCTGTGTGTGTGTGTGTGTGTGTGTGTGTGTGTGTGTGTGTGACAGACAGAGATAGAGAGATAGAGAAAGACCCAGACAGAGAGACAGAGAGAGAGAGAGATTTCAATAAAATCTTTCTAGGATCCAACATAAGTGGAAGAAATACAGATTAGCCCTCATCTAAATGGACTGAGTTCTTTGACATTTTCATGTGGTTTCTACTTAGGCAAGCTAATTTTCAATCTTTCCTTTATAAGATTCCCTCAGGGCCTTAGCAGCCTAGCAGCACTGTAGCACTATATCTATATCTATATATCTCTTTCTATATGTGTGTGTCTGTGTGTGCATATATATGTATATGTACACATACATATATGTATATATGTATGTGTGTATGTGTGTGTATACATATATATATGTATACACACACACATACACACACGTATATATATATGGAGAAGAGTTTCTAGCTGAGAGACCCACCAAAAGTCTCTATCAGGGCTTTTCTCAACAAGAGTTGATGCTGTGGAAATACAGAGATGCCTCATTTTGTCTCATCACAGATAGGAAAGCAATGCTTCTTTTTTTAAGATCTATTTAGACTTGAACCAGAGGCAACTGACTGAGTCCTAATCTACTGACAGGTCTCCACGAGGGAGGCTTTTTTGCACACAGGATTTCACTTTATGGGAAAGTGCATAACATCTGGAGCTAACTTGGCCTTTTAAAAAAGTTTTATTGAAGACAAAAGGCATCAGTAAAACAGTTTAGGATGTTTTATTGCTGCCTTTGGCACACACACACACACACACACACACACACACACACACACATACACTGAACCTTCCCTTTTAATAAGGAAAACCAGTTAAGTAAACCTGCAACTAGCCAGGAGTGACCTGAGTTCAAATTCAGATTACTAGCTGTGTGACCCTGGGCAAGTAACTTAACCTCTGCTTGCCTCAGTTCCCTCATGTGTAAGATGAGGATAGTAATGGCATCTATCTCAAAGGGTTGTGAGATTCAAATTTGATAATAATTATGAGGGGCAGTTGGTGGTGCAGTGGATAGAGCACTGGGCTTGGAATCAGGACTCATTTTCCTGAGTTCAAATCTGGCCTCAGACACTTACTAGTTATGTGACCCTGGACAAGTCACTTAATCCTATTTGCCTCAGTTTCCTCATCTGTAAAATGAGCTGGAGAAGGAAATGACAAACCACTCAAGTATCTCTGCCAGAAAAAAAAAAAAGCTCTAGATGGGGTGATGGAGAGTTGGACACCACTGAAATGACTGAACAACAACAATAATTACAAAGTGCTTAGCATAGTGCCTGTTTGCCTCAGTTCCCTCATCTGTAAAATTGGGATAATAATAGTAGCTACCTCAAAGGGTTGGTGTGAGATTCAAATGAGATAATAATTATAAAGTGCTTAGCACAGTGCCTGGCACATAATAAGCACTATGTAAATGTAAGCTACCATGATTATTATAAAAGCAACAGAAATTTTTGTATCCAAAAGTGTACACAACATGGTACACCTATGTCCCTTACTTATCTACCCTGCCCCTCCACCTCTAGAAAGGAAGGAGGTATGCTTCATCATCTTTTCACCAAGACCAAGCTGGTCATTGCAAATAACCTGAGCTCAGCTGCCTTTTTAGTGTCTATCTTCCAGAGAACCTGCTCTCTTCACTCCCCATCAGTTCATATAAGTCTTCCTAACTCTCTCAACAGAATCAGATCCTTTTCCAGAAATCCCCTCCACTGCCCTTTCCATCATAATGACATCACCACAGCAACTATCAGAGCACCTGAATGGAACTCCCTCCTCTTCATGCAAGCATGTGCCCTGGGCAGTCCTTTTTACACATGGCACTCATTCATGCACACTCACTCTGCTATGACTTATATCAGAAAAGGATAATAGATAAAAGCAAATGAAACAATGCTGTGGTTGAAACCCAGTAAATAGAGCATATTACAATAGTCCCACTTAGAAAATAATTGACATGGTGATTGTTTCTGCTTGTTCCCAAGGACTCCATGCCCCACAGGAAAAGAAGCTTCAATCAGAAGCCCTATTTTCACAGGCCACTTGAGCCCTCTCACCTCTGGGGTTTGTACCAAACAATTCTTTCTCTCATTTTCAGTGTATGATTTACGACCACAAATGTTACAGTTCTCACGGTTTTTAGCACACTAGACTAGAAATCCTTTAAGTCTATCTTTGAAAATTATTCCACCAAACAATAGCACTTTTTTTTTCTTGTGGTTTCTTGAAATATAATTATGACATTTCTGGTCACTAAATATTAAAAATAAACTTGGATTTCTAATCCAATATATCCATTATATGTGAATTTTATCCCTAGTGCTTTCTGGACTAAGCAGATTTTCTTAATCCTCTCAAGTAATCCTAACTAGAAAAGTAATACCCAGTTAAAAAAAATACATATATATCTTTTTTTTTCTCTGTGGAAAAAAATGTGACTGCCAGCTGCAACTGAATGGAATTGAATAGGAATGGAGTAATTATACCTCTGGTTCATTTATTTCTATTAACAATTGTAAAAAAAAAATTTCTGAAGATTGTTGTCATGGTAACAGACACTATCAAGCAAAATGCAAAATCCATGGTTCTGATTTGAAGCAGCAGGTCTTAAGAGATTAGAAATAAAATTAGCAAAGCTTGAAAAGTTAATCAAGACTTCACGGTCAAGGCCCTTTTCTTCTTTCAGTTGGTGGATTCTTCCAACACCATGCTGCATCTTGAGTTAACCACATCACAGGACTATTCCCAACTTTTTCTCAATATATTTTTATTTATTTCATTAAATATTTCCCAATTACATGTAAAAAAAATTTTTAACATTCATTTTTTAAAATTTTGAGTTCCAAATTCTCTCCCTCCCTTCTATCCTTCTCCCCTCCTTGAGAATGCAAGCAATTTAAGATCGATTATACATATGAAGTCATACAAAACATATTTCCATATTAGCCATGTTGCAAAAGAAAACACAGACACAAAAAAGGAGAAAAGCAAAGAAAGTGATTAATCTTCACTCAGAGTTCATCAGCTCTTCCTCTGGAGGTGGACAGCATTCTTCATCATGTATTCCCAACCTTTTCAATAGCTCAAGGGAACACTCACAGTGGTAGAGAAAACCCAGCAAAGATCACGTCCCACATGCTTGGAATTGAGAAACAGTAACACTTTTGGTAGGCAAACAAGGTCCTAATCTCTATTGGCCATGAGCTCTTTCAAGTCTAACACAATTTATACCAGAGTCAAAGCATTTCATTCATTTATTCAATAAATGTTATTAGGTGCATAACACTTATATAACCATCGTCATTATTAGAGACAAACCTTGAAGTTAGTCAGTCAATAACTAGCATTTATTAAGCACCTACTATGTGCTGGGCACTGGGATGAGCACTGGGGATGAAATAAAAGGCAAAAACATAGTTTCTGTTCTCAAGGAGCTCACATATAACTGGGAGGGATAACCTGTAAAAAACTAGGCCCATACAATATAGATATATGCAAAGTGGATGGAATGCCATCTCAGAGAGAAGTTATGTTGGGTTTTTTGTTTGTTTGTTTGTTTGTTTTTTTTGTGAGGCAATTGGAGTTAAGTGACTTGCCCAGGGTCACAAAGCTAATAAGTGTCAAGGCCTGTTATTTTGAAGATCAGCCCTCTCACCCTGATCACAGGGGTGTGTATGTGGGTGGGTGAGGAGTTGGGTGCTAAGTAATGGAAACAAAATACTTGCAGTTCAAACTTGTACTCCCAATTGCTTGACTCCTAATGGAGTCATGGGACAGTTGTGCTTTTGAACTGCCCTGAGGAACAGGTTCTGATCTGGATGGTTTCCTAAATCCTCAGACCTGAGAAGGCCACACCAATATCTACTGTCATTTACACTAAGGTCACCATGATTGTTAAGCTGAAATAGCAGGGAACAGGGGACAGTTAGAAAATCTCCAGTGGGAATCCACTGCAAAAAGGACTGCATCCTATAACCTTAGCCTAGAATTCAAAGCCCTCCCTATTCTGGTCTCAACTTACCTTTCTAACCTTATCCCCTATTGTTCTTCCCCATGAATCCTCCACTTTAGCCAGAGTCATCTACTCTCTGTCCTCCAAATATACCTCTCATGTTCCCATATGTAGACCTTAGTTTATGCTGTTCTTTCTGCATGGGATGCCATGTGGTCTCTTATCTTCTCATTTTTAAAATGGATTTTTATTGATATATTTACATCCCCTAAGTTCTCCTCCCCCTGTATTTCTTCTCCTCCCTTCTTCTTGAGTGCCATCCCATAGGACAAATTTTCCAATCTCATTTTTTAACCATAAGAAACCCCTTTTGATCACTCCTGCTCAATTTCCTTTCTCATCTCTGAACACTGGAAGGTGGTGGCATGGAGAGAGTATTAAATGGGGAATCAGAAAGGCCTGAGTTCAAAATTTGTCTCTTACTGTGTATCTCTGGGTAAGTTGTTTAATTGCCTTGAGCTTCAGTTTCTTCACCTATAAAAATGAAGAGGTTGGAGCTGATGACCTTTAAGGTCACAGAGAGCTCTAAATCTATGGTCCTAGCATCTTATAGTAGTGTCCATATTACCTATTTGGTAGTTGCCACATACTGTCTTAAGTTATTAGTAACATTTATATATTTTGACTCTCCAACTAGATTCAATAATTGAATTGAACAAACATCTATTAACTGTCGAGGGTAGCTAGGTGGGGCAGTGGATAGAGTGCTAGGTCTGGAGTCAGGAAGACTCATCTTCCTGAGTTCAAATCTGGCCTCAAGACACTTACTAGCTGTGTGACCCTGGGCAAGTCACTTGACCCTATTTGCCTCAGTTTCCTCATCTGTAAAATGAGGTGGAGAAGGAAACAGCAAACCACTCTACTATCTTTGCCAAGAAAAACTCCAAAAGGGGTCATGAAGTGTTGGATACAACTGAACAACATTAATTGTCTACTGCTAGGTACGTGACAAAACACAGTTTAGATAAGGCATGATCCCTGACCTAACTAAATTCATAAATTCTAGGCTTGGGGTCAGAAATACCTGCATTCAAATTCTGAGATACTAATGCTGAGGCACTTTACTTCTGCTTGTTTCAGTTTTCTCACTTGTAAAATGGGAATAATAATAGCACCTGGATTGTTGTGAGGATGAGATGATGTAAGATATAGAAAGTACTTTGCAAATCTTAAAGTGCTATATAAATGTTAGGTATGATTATTGTTATTATTATAATCTAGAACAGTTATAGGGCAGCTAGGTGGCAGAGTGGATAGAGTGCTAAGCCTGGAGTCAGGAAGACCTGAATTCAAATGCAGCCTCAGATACTTACTAGCTGTGTGACTCTGGGTAAGTCACTTAACTTTGCCTCAATTTTCTCATCTGTAAAAATGAGCTGGAGAAGGAAATGACAAACTCCAGTATATTTGCCAAGAAAACCCCAAATGGGGTCACAAAGAGTCAGAAATGACTAAGCAACAACTAGTGTTTGTTTTTTTCTTTATCTCAAGTCAAAATTAGTCCTGCAAATTCCAGCCATCATCCCTAGTAATGGATTGGCAGGCAGTCAACAAGTGTTTATTAAGCACTTACCAAGTGCCAGGCATTGTTCTTTATGGAGGGGATATAAAGAAAAGCAAAAAACATGGCACCTGCCCTCGAGGAGTTTATGTTCTAATGAAGGAGAAAGCATGCAAATAACTCCATACATACTTATAAGATATATATGGAGAGCATGTAAGGGAATCTGAAAGGGGAAGGCACAAGCAGTTGGCAGGACCAGGAAAGGCCACCTGCAGAACTTGAGCTATACACTGAGTCTTGAAGGAAGGGAAAGAAGCCAGGAGGCAGAGGTGAAAGGGCAGAACATTCTGGACATGGTTAACAGCTAATGAAAAGGCATGGAGATTGAGAGATGGAATATCACGTTTGAGCAACTGCCAAGTAGGCCATTTGCTAGACTGGAATACATAGATGGCTTCTTCCTACTTGGGTTGGATCATGGGGTCAAGGCAAAGGGCAGAGGGCAGGAGACTGCAATCAGAGTATGGAACATCAAAACTCAAGATCTCTGAAACAGTCCCATAGGACAGCAAGTTCTAAGTTATGCCCATGTGTTACTGAACTAGAAAAGCAAGTCACTTCTGTGGCCACAGTTTTAGAATGGTTTTCAACATGGATTCTGAAGGCTCCATGGATATGGATATAAGGCTGGGGATAAGGTAGAGAAGAAAACCATTAGCCAAGTGCTAAAACCAACAAGGAATAATAATGCCTGGGAACACAGGTCTCTCTTGACTCTAAATCCAGCATCCTTTCCATTGTACTTATATAGTGGAAAACTGGGAAAGTGACTGGAAAGCTAGTAGAGAATGGCAACATGGATGGGGACCGAACAGTATAAATGGATTGCATGGACTTAGAAGGAAAGAAAAAGAAGTGGTGGTCAAGAAATATCTGGAAATAACAACGGAGAGCAAGAAATATGAGTACACTTCTTCTGAGAGCATAAACTCAAACAGTGAGAGAGGACACGAATCTATACATAAGGATCCCTGCACACTGTATATTGACTTTGTTTTAAAATGCAATATCACTGTGCTTTATTGTGTTTTTATTTATCTTGTTAAATATTTCCCAATTGCATCATCCTCTGGTTGGGGTGGCACTCTGGAGTCTTGTGGGCCATATGCTACTGTGGGCTGAGTGTTTGATACCTCTGAGTTAAGAAAGCTGGAGAAGGACGGGCTGTGAATGGAGAGAGCTGCAAAGGATGTGATATCCTCAGAGAAACCCTGCTCTGTAAAAGCAAGGAGGAGGAAGGAATATTTGAGGAAAAGTTCAGGGATGTGAGTTTGCTAAAAGTAAGAGGTCCAAAGGACAGCGTGAAATGGGATAGATGATGGGTGAACTAGGTTGGAGTAGGATGGAGGAGGGCGTAAGGTTTGTCTTTCATAGGGATAAGGGTTCAGGTGGAGGTCATTGAGCTAACAAGCCTTTTTCAAAAGTCAGTGAACCTCTGCGAGGTCTATATCCCAAACACATCACACAAAAAAGAAAGAAGAAGAGAAAGGGACCTATCTGCATGAAAATATTTATAGCAGTTTTTTTGTGGTGACTAAAAATTGGAAATTGAAGGGATGCCCATCAATTGGGGAATGGATAAACAAGCTGTGGTATATGATTGTGATGGAATATTATCATGCTATAAGAAATGACAAGCAGGATGATTTTAGAAAAACTTAGAAAGAGTTATATGAAATGATGCAAAGTAAAGTGAGCAGAACCAGTAGAACATTGTACACAGTAACAGACACACTATGCGATGACTGACCTTGATATATTTAGGTCTTCTCAGCAGTACAATGATCCAAGACAATCCCAAAGGACTCATGATGAAGCATGTTGTCCGCCTCCAGAGAAAGAACTGATATTGTTTTAATACAGACTGAAGCATGCTATTTTTCACTTTCTTTCCTTCATTCTTTTTCTTTTATTTGAGTCCTCTTGTACAAAATGACTAATACGGGAACATTTTACAAGATTGTACATGTGTAACCTATATCTGACTGCTTATTGTCTCAGGTGGGGGGAGGGGTCAGAGGAAGAGAGGGAAGGATAGAATTTGGAACTCAAAACTTTAAAAAAACGTTAAAAAATTGTTTTACCATGTAATTGAGGGGAAAATACATGTTTTTTTTTTAAAAAGTCAGTCAATCTAAAATACCAAAGATTGAGAAATTGAGATGATGGGTGGTACACGGGAGTGGAATGTTGGCAACAGAAGCTTGACCAATTAACTGGCCCCAAGGTTCTTCATGCTAGAATGCTCATCTTCCACAGGTACAAGCACAACAACTCACAACTGGCTCAGGTGTTCTGTTACTTGTGTTGAGGAAGGTAATAAGGCTTCTAGACAGATGTAATTCCTGGCTGATAAGAGGTCTGCCTAGCTTTCTCTGGCTGAAAACAATGATAATATTTTATAAGTTATATCCCCTCAAAGTGCCCAGTTGAGGTGCCTGGGAGGCAACTGTGGTGTGGTGGATAGACAGCTATCTTTGGAGTCATGAAGATCTGAGTTCACCCCTGACCTACTGGCTACGTGACTCTGGTAAGTAATGAGATTACCCTTCTCATTGCTTCCGGCAATTCTCTTGATTCTATGTTTCAAACAAGGACGCATTCTGCATTGATAGAGGGATGTTTGCTCACTGGGAGTTCAGTGTACCAGTGAAATCATAGGCTTTGCACTTGGCAGATGCAAAATAATATTCCAATGGACTGATTCACTACTAATTAATCATTTTACTGCAGACATTTGTTAAATACCCACTGACAAGATGCTTTTGAATTTCTACAATGCTAATGCATTATAGTAGGCAAAAGCCCAGGAGGATTCTATTCTGCACTCAACGACAGTCACTATTTTGAAAAAAGGGACCAGAGGTGTTTTCCAAATGTTGTCAATAAAAAAAGTACAGCCTATTTAGCTTTCTTCCAGGAGTGCTGTTTAACTCGTTCAAATATGTTTTCAAACTTTTTCAATAAAACCCTTTCTACTAGCCTCATCAGCAACCACCTCTCCCCCTCCTTCTTTGCAAAGATATCGGTGCAGATTACTGTTGTCCAGTAGTATCTGACATTTTGTGACCCTATTCGAGGTTTTCTTAGCAAAGAAACTGGAGCGATTTGTCTTGTCCTTCTCCAGTTCATTTTACAGATGAGGAAACTGATTTAAGTGACTTGCCCAGGGTCACAAAGCTAATAAGTATCTGAGGCTGGATTTGAACTCAGCTCTCCCTGATTCTAGGCCCAGCACTATATCCACTGTGCCACCTAGATGCATTTAATGTCAGACTTTTTTTTCCCAATAGGTTTGCTTGGTTAAACTATTTTTTTTTCTCTTTTAAATTCTTTACATATAGGATGACTTTTGGGGACGGGGTGAAGGAAGGGGCAGATTGGGCCTGTGATTTTTGCAAAAACAAATGATAATAATTTTTAAAAATCAAAGGCTACTTCATTGGTAGAGAGCTAAATCTGCAAAAGCTTAGATTTAGTTCTAAAATCGCATACTTCTGTCTCCTCCTCCCATCATTTCACTGTCCCACCATCCTTTCGTCAACCACCTCTCCCCAGTATCCCAGGACCCTTCCTCTCTCTATCTTTCCTGTGTTCTCCTCCCCTTCTCCATAGGTCATTGCTATTCACTTCAGAACCTTTCCTCAGAACTATCTACATGCCTTGATACTTCCCAAACACATAAATTAAGAAATGAGCTTTTTCAAAGTCAAGGAAATCCATTAAAAAAAAAAGTTTCCACCACAGACCGGCAGCTAAATTCCAAGCTGCAATCATTCCTAAGTGAGGCCCAATGCCCTGTCAGAGTGATACCTAAAGACTTCAGTTCCACTTGAGTCCCACAGCTGAGACCTATTTAGCCACCAAGAGATCTGTCCTCCTCCCTGAGGAGGAAAGAAGAATGTCAGGCCATACAAATACAAGAAAAAAAAATCTGTGCTTTTGTGATAAGCATCTGACCTTAAGGAGGTTTCACAGAGGCTCTTTCTCTGGCAGGTGAGACTGTTTGCCGATCACCAAATCCATGCTCCCAGGAGCTTCACTGGGTCCAATATACAGCTACTTCTCTTTGTTTATAATTGGCAATAAATCCAGATACATCCTGCCTGACCAGGGAGCCAAGTGAGAAATGGGCAGGCCCCACCATGACTAAACACTAGTGGCTATGAATTTTCCAATTTCTACTTCATCTTTCCTGTTATAATCTAAACATTTCAGAGGGGTGGTGTAGTGGATAGAGTGCCCAGAACCAGAAGGGGGAATAAATACTCATTAAGCGCCTACTATGTGTCACACACTGTGTTTACAAATATCACCAACAACAATCCTGAGAGATAGGTACCACTATTATCGCCATTTTTAAAGTTGAGGAGAATGAGGTAGAAAGAAGTTAAGTGCCTTTGCCCAGGGTCACATAGCTAGTAAGTATTGGAGGACCACCTAGCTGCCTTACTTATATATAGTAAGGAAGACTTGACTTCCAAACCTCTCTCAGGTATTTCCAAGCCATGTGACCCTGGGCAAGTCATTTAATTTGTTAACTTCAGTTTTCTCATCTGTAAAATGGAATAATAGCACTTACCTCCTAGGGTTTCTGTGAGCTTCAAATGAGATAACATGTAAAAAATACTTCAAAAACTTTGAAGTGCTATATAAATACTAGTACTCTATGCATGGCATTCTCTATCTGGGCAATCTATAAGAAAGAGAGAAGATGGAACCATAACTGCTTCCAACTCAAAGGTTTCATGAAGGTCTCAAGGATTCTCAGCCTTCTGAAAAACTCCTAATACAGCTGGGCATGACCCCACAAGCCCCCAGACTGCCTCATCAATTCTTAACTCTTCTCATTATAATCTTTATGCCATCCCTGTTTACTCAATGACGTTGACCCAACATTCAAAGGGAAAACCCTCAAACACATTAGTCTATAATCTGGAATCATTTTCAATATACACAAAAGCATGTTTGTAGGAATACACCTACACAACAACCCCCAAATCCACATATTTGTTAATAAAACAACAAATGCCTCACCGATTTACACAGTGCTTACCACAAATGGCCATAGGGCTTTTCTCTTTTTTTTCAGAAAAAGTATTCACAGGTAAATCCAGAAGAAATACTTGAAAGAGTCTGATCTCTAGTGCCCAACAGAAGCAATATCAGTAGCTGAGAGGCAACAAAGAGGAAGCAGTGCTCACTCGGTCAGGAGAAGAAAATACCAGCGCCAATGGGAGGGCAAATTGGCATTTGCTTACTCCTGGGCAGCTAGCAAATGAGCTTGATGCCAAGGTTCAGTGCCCATGGGGCAGCCTCTGCAACTTGACTGCTGGGCCAGTCCATTGCCTAGACAAAGAGTTTCTGGTGGTGAGTGACAGCAAATAGAATGCATCTACCAGAACGAAATGAATTTTCAGGGGTTCTGAGCAGGGGTGTGCCGGAGCCAACTTGCACAGGTTTAAGGGAGCTGATTGCTAAATTTTTAGTGTGAGCACTTATACCTTGGAAATCAGCAACCACTAAGAGTCAGTTTATTGTTTTGTTGATTGCTTACACTTAAGAAAGGGATGAAAAAATGTTAAATGATGCAGATTGAATTTAAAAGTGGGTTCTGGGAGAACTGGTTGTTAAACTTCCACCAGAACACCTCTGGTTAAGAGTCATTTTGCTCATCCCACCTTAGAAACTGCAAAATTGTGATTATCCTGCTTACCCTGGGATATTCAAGTTTACAGCCAAGAGTTATGCATAATTACGAGCCAGAAGCAAGGAACTCAGGGACCACATAAAGGATGACCAGAAGACAAACATCCCAGTTCTTATTTCCCAAGTTGTTCAGTTATTTCAGTCCTGATTCTTCGTGACTCCATTTGGGACTTTCTTGGCAGAGATACTGGAGTGGTTGGTCATTTTCTTCTCTAGCTCCTTTTACAGATGAGGAAACCGAGGCAAACAGGGTTAAGTGACTTGGGCAAGGTCACAGAGCTAGTAAGTGTCTGAGTCCTGATTTGAACTCAGGAAGAGGAATCTTTCTGACTCCAGGCCCGGCACTCTCTCCACATTACCACCTAGGGGCCCCACATTCCCCAGCTAGGAGGCAGCTAGGTGGCACAGCAGCTAGAGTGTTGGACTGGGAGGCAGAAAGTTGTTACTGAGTCATTTCAGTTGTGTTGGACTCTTTGTGACCCCATTCAGGTTTGCCTGAGTTCAAACCCTGTCTCACACACTACTTACTATGTGACCCTGGACACCCTTCTCTCCGACTATAAAGTGGGGATAATAATAGCATGTGTTTCACAGGACTTTTGTGAAAATTGGGTGAAGTAACATGTAAAACACTTGGCAAAAGTTGAAATGCTTTTATTAGTAACAATCTTGTGCTCTCTCATTTCTCTGGGCCTCATTTTTCTCACCTGTAAAATGAGAGGGTTGTACTAGATAATATCTAAGGTCCCTTCTAACTATCAGATCCCAGATAACCATTTAGTATAGTAAAAGATTGCTAACATTACCCTCATAAACTTGTCAATCAACCCCTACAGTTATAGCTCACAGTGATAGGCAACCCCAGAATTGTAGGTGGTAAGAAAAAAGCTGGCCACAGACCCAGTCATTGCCGTGGCTTTGACGGAGTTTTTCTAGTTTTATTGCCTGATATAACTGCTCTGGAGAAAGATAATGTACACAGAGTGAGTCTAGAACGGGAGAATATGTGTCCTCCTGGAGTTTTATTTGGGTCAGCTCATCTACTTATAACTTTCAGTGCCAAGAAGTTATAACCATGGTTTTCCCTTCTTGCAACTCTGCAGGATAGAAAGCCAGCAAAGGACTGTCCACATCATTGTTTGTCTTGGTCTTACCTACTAGTACTATTTTAACAGTGCTTATCACTTAGCCTGACACCCTATCTTCAGAGATTGTGGGCCAGGCAACTGAAGGAAAGAGAAGTACAGGGCCCAGCAGAGCTGCCTTCTGTCCTAGAGCATCACCCACACTTTCTATGTTGGAAAAGGAAACAGCAGCTGGCCAGAAGCGAATATGTGGATCTGTTTTAAAAGATGGGTGGTAAGGATATTGGGAGAATAAAGGTGGTGGGGATGTAGGGTTGGGGAGGTGGGGGGAATACTAAATACTAAACCCAAGTCTGGATCAGAAGAGGGGCAAAGTTACAATAAAGAGTCAAGAAATGGTGAGTGGATATCTAGAAAAGAAACAGGTGATCATGATGAAGGTATAGATTCACCAAGAATAGGTTATGTCACATAGATATAAAAGGTCACATCATAAGCAAATTAGAGATGCGAGGAAGAAATGACCTTCCAGATTGATGGATAAGGAAAGAACTGAACAAATGAGAGATAAGGAAGAGAGGCTCATAGAAGATAAAAGGCATGATTTGAATTACATCAAATTTTTATAAGTTCTTGTGGAAACAAATCCATTAGAGGTAAATTAGAAGGGAAACAGCTACCTGGGGAAATTTGTTCTTTTTTTGCAGTGAATTTTTCTGAGAAAGGCCTCATTTCCTAGATAGATTAGGGACTGATTTAAATTTATAAGAATAAGTGCCATTCCCCAATTGATAAACAGTCAAAGAATATGAAAGGGCAGTCATCAAGTTTTTTTTTAAAGCACCATATATATACATACATAAGCATGTATATTTGAAAAAATGCTCCAAATCATTAGTAATTAGCGAAATTCAAATTAAAGTAACTCTGAGGATCTACTTCACAAATATCAGATTGAAAAAGCTGATAACAAAGGAAAATGGCAAATGTTTGAGGCGAACTATGGGAAAATAAGCATATTAACGTCCTGCTGGTAAGGATGTGGATTGGCCCAGCCATTCTGGAAAGCAGTTTGGAACTATGCTTTGAAAATCACCAAATTGTGCATATGCTAAAGAAACCATTATTAGATATTTACCCACAAAGAGATCAAAGAAAGAGGAAAGGTCCTATATGTAAAACCATATTTATAGCAGTTCTTTTTTTTTTTACTTTAAATAGTATTTTATTTTTCCCCAATTACACATTAAGAAAATTTTTTAGCATTCATTTTTACAAGATTTTGAGTTCCTAATTTTTTTCCTTTCCCTTCCCTTCCCTTCTCTCCCCTCTTCTGAAAATGGTAGGCAGTTTGATATAGTTTATACATATGCTATCATGAGCATTTCATATTTGTCACAGTTGTGGAAGAAGAAACAGATCAAAAGGAAATAAAACCATGAGAAAGAATAAAGTAAGTGATAAAAATAGGCTTTGACCTGTATTCTGAGTCCCTCAGTTCTTTATCTGGATATGGATAGTATTTTCCATCATGAGTCTTTTGTACTTGTCTTGGATCATTGTATTTGCTGAGAAGTGCTGGTTCATAGTTGATCATCACACAATGTTGCTGATACTGTGTACGATTTTTTTATGGTTCTGCTCATTTCACTTTGCATCAGTTCATACAAGTCTTTCCAGATTTTTCTGAAATCTGCTTGTTCTCTATTTCTTATTGCACAACAGTATTCCATTACATTCACATTCTACAGCTTATTTAGCCATTCCACAACTGATGGGCATCTCCTCAATTTCTAATATCTTGCCACCAAGAAAAGGACTGTATAGCAGTTCTTTTTGGTGATGGTAAAGAAATGGAAAATAAAGGGATGTCCATCAATTGGGGAATGCCTAAATACTTACCATACCTGAATGGAATTGAATGTAAGAAATGATGAAATGGACAATTTCAGAAAAACCTGCAAAGGCTTATACAAAGTGCTGATGCAGAGAGAGCAGAAACAGGAAAACATTTTTCATATCAACAACATGACTGTAGTAGTAAATAATTTTGAAATAACTCTGATCAATACAATGATCAACCATGATTCTAGAGGGCCAATGATGAATGATGCTACCCACTCCCAACAGAGAGATGATGGACTAAATATACAGAATGAGATTCACATATTTGGATGTGGCTGATATGGGAATTTGTTTTTCTTGACTACTCATATCTATTATAATAATTTTGTTTTTCTTTCTTTTTTTGAGGGGGATATAGGCAGAAATAAATGCTAATTAAAAAATAAAAATTAATTGTATTAAATGTATTAAAAATAAATGTAATTTTTAAAAAAGAATATGTCATGCTAGACTAACACTATTTTCTTTTTGGTCAGAATTACTAAATTGTTAGAAGAGTAGAATCTTTAGGCATAGTTTATACTGTTGATTTGTTTCAGTTGTGTCTGACTCTTCATGACCACATTTGGGGTTTTCTTGGCAAAGATAATGGAGCAGTTTGCCATTTCCTTCTCCAATTCATTTTCCAGATGAGAAAACTGAGGCAAACAGGGTTAAGTGACTTGCCCAGGGTCACACAGCTAATAAGTGTCTGAGGTTGGATTTGAACTCTGAACCTCCTGACTCCAGGCTGGGTGCTCTCCACTGTGCCACCTAGCTGCCCCATAGTTTATGTAGATTTTACCAAAACATTTGATAAAGGCTTTCATGCTAATCTTGTGAAAAACATCATGTGATTCAGGTGCTAGGTGATGATGCATTTAGATGAATTTGGAATTAGTTGGATGGCTGGAATAAAATAATGGTCATTAATAATGGTTTGATGTCAGCTTAGAAGGTCTCCAGTAGTGTACCTCAAGGAATCATTCTTGGCTGATACAGTTTAGTATTTTTGTCAATGACTTGAATAAAGCATACAGAGCACTACTCATTAAATCTGTAGGGGGCACAGGGCTGCAAGGGATCACTAACATACTGGACCACAGAGTCAGGATCCAAAAAGATCCTGGAAAGTTAGGATACTGGTTTGAATCCAACAACATGAAGCTGAGTAGGAATAAACACAAAGTCTTATGCTTGAGGTTTTTAAAAATTGATTTCACAGGCTAACTTGAGGGAGACTTGGTTAGATAGCCCTCAACTCTGGGTCTAAAAATAAATCTAAGTGGTGGGATTTTAATGGAGTGGATCAGTGGTGCGCTAGTGAGTGTTTACCAGATAACTCTCAGAAACAAAATATATGCGTGACTCACTTGTGAGTTTAATCTGCATTTAATCTGATCATTTCCTCCATCACTTTCATGGGTCGGCATAAGAAATTAAATGGAAATTTGAGGGGAGTTCTGTGGAAGCCATAGGTGATACATGAAGACCAGCAGATTACAAAGAAAAGGTTTAGAACTTCAGAAATGCATAAAATGCATGTATGGTATTGTATAGTATCAACACATTTTATTTTTTAATACCATAATAATGCAGACTACTTCTCTGGTATGGAGGGAGTACCAAAAAAATGTTACACAGATGCTCTAGATTGAGGGGGGCTCGCATCCCTAACCCCCACAGTGTAGAAGGGATAACTATACAGACAAGCAACAAAACAATAAATCAAGCCCTGATTTTGTAGTGTTTGCTGATTTCTGAGATAAACACGCTCACACTGAAAATTTAACAACTGGCTCTCAATTTAAATCAACAGTATGATACAGCGGCCAAAAGCAATGAAACAAGAATAATCCCTAATGTGGCTTTGGACTCCACTGAGAGAAGCAAAGCCTGCAGAATATGGAAATGAGAAGTCCTTTTTACTCTGCCGTTGTCCTACTGTACCTGGACCACTGTGTTCAGTTCTGGGGGCTACATTTTAGGAATGACATTGACATATTGGAAAATGTCCAGAGGTTGGCAACCATGATAATGAAAGGGCTTTAGGTTTCTGTCCCATGAGGAATGGTTCAAGGAACTGGAGATTGTTTTAGTCAGGAAAAGAGAAGATTCAGGGGTGGGTGGAAGCATGGATATACAGCTGGAAGGGACCTTAAAGGTCAACTGAGTCTCAGAAAGGTCACACAGCTAGTAAATGTCTGCAGCATGACTCAAACCCAGGTCCTCCTGATTGCAGTTCCAGCACCCTATCCCCTAGGCCACAGTACATCTCATGATAGCCAGTCATCAGCATTTGAAGGGCAGTCCTATGGAAGAGAGATTAAACTAATTCCGTCTGTCCTAAGAGAGAAGAGCTAGGGAGAATGCATAGAAGTTGCAAGCATAAAAATTTAGGCTTGATATCAGGAAAAAGTGAAAAACCAAAGGCCCTCCAGAGTGGACTGGAGATGCATTGGGAAGTGGTGTGTTTACCCTCACTGGATGTTTTTCGATTAAAAGCTTGATGATCACTTGCTGGGTTAATTATAAAGGGGATTCTTTTTCAGGTGTGACTTATACTCACTGACCTCTGAGGTCCTTTCCAATTCTGAATTGCCATAATTTTGTGATATATGCTAAATAAAATCTCATTAATCTAGGCTAATAGGGGTCGCTATTAATATCAGGTTACAGCCACAATGTAAGTTGTGGTAGTTTGGCTCCATTTGAGACAATGGGAGATGGGGATGCTTAAGTCCTAGCTGAAAGCTTCCACCCATGGTCACTTATATTTATATGTGCCTGGTAGTATCCCTGGGGTGCTGTTAGTACAAAATGCTTGCTTCTGGGCTGATTGGTAGATCATTAATGACAAGTCTCCAATGAAAGATACATTTAATTACTTTGACAGAATTACAAAGAAACTCATAAACTATAGGTTAAGTGAACATTTCAAAATAGAGGCCCCAATGGACTGCTTTCTAAATGAAATGATGGCTCCTTTTTAATTAGCAGCAGCCATTTATATGCAAGTGTACTATAATACTTAACTACTTTTATGTCATGAGGAAGTTAAACATGATTTCTTTCACTGGTGTTGGAAAAGCTTTCACAAAGATCGGGCAGTCTACAACACAGTCAGCAAGTCTCAGAGCTGCCTGAGGCACAAGTAGATTAAATAACTTGTCCAAGGTCACCAAGTGACCTTGTTTCAGAGGCACAGTTTGAATTATGGTCTTTGTGACTCCACTATGCCAGGCTGTTCTCAGGTTAAATGCATCTCCTTATAACCCTATGTAGGACAAATGACGAATTTCATAGGAAGGAGGCTTCACCATAACTGAAGTCCAGTCCGCAAGCACCTACTATGTTCCAGGCACTTTGCTAGGCACTGGGGATACCAAAAAATGGCCAAAGCCTGTTCCTGCTCTTAAGAAGCTCCCAGTCTAAAGGGGTAGACAATATATAACCAACTATATATAAACAAGATACAGACAAAATATATCAGAGGTAATCTCATAGGAAAGGCACTATTATTGAGTGGGGCTTGGAAAGGCTTATTGCAGTGAGCTTTTTAGCTGAACACTTGAAGGAAGTGAGGGAAACTAGGATGCAGAGATGAGGAGGGAGAAAATTCCAGGCATGGGGGACAGTCAGGAAACATATACAGTCAGGAGACTGAGTGTCCTGTGCAAGAACAAAGAGGGAAATGTCACTGGACCACAGAGAATGTCTAAGAAGACTGGAGAGATTGGAAAGGGCCAGTTGTGAAGGGCTTTGAAAGCCAGAGGATTTTATATTTGATCCTGGTGATAATAGGGAGCTACTGGAGTTTACTGAGTAGGGGAGTTATATGGTCTGACCTGTGCTCTAGGAAAATCATTTTGGTGGCTGAACGGAGCATGGATTGCAGTAGGGAGAGACTGGGCAAGCAGACCCCCCAGGGCAGGCTATGAGGCAATGAGGGTCCACACCAGGTTGGGGGCAGTGTCAAAGGAGAGAAGGGGAGTATACTCAGAGGCAGAATCAACAGGACTTGGCAATTGATTGGATATGGAAGGTGAGCATCAAGAAAGAGTGAGGATGATGCCCAAGTTGCAATCCTGGGTGATTGGGAAGATAGTGGTGACCTTAATAGAAACAGGGAAGTTGGGAAGAGGGGAGAGTCTGGGGGGAAAGATACTGAGTTCAGTTTTGGACATGCCTATGATGTCTATGGGACATCTAGTCTGAGATGCCCAAGAGGTAGTTGGAGATGTGAGGGTGGAGGTCAGAGAGAGGTTAGGGCTGGATAAATTTGACAATCATCTGCATAGAGATGAGAGTTAGATCCATAGGATCTGATGCGATCAACAAATATAATAGCATAGAGGAAGAAGAGAAGAGGGCCCAGGATAGAACTTTGGGGGATGCTCCCAACTAGCAGGTGTCACCTGGATAAAGATCCAATGATATACTGCCAAACTCGTTCTTTGTGTCCACCTAACCAGGACTATAGAGAGTTAGAAGAGATGTTCACATCCAGGAGGAAGAATCTTTGTTGTTGCTCTATTTACCTTGTCTGGAAGACTCCATTTTCATCTCTTTAGATATCAGAAAGAACACCATCCTAGAAGCTTTTCATCTACTTGGGAGAGGGACAAGCCTTAAACCTTTGTTCCCAGGAAGCATGATGAATTTAGAAAGGATTCCAACTTGCCTGGAAAACCCTACTTAACTCTAAAGTGTTTCCAAAATTAGGTCAGCATTTGCTGGTATAGTAGCTAAATCTACTACATTAGTGGTGCATCTGCCGTCCTTGAGTCTGAACTCATTCTGTCCAGGAGACAGTGTCTGAGTTGCTTTACTATAGTCCAGGGATTTCTTCTCCAGTTTCATGCACTGAGGAATTCTATCTATAATGTACTAAAATGCCTACAGGTATCATGTCCATATGTACTGATTTTACACAATTCAATTCAACTCAATATTCAACAGGCATTTATTAAATGCTTATAATATGCAAGACTCTGGGGATTGAAAAACAAAACTCAGCACTGCCTGCCCTCCAGTAGCTTATATTTTACTAGAGTGGAGGGAATGTTAGTTCCTCTGATCCAGGTATCCTGTGGTTGTCAACCTGTATACCTTGTTGTTGTTCAGTTGTGTCCAACTCTTTGTGACCCCATTGGGGCTTTCTTGGCAAAGATAACAGAATGGTTTGCCATTTCTTTCTCCAGTTCATTTTACAGATGAGGAAACTGAGGCAAATAGAGTTATGCGACTTGCCTAGGGTCACTCAGCTAGTAAATATCTGAAGCCGGATTTGAACTCACTGATTCCAGGCCTGGCATTCTATCTACTTCACCACCTAGCTGCCTTAAAATTATCTTTTCCATATGAATAGGTGGGGACTAGTTAGCATCCTTGCCTGGCTACAAGAGTGTGGTACTGGAAAGGGGCAAGGACAGCTAGGATAAGGGAGTCCCAAGGCACCCTACCAAATAAGATAATAATTGTAAAAGTGCTTAGCACACTACATGGCACATAGTAGGTGCTATATAAATGCTAATTCTCTTCCCTTGTCCTCCCTTCCCAAGGACTGGATGTTCTTTGGTGCATCCTATAGTGGCATTTACTAACACAAAAATCATGGGTGGTTGTTTTGGTATTTCCTTTGGGGGCCTAAAAATGGTACTCTACTCTTTGTGAGGGAACAGAATTACTAAATAAGAGTGGAAATTGAACTAAATAATGAAAGTAAGGTAGGGAAGGCCCAGATTATTCACATGATCCTTGTGTGGAAGTATTTAAGAGGCCCTTTGGGGTAGCAAGTAGAGCTCTTCATTTGAAAACAGGAAGATGTGGGTTCCAATCCTGACTTAGCTACATGGCCCTAGGCAAGTCACTGAAACTCTCAACTTCAGTTTCCTCCTCTGTAAACTGGAAGTCATAATATTGTTATATAATTATATTATTATCACATTAATTAACCATATATTTATATATAATTATATCAATAATAGTATTGTTATATTCGTTAATAACAGTATATTAATTAATAAGAGTAATTATATTATATTAATAATAACATGTCATAATTATATAACTACACTATTATAGTATCTCACAGAACTCATGCAAGGATCAAATGAGATAATATATTTATCTCTGATTTCTCTCTCTCTCTCTGTCTCTGTGTCTCTCTCCTTCAATCTCACTCTATCTACTGGTTCCTACAAACATACCAAAATCCCTCAACCTTAAGAAACTTTCACTAGACTTTACCATTCCATCTTACATTACTGTTCCATATCTCTCCTACTTTTCTTAGACAAACTCCTAGAAAAAAGCTGTCTAGACTCATTGCTTTCATTTATTCTCATCTTACTCACTTCTCCATCTTTTGTAATATGGCTTCTTACCTCATCACTCAACTAAAACTGGTCTCTCTGATACTATCAGGGAGCTGTTAATTGCCAAATCAGTTGGTCTTTTCTCAGTCTTCATCCTCCTTGACCTCTGCAGCATTTAACACTGTTAATTACCCTATCTCTTCCCAGATACTTTTTCTTTTCCATGTTTTCAGTACATTACTATCTCCTAGTTCTCCTATTACCTTCCACTTCCCTGATCATTCCTTCTCTGACTCTTCTGCTGAATCGTCAACTATATCATGGGTCCTTAACTGCAGATGTACACTAAGGCTCTGTTTTAGTCCCTGTTCTCTTCTCTCTTTATACTGTCTGTTGGTGACGACCCACTACTCTTTCCTCAATTCATCAAAGCATTTTTTGTGTAAGATGATGATCTAGCTTTCCAAAATGGCCCTGGAGAGCAGGTCAAGAGTATCGGTTAATCGTTAGTTTTAATGTTGGTAAGCACGAGAAACAGCCATATAATTAGTGCCAAGCCAAACCAAAATTAGGCTTAAGAGGTAATTTCAAACAAAAGGCCTCAGTGGGATGGATTTCACCCTCTCACCAGGATAATTTATGATCACATACAGGTATATATTATAACCCACTTTCTATTCTTTCCCTTTAAATGTAGCATTAACCTAATTCACCCTTCAAGACTCACAAGGTACTAGGTATTAGCCATAAAGGTCATTTTGATTTTCCCTCAAAGCACTTCCCAGATGCGCTCTTGAACACATACTGCATATTTTGGGTCATTCTGGAGAGTGTCTATTCTCATTAAGGTGGCAAGAATGATTTTTGTGGCCCATCCCCGCCCCTGCCACACTGCCCCATTCTTACTTGTTATAAACTTTATGATATGAAAGTTCCTCTGTACAAAGAGATTTTGCAATTTGGCTTAAAAACCCAGAGGAGGTCTTTGAAATTTTTCAGGAGATGCCTTTGCAATCATCTCTCAATTGTGAAAACCCATCCATCAGGGAACAAAAAATAAGCAGCTTTTTAGCTCCAATTTTAAAGTGGAAATTTAAAGTGGACTGTTCTTTAAACGGTCATGAAAGCATAAGTATCCATCTTCAGGACAGCTAACAGGCTGCGCTCTCAGCTATAATCTTAAATGATAGGTTCAAGCCTGTTTGCAATGAACCATTTCTGGTATTTCTCTCTCATGTATTATCTGCGTGACCTTGGGCAAACTGCTTATGTTTTCTGAACCTGTTTCCTCTTCTATAACTTGAGCTTCTGAGGCCCCTTCCAGATCTAGACCTCCGACCCTAAGCTCCTAACTCTCTCCAAGTGATTCTAATTAATAACAATAGCTATCATTTATATAATGCTTTATTGCTTGCAAAATGCTCTGCAAAAAATATCTCATTTGGTTCTCACAATCTCCAGAAGTAGCTACTATTAATATCTTGATTTTACAGATGAGGAGACTGAGGTGGACGGAGATTAAGTGACTTTACCAGGATCGCACAGCTAGGAAGTGTCTGAGGGAGCATTTGAATTCAGGTCTTTCTGACTCCAGGCCTAGTGTTCTATCCATTGGGCTATTATAATTCTCATTTTACAGATAAGAAAACTTAATTAGACAGAGTTTGCCCAATAAGAATCTGAGGTAGGATTTGAACTCAGGTCTTTCAGCTTCCCAGTTCTATGCTTACCTACCTGCCTCTACCTACTGCCATCTATGAAAGAAAGATCTGTTCTTCATTCAGAATTAAAGAAAAATGCCCAGGAATAATGACATCTGAGATTTGTATTACCCACTATAGTTCTCAAAGCATTTTATAAAGATCAGTGCACCTGGGCCTCCCAAACTTATAAGGGGAGCACTGCAGGTTAATATATCATTTGTATCATAGACAGCATATACCCCTTCAAAGCTCAGTTCAAGGACCAAGGTGTCTAGGAATGATGCCTTTCTTGGTTCTCCCACTGTGGCTACCCAGGGCGGTGGCAGAGACACAAAATTAACTTGTATACATTTTGTATACATATAATAAAAATGAGGCCTTTTGTTTGAAATTATGCGAGGATGTGTTGAGTCTCCTGAAGGAATGTAAGCTTCTTGAAGCTATGAACTGTTCGGCTTTCATCTTTGTATCTGTAGAACCTAGCCCAATGCCTGACACATAGTAGATGCTTAACAAATGCTCGCTGATTTATTTTTCAGATGAAAGACCTGAGGTTGATATAAACTAAGTGATTTCGGAGGATTTGAACCCAGATCTATCTGACTCTGAGTACAGTACTCTATCCACTTGATTCCATGTTGGGTCTCCTTTTTGGAGGAGTTCATTCTCTTAATTTACAAGGCTTCACATCTGATTGGTCCCTTTGGAGCACCTAAAGTCCTTCATAGGCTAAGTCTGATCTACCTTTCCAGACTAATTTCACATGACTCTCCTTCATGTCCTCTACATTCCAGCCAAAATGCTGTACTTGCTGTGCCTCAAATTTGGCCCTTCATCTCCCACCTCCAAGCATTTGTACAGAGCCCCAAGCTTGGAATCTCTCCCTCTTCATCTCTACCTCTCAGAACCCTATTTCCTTTCAAAGCCCAGCTCAAGTAGAGTCTCCCTCAAGAGACTTTTCCCAGCTCCTAGGTGGGTCCTTCTCAAAAATTACTTGATATATTCTTTGCTGAGCTCTTTAGAGTTAGAGGGCCAGGGTTCAAATCTATCTGCCGCTAATTACTTATATGACCTTGGGCAAGTTACTTAACCTTCCTGGCCTCAGTTTACTCATCTAAAAAATAAGGTTTGACAAGATGGGCTCTGAGGCCACTTTTAGCTCTAGAGCTTTAATTATATATAATTAATTATATATAATTTAAATATAGCATTTTAAAGAGTCTACTGTGTATCAGGCACTGGGCTAAGCATTTCACAACTATTATCTCATTTGATTCTGACAACAACTCTGGGGGGAAGGTGCTATTATTATCCTCATTTTACAGGTGAGGAAATCCAGGCAGATAGAGATTAAACATTTGGCCCAGGATCACACAGTTACTAAATATGTGAGGTTACATTTGAATTCAGGTCTTCCTGGCTTCCAGATTTGAACTAAGGTCCTCCTGATTCCAAGTGTCATTATTCACCATGCTACCTAGCTGCCTCTCTATAAATAGTTTCTGCCCTCAAGGACTTAGTTACTTTTCTAAAATTTATCTTGTATATACTTCACATTTACTTATATGTATAAATATTGCTTCCCTCCAATAGAATATAAGCTACTTGAGGGCAAGGACTGATTCTTTGGCTTTGTATCTCCAAGGCTTAGCATTGCAACTGGCACATAGTAGATTCTTAATAAATGCTGGTTGCTTAACTCATTGATTGATTAGAGAACTACACATGGTTGGTCGCTGAAGAATAACAAAGCTGGAGATTCAAGCTACGCTTTCTCCTTGAAAGCAACAGGGCTCTGCAAGGGCACCTCAGTGAAAGCGTTCTGCTGTGCCTCCACGTTTATGATCATCTACTTTCTGAATGGTCAGATTCTAAGCATTCATATTGTGTAATTAATATCTTCTAAGCTGCAAAAAGCTTTAATGAGAAACACGAAGAAAGATAACATTGGCAGGGAACTTAAAAGAATTCATTTGATGATGTCAATGTCGTTCTCTCAATTAAATTATTAAATTAAATTATTAATTAAATTATCCAGGATCCGTACTAAAATTTCTCAAACCCATTTATTTATATTCCTATATTGAATACTCTTCAGCACTATTGTTTTCACTCATCGAACTCTGCCAAGAACAGAGAAAGACTCTTGTATGTTACCCAGGGGCTTTTCACATTACACAGTTATATCTATTTCTATGATCTTAAGGCAGGAGTATTATAAGGTTTAAATGTGATAATGGATTATAAACTTTAAAGAATTATATAAAGGCCAATTACTATTAATATTATTATTGTTGTTGTTGTTAATCTGTTATTATTAGCCTATGGTTGCCAGGTCTTCATTCTGGTAACGACTTCATTCCCCGAGCTTCTACTGCACACCCAATAAGCTCAATCAACATTTATAAGGCAATATAAGTGAGGATTGGTAAATGTTTAACAGTCAGACTCTCCAAAGGAAAAGAAAAAGGTAGGTATACACATTTTAAGCTTAATCTACATCAGGGGTGGGGAACCTGTGGCCCAGATTCCAGACACCACATAGATAATTAACAACTCAATTCAATAAACATTTATTATGTGCCTACTAAGATCCAGACACTTTGCTAAGTGTTGGGATTAGAAAAAGAAGAAAAAGACAGTTCCTGCCCTCAAGGAGCTTACAATCGAATGGGGGAGATAACATGCAAACAAATACATACGAAGTAAGCTATACATAGGATAAGTAGGGGGAAAGAAGAAGAGAAAGGAGGGTACTTTATAACATAACCTATCTTAAATGAAAAAAAAAAAAACCAAGAAACTCCAACAAATTCTACTCTCCATGGCAGATAGGTATTTTGGCCAAATGGCATTCTTCAAAGTAAATCAATCAACCAAATCAACAAACATTTATTACTGTATGTAGAGAGCTAGAATGAGAGCTAGGGCATATGCAAATCTATAAATAGATATAAGACACAATCTAAGGCCTCACAGAGCTTTAGATTTGTAGGTAACCTTAACAACAGCTAGCATTTATGGAGAATTTTGAGGTTTGGAAAGTGATTTACAAATATTATCTCATTTGATCCTCACAACAGCCTGGGGAGGAAGGCGTTATCATTCCCATTTTACAGATGAAGAAACAGAGGCAGTCAGAGGTTAAGTTACATACCCAGGATCACACAGCTAGTGAGTGTCTGAGTCTGGTTTTGAACTCAGGTCTTCCCAACTCCAGATCCAAAGCTTTATCTGCTGCACCACCTTGTTGGACCCAGGCTTAAATTCCACCTCTAGATGTTGCTAGCTGTATGAAAGTGAGCAAGTCATTTACTCCAAACCTCACTTTTCTTATCTGTGAAATGGGGATAATAATTCCCCAAATAATCACACAGGGTTGTTAGAAGTCCAGTTGAGATAATGTATGTAAAATGTGATGTCAGCTATTAGTGAGATAAAACACAAGCACAGAGAACTATAATATACAATATGCCATCTTCAATGCAATGAAGAACTATAAAATGATGTTTTATGAGGCTTTGGAAAGAGAAAGGTGGCTATGGCCCAAAGGTGTCAGGGAACACTCAAAGCCTCCAGCAGTCAGAAACAAGCCAAGGGTGTTACTCAAGATAGACAAATACCTTAACTGAGCTCCAGTCATGGTTAATTATAACCCATAAATGGGAGAAAATTTAGGAGTCTCTGTTAATTGTAATTTGCCCACTGAGGTCAACCTCTGACTCCACATTGATGGCTCTGGGGTGACCTGGGTTCTCAAATTCAGTGCCAGTGGAATTCGAGGTTTAGTGGGTCCTACCAACATGGAAAAGTTCCAGGTATGGGCCTGGTAATAAACCTGATACCAATCATCTAAAGACCAGGCTATCTAAATTCCAAAGGGCTCATTGCCTGAGAGCCCAAAGATTCATTTTTCTGTTCAGAGAAAATGTCTACAGCAAGGCCCCAATTAGTGCAAACAAAGAATACTGTTAAGTGATCACATTATTTGAATTCACACGGTACATTTCCAATCCACTGATGCCAATGACTACATCTTATATAATAACTTCATACAACTTCAGACAGTGCTTTGAATACATGTGGCCCCTTCATGAAGATTCATTCATTATTCACACTAAGGGGGCTGGCTGAACTCTGGAAGGGTCATAATCTGCATAGGTAGAGAGAGTACTCACATAAAGGAAATCACAGATCCTTCAGGCAATGAAATATGTAACCCCTTTCATAAACAGGAAAAAAGCCAGTCAGTGACCCACAGCTTGTCAAGATTAAACACTGAAGGACCCACCCAACAAAAGAACTTGAGTATTTCAATTCTTTTGTGCTAGGGCATCTGTGAAAGTTTCCAGCATATACCTACAAAGGCATTGCTAATCTTCTCCATAGCACTGAAGGTCAAGAGCTCGCCTAATTTTGGTTCTTAGGAAATAAGTTGGGGAAGAGCCTGCCACTCTGTGTTTACGAGCACACATTTAGAAGCCCTGTGAAATCCGTAGCAAAATTAGCCATCTGAGAAAAAAAATCGGATAACCTAATTAACAAAGCAGAAAGAGTTTGGCACTGTTTGCTCAGGGGCCTTTGGGTTCTACCACAAGCTTCATGGGGGGACTGTCCAGCAGATGAGTAGTGATAAAAGAGCAATCATTCAGTGGGCCCCAGAATGAAACATAAACAGGAAAACAGGCAGCAATTACCAAACCAGGGAGCATTTTTTTTATTTTCTCACATGCAAGAAGAAAAGCACACTGAGCTTCCACCAAGGTCCTGAAGTCGCCATTTGCCAACTTTAAAAATCCAGAAAATATCGAGATTCCTAGGGAAATCAATGCAAGTTTCAGAGAAAAAGCTCTGGTTTTCACAAACACCTGTTGGATGTCGCTATTTCTTCCTGTGAGCAGCTATGTAGCTTTGCTTTTTCCCTATAGTCTTATGACTCAGCATGAGTGCCCTGCTTAAAAGCTCAAGGTTTATTCATTTATTTATTCATTCAACGAGCATTTATTAAGCGCCTACAATGGACAAGGCACTGAGAATGCAAGGACAAAACCCATGCAGTCCTCAAACTCGAGGAGCCTATATTACGTGTATTGTATTCGAGTCTCTCCTAGCTTAGCTTTGGAGGGGCTAAGTTAAAAGAGATGCTAGGAGGAAATAGATCCTCTGCTCAGGACTCTAGCTAAAGCTTTGGATTAAAAGAGGGGTGTGTGTGTGTGTGTGTGTGTGTGTAGACATGGCACCAAAGCACTGGGAAGCAGAACCAAAAGGAACAGCAAGATAACATTCTCCAGAAGACACCAGCATCCTGGTAGTTAGACACATTAGTTAGCCCTCAATGCCTATGCCCTGGCCACATGTGTTCCCATGTGTATTTCTCATACACGATCCCTACTATGTCCACTCTTCCTAATGATGATGATGATGATGTGTGTGTACTTGTGGGAAAATACATCCCAAGTTTTAGGGGAGATGTTTTATTTGTCCAGCAGCTAGGTGGCACAGTGGATAGAGCACTAGGTCTGGAGTCAAAAAGATTCATCTTCCTGAATTCAAATCTGGTCTCAAACACTGATTAGCTATGTGACCCTGGGTAAGCCACTTAATTCCTATTTGCCTCATGTACCTCATCTGTAGAATGAGCTGCAGAAGGAAATGGCAAACTACTCCAGTGTCCTTGCCAAGAAAACTCCAAATGGGGTCATAAAGAGTCAGACATGACTGAAAAATGAATAAACAACATGTTTTACTGTTACTTTTCTTACTATGCTATTTCATTAAGTTGTCTTTTTTTCTTTGAACTAATGATATCCTGTGACTGATTGGTAGAAATAAACCACCGATGGGGGCTTGTGAGCTATGGTTTTTGAATGGATGCAGACCAGTACTGATTCTTGAACCTTGAAGCTTTTTTTGGTTACTTCACGTACGAAAGGGCAGTGCCTCAAGCACCATATAAAGAAAGGACTGTGCAGTGTGAACTGTTATTGTTATTGTGACTGAATTCCTTGGATTCTCCAAGTGAGAGCAGCTCTTCTTTGGTCTCTTCGAGGCATCTAAAATACTTCATAATCTAGGTCTGATCTACCTTTCCAAATTAATTTCACAAGACTCTCCTTCATGTCCTCTATATTCCAGCCAAACTGCCTCATTTTGGCACTTCATCTCCTACCTCCAAGCATTTATGCAGAGCCCTAAGCTTGGAATGCTCTCCCTCCTTAGCTTTACCTCTCAGAATCCCTATTTCCTTTCTAAGCTCAGCTCAAGTAGAATTTCCCTCAAGAGACTTTTCCCAGCTCCTAGGTGGGTCCTTCTCCAAAATTACTTGATATATTCTTTGCAGGTCCTCAACATGGTACAGTAGAAAAAGTTGTAAGCTTTTGACAATTTGTCAACCACAAAGTTGTATTAGCACACAGCCCATCATCACCATTTCTAACAACATTTTCATTTTATTTAGAGGTAAGATTCGTTCAAGAATGTTTATAATTATTTACCAAAATTAATACAAGTTCCTTCCAGAATTTTCTCCAGCACTCAAGCTCACCTTTCCAAAATCTCCACCTTCTCTCTGACAGGGATGACAATTTATGCTGGAGAAATGATCAGAATTGCCAGGCTCATTAATGTTACTCCTTGCAGGATTCCTGTGGGGAAAGTATCTTTATCAACACTTTGCAATTTTTTGTCAGGCTAAATCAAAGGCATCAACAGTGGTTTGCCCAAATAAAAGTTGAACAAATCCTGCCAGGGGTGTCACACGTGGGAAAAGTCCTGGAGGTGGAGTCAGAAGACCTGAGTTTGAACCTCAGCCCTATGACTTATTATTTTTGTGACTTTGGGCAAATCACATAACCTCTCTAGGCCTCAGATTCCTTATTTGTAAATCAAGAGAGTTGGATCAGATGACCTCTAAGATCCTGGTCCCTTCCAGCTCTAAATATATGATCTTATGAACTGAAGTGACTAGATACATAATTTCCTGGATGAATCTCTCTCTGTCTCTCTGTCTCTGTCTCTCTCCTTCTCTTCTCTCTCTCTCTCTCTCTCTCTCTCTCTCTCTCTCTCTCTCTCTCTCTCTCTCTCTCTCTCCCCCCCCTCTTCCCTCTCTCTTTCTCTCTGTCTCTCCTCTCTCCTCTCTCTTCTGTCTTTCTTTCTTTCCCTCTCTTTTCTCTCTCTCCTCTGGCTCTCTCTTCTCTCCTCTTTTTATCTCTTCTCTCTTTCTCTTTTTCTCTCCCCATCTCTTTTCCCTCTTTCTCCCCCCCCATCTTCTCTTTCTTTCTCTCCCTTCCTCTCTTCTCCTCTCCCTACCCCCCCCCACAAACACATAGAGGAAGACAACTACTTTATAGGACTGTTGTGAGGAACAAAAATGACAACATATGTAAAGCTATTTTTAAACCTTAAAAGTACCATATAAATATTTATTATTATTATTAATAGGCAAATATAACCAGTTAAGGAAGGGTTTCCAGGCCCATATCTCTGATTGGTATATATTCCATTTCAAGTATGTATAAAAAAAATACTCAGGAATCTCTGTCATGCTAACAGGAATTAAATTTAATCTGCATAAATAAAATTAATTTACTGGCAAGTTAATTCATAAATATAGCCAGGGGCTCCATTTTCTCTTCAATTCTGTGGTGGTCCTGAGCAGGTCAGGATCAGTAAAATGAGACTTTCCCTAGAAGGACGAGTTATTTCTTGCTGCTCCCCACCCCCCAACAAATCACCCAAAAAGTCTAGAGGGTGAGGCAAGAGAAAGAAACCATCACGGAGGAAGCAGTAACAATTTATGGTTTTGACAAACAGCAGAGCCATTACCAGGCCCTGTCTTGTGTCTGCCTGCGGTTAAAGGCTTCCTTACGCCTTTCTGTGCGCTGATATAGTCCAGAGCTTTTTTCTGAGCCCTACTCTGGCCTTGGGGCCAATAAGCATGTGGAGGGAGAGAGAGAAGACTGGGGGGGGTGTCTCCAATTTCCAAAATAACCAATCATCTCGTCCTTATTGCTCAGTTACAGCAGGGATGAAGAAGAATGGGTGAAAAAACACTTAAAAATTCAGCAGATGCTGCTTAAAATAAATGCTACCTCCTCCAAAAACAGACCAGGAGAATAAATACAATTCCACTTTGTTATCTCCCATCATTTTTCTCTCTTGTTTTTAACTTGCATCATCCAGGGCTACAAATGACATGAAGTAGCCCCTATTACCTCACATCCAGTACTTCCCAACAAGGTCAAACACAATAAGATACCCACTCCCACCCCAACCTCCCCCCAAAAAAGCCCTGGCCAAGAATGACCTGAGAAGGCACAATTGGAGGTGGTAACGAAAATTGTGCCTTCCATTATTATCACAGTTTTAATTTTTTCAAGACATTTTCACACTCCTTGGTTCATTTTTATCCTCACAACATCCCTGTGAGGTGGGTAGGGTGGATATAATGATCCTCCTTATTTGCCCAGTGAGGAAACAGAGGCACAGAAGGGTTCAGTGTGTTAGCCAAGATGACACAGTGAGTTCAGTGGCAGGGCAAGACCTGCATTACGGGGTTCCTGACTCCCCACCTGGCATCCTTTTTTCTACCATAGAGAATGAATGAACACCCAGTAATTCATGGAGGCACCCATTTAAGCACACATCAGCTAAATAACTTCTTGAATGTTGATGAAACGTCAGCAAGAGATGACAGAGAGAACTTTGGGGCTGGGCAACATATAAGCTCAATAATAATAAGCCCAACATGAGTCGGGTTGTGTGGTGGAAAGAGCACTCACTGGATTGAGCCTGGAGACTTGAGTTCAAATCTCAGCTCTGCTAGTCTAGCATGATCGTGGTGGAGCTAAAATGAGTATTTCTGGTATCTGGGGCTAGTTTCCCAAACCCTGTGCTGGAATCAAAAGATACTATAGAATTTATTTTTTCAGGAAAATTAATTTCAGTGAAGTAGTGAGAAAGGAAAGGTGCTTGGGCATTGAGACACAAAACTCTGTAGTAGTTGGGAGAGGTGGTAGGGAGACATCGTCTGCTAACTGCTTTAGGTCGCTTGAGGACACAATGGATAGATGGAGTGCTGGCCTTCAGGCTGGGAAGATTTAAGTTTAAATACTAGGTTACCATCATTCTTACTAGTTATTCGACCCTGAGCAAAATTACTCAATACAATATCCCCTAGTTGCTCTCCATGCCACAAGCCCCTCCCCACTCTAGTTCATCCTCTCATAAAGATGTCAAAGTGACCTTCCTAAAGTACACATGTGACCATCCCCTCCCTCCACTAACACATCAGTGACTCCCTATCACCTCCAGGATCGAATATAAAATCTGTTTGGCTTTCAAAGCCATTCTTAACCTGCACCTTCCCACCTTTCCAGTCTTCTTATACCTTACACCTCATCATGTATTCTGTGATCTGGTGTGGTGTGATGTGATCTGGTCTTCTTGCTATTCTTCCAACAAGACACTCCATCTCTCAACTCCAGGCATTTTCACTGTCTGTCCCTCAAGCCTAGAATTCTTTCCCTCCTCATCTCTGCCTCCTGGTCTCCCTGGCTTTCTTTAAGTCCTGGCTAAAAATCTCATCTTCTACATGAAGCCTTTTCTGATCCCCCTTAAGGCTGATGCCCTCTTTCTCTTGATGGAGGGTGGAATTCTGAACTAGATCTGGTGAACTGATCCAACCATTTTGGAGATCAATCTGGAATTGTGCCCAAAGAGTTATTAAACTGCCTATAGCCTTTGACCCAGCAATACTACTACTAGGTCTATTTCCAAAGATGATTAGGGAAAAAGGAAAAGAACCTATATGTTCTAAAATGTTTATAGTGGTGGTAAAGAACTGGAAATTGCAGGGATGCCCACCAATTGGGGAATAGCTGAACAAGTTGTGGGATATGATTGTGATGGACTACTACTATGCTATAAGAAATGATGAGCTCAATGATCTTAGAAAAACACGGAAGGACTTGCACAAAATAATGAAGAGTGAAATGAGCAGAATGTCTTGATTATTTCCAATTTATCGTGTGCTCACTTAATTGTACATAGCCATTTGCGTATTGTCTCTTTCAACAAACTGAGTTCCTTGAGAGCAGAGACATTTCCCCCCTATCTTTTTATCCTCAGAGCTTAGCACAATGCCTGGCACATAGCAGGTACTTAATAAAATGTTAATTGACTGACTTGCAGCCTCAGTTTCCTCATCGGTAAAATGATGACCTCTAAGATTTCTTCCAGGTCTACATCTGGAATGCTATGAGACCCTAGGTTACCACTCTGAGCAGCAGCATGGAGTGAGAGACAGAGACCATAGGATACAATGAGACACTGTGGCAGAAGCCAGTACTGGGAGAGGGAGCAGGGCAGGGCTTGGTCAGTAAGAAGCTCATCTGGGTATGGCTGGCCCAGGGCAGGTGGTGGTAGCAGTGATAGAGAAAATGAACCATCTGATACCTTCATAGTTAAGCTAATTATTCTTTCTAACCAGATGGAGTACAAGTGCTAGCGTTACCCTCTAAATTTTGGCACCCTTGGACAACATATTGGTTGCCCAACCCAAGTTAGTTATGACCCTAGGCAGAGTCCTTCCTCATTTGGGTTTCAGTTTCCTTATCTGTATAATGATTGGGCTGGACTAGACGATCTTGACCAGTTCTTTCAGCTCACAGGTTCTAAGCGGTCTTAGATGGTGATTTCACACTGTCTGACTGGTATGGGCATGGAAATGAGCCTACACAATGTTAATTCTTGGCTTCTACAGATCCCTGGCAGATGGAGAGACAGAATGAAACAGCAGCTGTCAGAGATTCCATATATCTATCAATATAGTCCTGTACTTTACGGTAAATTAGAAGTTAAAAAAGGTTTTGTAGGCTGGTCTGGGGTCCTAAACACTAAGTATAATGCTTTAATGGGAAATGGAGGTACAAGTTCCAAACAACTTAGGAACCAACTTTTGTCAACACAGCTGTTCAAAAGGTGGGGATTGTCTATACACCATGATGTAAAAATTGAACACAAGGCCCCCAGACAAATCAGTGAAGTCAGACTTTATTTTCTTGCTGCTCTCTCTTTCACTCTCCCAACCCCAACTCTCTATTGACCCTTGGAGAGCACAGTTGCCTTTAAGATCTTGTAACCTGCTTGTTAACATACTTAGAGTGATACATGTCTCTTACCTGTTCAGGGGATATTGTACATGGAGTGGCACTAACACCAAGGGTTTGCTTTGCAATTTTTTTTTAATTGAGGAATTAAACAATATGATATTAGGATTAAAGACAGAAAAATAATCTGGTCTGCATAAGTCCCCAAAGGTCTGTGAAAGACCCCAACCTACATCTTCAGAATCAGGATGAAACACAGTTCAGTCCACTAAGCTAGATTAAAGAACAGCTGTGACTAAGGACTGGCAAGGTGGGCAGCCACCTAGGATATAACATGCCAGCCAGTGAAATGAACAACATTTTAAAACATTACATTATGTGAACACACACATTTTTAGTCCTGGAAAATTTTGCTCCCTCCTGCCCAGAGGTGGTATATCAAGCTGCATGAGGTATGATGAAAGCTCAAATTCTCTGACACAAAGTAACGAGTCTTTGGGGGGGGGCACAAGTCAACTAAGGAAAAAGGCATTATAAAGAGCATCTTCTTTGCCTATAGGGTGCTGTTCTATATAAAAAACACAACACAAATGCTACTACTGTAAGTTACCTTATTACAAATGGGTTGTAAGTATGGAAAGAACAAAGAAGCTGCAGAATTCAATGAAGTATGCATACATTCTTTTTCCCCCTCCTCCATGTACTTCCTCCACTCTTATATACAATTTTAAAATGGACTTAGGGCCAAAGCTACAATGAGGGTAGAGCCAGGGGTACTTTGACTCAAGGCACCAAATTTAGAGGGCACCAATAAAACTCTTAGTCCTTTAGCAGCACAAAAATAAATGCCAGTTGACTGACTGAGAGCAGCTAGCACCTTAGTTAACAAGAATACTTAGAATAGGAATTTACCAAACGGCCCCTGGGACAAGCTACTCCTTCATCCCTCAGAAGCTAGGTGGCACAATGGATAGAGCACAGGACTTGGAATCAGGAAGACCTGAGTTCAAATCCAGCCTCAAATACCTACTAGTTGTGTAACCCTGAGCAAGTCACTTAACCTCTATCTCATTTTCTTCAACTGTAAAATGGGAAGAAAAATAGCTCCCTTTACCTACCTCCCAGGGTTATTGTGAGGATCAAAGGAGATAATATTTTTACAACTTTTGTACTTAGAGCAGTGTTTGGCACATCGTAAGCACTTAATAAATGCTCGTTCCCTTCCCTACCCTTACCATTTTCCCACCAGGGGCCTATTCAGCAGTGGCCCTGTTCCTATGCCCAAATCCCTCAGGGAGGGTGTCATTTGTTTTCACTTGACCCAGGCCCAGCTTGTGGTATTTGCTTTAGACATAACAATAGCCGTTCTAGCTGAATTTAGGATTACATAAGAGAGTCTTGATTGTATGACTTCTGGTATACTCCATGACCTAGAGCTAGTCATCCACCTCCTGGAGCCTTTGTTTTCTCCTCTTATCAAAAAGAAATTAATACTAGTCAACTTAAAAGGGATGATGAATGGCTAATTCAGATGGCCTTGAAGCACTGAATAGGCAAACTTAAAACACTATTATTAATGACAAGCAAAGGGATTTGAGAGATCATCCCATTTGACACTGCCAAAAACTCTGATAACTATAAATAAAGTGCTCAAGAGGAATTTAAATAGAGCAGACATGAGTATGCTATGTAAAGAATGTTGGCTCTGGAGTCAGGAGAGCTGAGTTCAAATTCCAGGTCTGCTACTTACTAACTGTAAGTGTGCTGGCTCTGGAGTCAGAGGAGCTGGGTTCAAATTCCAGGTCTATTACTTAACAGCTGTATGACTTTGGACAAATCGTTTACCATCTTGGCAGCCTCAGTTTCTCCACTAGCAAAATGAAAAGGTTGAACTAAGGAACTTTCTTCAAGCTCTAAGTCTAATAAACATAGTGTACCCCAACGTCCTCTTGGATGCCATTATTAGTGTTCTTTCTCTAGGAAGCACTTTGGAAAAATGAATCAAAAAAGAAAACCAAGAACGCTGTGAACAGTAACAGAAACAACAAACCCTGGTGGTTTCTGGCCCCCTGGGAAAGGTCAATTTGGTTTCTAAAAATACAAGTGGGGGGGGTCAATAATCATATAATAAGTGCCTACTATGTGCCAGGCACAGGGCTAAGCACTGAGTATGCCCAACTTTAAGGAAAACTAAATTTACAGGAGTGATAAATTAGGGAGTGGTTAAGTGATTTCCCTAGTTATCAAAGGATCCCTTTAAATGATAATTACATAATAGGAGTTGTCCATTTGGATTAAGGTATTTGCTCATACATCATTAAGGGCTTCCTGGTGGAAATGAAAACAAAGGGTCTCTAAATCTGTACTGTGATAACATAAACTATTCAGGAACAGGGAAAGACTTGGATTCAGTGAACCTAGGTTTGAATTCTGGCTCTGCCACTTAAATCATTGTGATTTAAGAGAAAAGTAATTTCTCTCTGAGTCTAAGTTTCTTTAACTGTAAAATGGGGACAATAATATTTGGCATTACTAAGTAAATGGGAGGAAGTTCAATGTCATGGCTAGAAGGCCAGCCTCAGAGTCAGACAGACCTGGGTTTCAGTTCTACTTCTGAATTGTTCTTGCTATGTGACCAAAGGTAAATCTTTTGGCCCATCAGTGGCTGGGACAACTTTCTGATACTATAAGTTATAAGGAGAGTTGCCTATCTGTATCAGTATATGGAACACACACACCTGTATTTAGAAACCACATTGACAGTACTAAGTGGAAACCACCAGGATTGTGGTTGTTTTTGTTGTTGTTCACAACATTCTTTGTTTTCTTTTTTGATTTGTTTTTCCAAAGTGCTTCTTAAAGAAAAGACATTAGTCAGCAGTACCTTAGAGATGCAGCTATGTGGGGGTGGATAGAGTCCTGGGCAAGAAGACTCAATTTCATGAGTTCAAATCTGGCCATCGTAGGTCATCTTAGACTCCTCACTATCTCTCACTCCTCCTATCCACTCTGTGGCCAATGCCTCTTGATTTCAGCTTTCTACATCTCTTAAATATGCCTCCACTCCTCTCATGCTACTATAGCTCTGGTGCATGTCCCCATCACCTTACTTCTGGACTACTGCTGCAGCCTGTTTACACGTCTGCCTGACTCAAGTCTCTCCCCACTCCAATCCAGCCTCTAATAAACCAACAAAGTGATTTTTCCTAAAAGAGAGATCTGACCACTTCACTCCCCTCTTCAATAAATGTCAGTGGCTCCCTATCAACCTCAAGGTCAATAATAAAATCCTTTGTTTGGGGTTCAAAACCCTTCATAACCTATTCCCTTCCAACCTTTCCAGTCTTCTTACACCTTACTCCCCAGTACATGCTCTTCAATACAATGACACAGGCCTCCTTGCTCTTCCATGAACAAGATGAGCCACCTTTGGCTCCAGGTACTTTCTCTGGCTGTCCCCCATGCCTAGAATGTTCTTTCTCATTGGTTTTCCCTGATTTCCCTGGCTTCCTTTAAGGACCAACTAAAATCCCATCTTTTACAGGAAGCCTTTCCCAATCCCTCTTAATTCTAGTGCCTTTCATTGCCTAACCATTTCCCATTTATCCTGTACACACCTTGTTTGTATATATTTATTGTCTGTCTCCTCCATTGGATTATAAACGCCTTCAGGGCATGAACTATCTTTTGCCTCTTTTTGTATCCCTAGAGCTTAGCACAGTGTCTGGTACATAGAACATGCTCAATAAATATTGACTGATTAATTGATTGCTTATCAATGGATTGATTCAGAGATCACTGAGACCCTGTCCTTGCTCTTACAAAGAGGGGAGGGGAGGAAATATAGGCACGAGAACACACGTAGACACATGGAATAATTTTGTTGTTATTGTTCAGTCATTTCAGTTGTGTCTGACTCTTTGTGACCCCATTTAGGGCTTTCTTGGCAAAGATACTGGAGTGGTTTGCCATTTCTTTCTCCAGCTCATTTTACAAATGAAGAAACTAAGGCAAACAGGGTTAGGTGACTTGCCCAGGGTCACACAGCTAGTAAGTGTCTGAGGCTGGATTTGAACTCAGGAAGATGAGTCTTCCTGACTCCAGGCTCATCACTCTATCCACTGTGCCACCTGGCTGCCCGTACATAACAATAATGATAATGATAATGATAATGATAATGATAATAGCTAACATTTATGTAGCTTTTTAAGATTTGTAAAGTACTTTAATCTATTATCTCATTTACAATCCAGTACAATAAACATACAAAACTGATACAAAATAGAGCTTAATAAGAGTACTAGATAGGGGCAAAATGCCAGCTGAGACCAAAGGAAGGAAAGGCTATTTCCAGCTGACTAATTGGTGACCCGGAAGTTTACAAAGTAACTTTGGAGCAGAGTACTTGGAAGTTTGTCTATAGCTGGGGAACTGGGAATCCTTTTTTTAAAGTACCAACTGGCTCTGGAAAAAAGAAATCACATCTTCATGACCCAGGGTGCTTTGTATGGGGAAATATTTCCATGAAGTCAACACAAATTCATTAAGTGCCTACTATGTGCCAGATGCTGTACCTTACTCTGCCTCCTAAGGCCAAGGTAGCAAGTGTGCTCTTACACCTTGGCACAGTTTCCCAGATCACTCTGGAGCATGAATGGAACTAGCTCTTTGTCACCCTCATCTCCCAGATGAAACACATGGACTGAATGGAAATACGATACCATGCTGGACTCAGACCACAGCCACATATGGCTCTTTCACAGGCAACCTGAAGCACTTCTAAGTTTCTGCTTTCTGTATTTGAAATTAAAATCAGTAGACTCTATGCCTACATTTCATGCATTCATTCATTTAACAAACATCTTTGTTGTTGCTGTTCTAATTCAGTTGTGTCTGACTCTTCATGACCCCATCCATTGAGGTTTTATTGGCAGAGATACTAGAGTGGTTTGCCATTCCCTTCTCCAGCTCACTTTACAGATGAGGAAACTGAGGCAAACAGGGTCAAGTGACTTGCCCAGGGTCACACAGCAGAAGATGAGTCTTCCTAACTCCAAGCCAGGGACTCTATCCACTAAACCACTCAGGTACTTTCTATATGTAAAGTATTGAGGAGGGATACTAGGAATACAAAGATTAAATGAAACACAGACCCTGTTCCTCAAAGAGTTTATGATCACTTGGTCACTGGGGACTGTCATGTATTTCTCAATCTAGTTGCCCCATTCTATACCTTCCTCACCCCTGGGAACCAGGCAGTGATTAGTCATATAAGCTCAGGCTGGTCACTGATGTGGTTTACTCCTTTCTGGGTGGGGCCTCTGCTTTGCAGTTGGGGAACAGCCCTTTCCGTTAACCAGTGTGCTCAGAGTCAGCAAGGGGGCACGGCTTCAGGACTACAGCTCCCAGTGAGACTGCCTCTACAAAACGCAGAGCACGGTTGGAATTGCACAAGAGAAGGGAACTCAAAGAGACAACAATTTTAAGCTAAACTACATGGAGAAAATAAAAATTGAGATATGGGAGCTGCAGCAGATCACAATTATTCTTTTTCTATATATGATTCCCACATGTATATAGCCAATCTTAATCTCTCCCTTTTGGACATCTCAAAATGGATGTTCTCTAGGCGTTTTAAACACAACATATTCAATAAATGAATGGATGGATAGATGGATGGATGTTTATCAAGCATCTATTATGTGCCAGCACTGTTCCCTACTGAACTCATTATCTTCCCCAACCGCCCCCTGCTCCCAACCTCCCCCTCTTTCAGATTGTCTTATCATGGCTGTGGGCACTGCTGCTATTAGCCCAGTCATTCAAACTCACAACTTGGTATCATCTTGGACTGCTCACTCTCACTCATCCACCTAGATAACATTTTTCACATATATCCCTTTCTCTCCAGTCATGTGACTACCACCCTAGTATAAGCCCTCATCACCATTACCTCTCACCTAGACTATTGAAATAGCCTTTTAATCTTCTCCCTGCCTCATATTTCTCCACATTCCAATCCAATTCCAATCCAGTAGGTCTGAGTAGGGTAGCTAGGTGGCACAGTAGATAGAGAATGGGGCTTGGAATAAGGGGGACTCATCTTCCTGAATTCAAATCTGACCCTGGGCAAGTCTATTTGTCTCAGTTTCCTCATCTGTAAAGTGAGCTGGAGAAAGAAATGGCAAATCACTGCAATATCTTTGCCAAGAAAATCACAAATGGGGTTACAAAAAGTCGGAAACAACTGAACAACAACAAATCTATAATCCTATAAACCGTCTTTTTTGATAAAATACTTTGTTCTTCAATAAAATAAAATTATTAATAATATTTAGCATTTTTTTTTGTTTTTAGGCAATCGGGATTAAGTGACTTGTCCAGGGTCACATAGTTAGTAAGTATCAAGTGTTTGGTCTGAGGCCAGATTTGAACTCAAGTCCTCCTGACTTCAGGGCTGGTACTATATCCACTGTGCCACCTAGCTGCCCCCATAACTAGCATTTGGATAACACTTTAAGGTTTACAAAGCATTTTGTTTATGTTATCTCATTATATTCTCATAACATCCCCAAGATAGGTCCTACTATTATCCCTATTTTATAAATGAGGAAACTGAAGATAATTGAGATTCAACGACTAACTCAAAGTCACGTAGCTAATAAATGTTTGAAGCACAATTTGAACTCAGATCTTCATGACTCTATCCTCTATCCACTACTCTACTTTGCTGCCTCAAGGGATAGTTGTGTTTTCAAATTGCCTGGGAAGCAGGTAGTGTTATCAGGATGCCCAAACTGGGGGAGCTAGGGAGGACCCGTCAGGCAACATACCTTATATCAGAGGACGATCAAGGAAGTGGTGATCTGGGGAGTTTGGGGAAACATCAAGACTGTCGAACTGACGATCCCCATATATCACCGATGGCAAGCTAGCCACAGCAGCCTCAAGGCTGTTTATGGATCTGAGGTTTCTGACCACTCCTATGGGCTACATGAACTTGGTAGCACATTATGCCACTTGCAAAGTCTGTAACATGAATCCAAAAGCAGAGCCAGTAGGGGTTTCTAATTATGCAGTCCCTCACAAACATGGGAACACACAGAGCAGGCAGGGAACAGACGTTTGATTGACACCTACAGAATACAGCAACCGGCGTTTCTGCTGCAATCTAATTGTCCTAATTGGATCTGCGTTCACTGACCTGGCAAAGCTAGTGAAAACCCTGTAATCAGGCTGCCACTCAAGAAAGAAAGGGGATGAGATAAGAGATTGAAGCTGGCTGCACAAATAATCAAAATCATCACGTTCTTCTCTCTCCTCAACTTAGGTTTGGTTCTTAAGGAATCAGCGTCCTGCTTTTCATACCTCAAGGTGAAGCCCCTGACCTGATCTCAGTAGGGCTTATGTTTTTAGTATCTTTCCCAGCAGTAGGGATGGATTGGCACTCAGCCATCCACATTCACTTACTTGGTACCATCCCATTGTACATACAACATGCATTTACAATATGACTGGCCAGGATTAGGTGTGGCCAGAGACTAGAAGAAAACTGAACCCTAGTTTGCTATTCAGTACCTATAGGACCCTGGACAAGTCATTTAATCACATAAGATCATAGATTGAGAGCTCTAAGATTTCCAGGGAAAAAATGTGTGTAAGACACACTTTCAAGTTTAAACCTCTAAGATTATCTAGGTCATTTCACAGTTGAGGAAAGTGAGGCCAAGACAGGTTGAATGATTTGACCAATCATACAGTTACTTAAGCCAGAACCCACGTTCTGTGACTCCAGATCCAATGAACACTGTCCTGTCTCCTCATCTCTTTGGGCCTCATTTTCACCATCTCAGAGGCAACATGGGATAGTGTATAGAGCACTGGGCTTAAGGAATCAGAAAGACCTGGGTCTAAATCCTGTCCTAGTTATTTATCAGTTATATGATCCTGGGCAAGTCATTTAAACTCTCTGAGACTCAGTTTTCCCATATGTACAATGGGGATAATAATAGCAATAGCCTCACAGGGTTGTGACAATACAGTGAGATAATGTGCATAAAGTGCTTCACAAACCTCAATGCCCTAAGTGAACATCAGCTATTATTATTAAAATGGTAGGGGCCATTGTCTTGACCTATGGTTTGCCACTGGACACGGATGACTCTGGAGGAAAGAGTGAGTCTGATGACTTTGCACAGCAATCCCTCACTTAAATCCAATTCACTTGCAAGTCAAGATATTATCCTCCTGATGGTATTGGTCCTCTTCAAGAATGAAGGATGAACAATAACAACACTTAAAATGGCAGGGTTGGACCAGTTGACCTTGAAAATCCCTTTTCTCTCTACATCTATGATCCTATAATGACTTTCATGGAGATTGGGCTGTTGATCCCAGAATCGCTAGGGCTATGATTCTACCTGCCAAGAAAACCACCCTTCAATCCTATAAGAATATTTATACAAGACAAACGCTACACAGATATGGTGACATGGGCAGGATGAAGGCTAGAGATGGAAAACATGATTAAGGGAGGTGGCCAAATTGGATAATTCAGAAGAAATCCTTCTGCTCACTCCCATTCCCCCCTTCCTTGTCTTTTGTACATTTTCATTTTTGTAGCATAGGGATAATTTGCTCAAATTTCCACTTGCATCTAGGCTGCCTGAGCAACTCA
Organism: Vombatus ursinus; assembly: GCF_900497805.2. Taxonomy (NCBI): domain Eukaryota; kingdom Metazoa; phylum Chordata; class Mammalia; order Diprotodontia; family Vombatidae; genus Vombatus; species Vombatus ursinus. Next base: position 8,145,271 of record NW_020948739.1, read on the forward strand.
CAGTTTCAGAGATGAGAATGGAAGGCTAAAAACCCAGTAGAAGTGGGTGTTTAGAATAGTGGGAAGGGACTTAGAGGATGTCTATCCTGACCTATATCAGAACAAAAAACCTACAACTTACCCAAGGTTGTGCTGGAGCTAGCTCCAACTGGCTTTCTGTTAAATTTTCAGTGTGAACATTTATACTTTGGAAATTGCAAATGCTAAAAGTCAAGGCTTAATTAATCATTTTGTTGATTTTTTCAATTTAAGAAAGCAGTGGAGAAAATTTTAATAAAGCATATTAAACTTGAAAGTGTGTCTTACACATATTTTTTCCCTGGAAAGTTGGTTGTTAAACATTTACCAGCATACCCCTAAACATACCCAACAATTGAAGAGTCAGCCTTTGCTTGAAGAATTTCAGTGTGGGGGGAGAAGGGTTTGGTAGAAGTCCATAACTTCCTGAGGTTGCCTATTCCAGATACCTCTGATTTTTAGGAAGTTTTTACTGACAGTAAGTCTAAAATTGTTTCTTTTCAATTTCTACCCCCTGTTCCTAGTTCTGCTCTCTGGGGCCAAGCAAAACAGGGCTAATCTTTTTTCCACATGACAGACTTTCAGATCGTTGAATACAGCTATCATGGCCTTACTGTCGTCTCTTTGGCTGCTTTTATTAATTATAGAATTCTGCAAGAGAAAAGGGATACCAGAGAGTTGTTTTCATTTCTGCTTTTAAAACTTTCCCTTGTCATGTAAGAAAAAATTCTTTAGGTTTCCTAGGGATTTATGAGTTTATAAAAATGAACACTTGAAGGTTTATAAAATGTTTTAAAAATATCTCAGTTTTATGCTCACAACAACCCTGGGAGGTAGGTGCTATTATTATTATCCCTATTTTACAGATGCAGAAGCTGGGACAGACAGAGGTGATGAAATTTGCCATGGGTCACACAGCTAATAAATGTCTGAGGCTGGATTTGAACTCAGGCCTTCTTGATTCTAAGAGGAACATAGTATGCTGTGCCACTTTACCCGCCTCTAGTTTCAGTAAATCTTTCTACTAAAGCTTTTCAGAATCTTTACTCTATGCTATGAGAGGCCATTTTTTTTGCTTTGTTTTGTTTTTAATGTCAAAATGGGTACATGATTTATTTTTTTTGTTTTCAAATTTATTTTAAACTTAAGTAAAAAATAAGAAAAGAAAAAAAATTACCATGTACACAGAAGAACACAAAAGAGGATTCAAAATAAAGCAATAAATTTCCATTTCAAGAAAACCCATATAATGAATCCTATACATTGTTTTCCAGAGGCTATTTTTGATATGAGTCTTTTACAAGACATTTCTTAATCTTACCAAAGTCAAGGTATTTCTTGCTGGCAGAGAAATATTTACTAGACAGTTAATGGTTTCTTCATCCTAGCTGCTTGATAGCACATTGTATTGAGTGTTGGACTAGTGTTGGGCTAGGAAGATCTGAGTAGGATTCCTGCCCCAGACACTTATTAGCTGTATGACCCAGGGCAAGTCACTTAACTGCTGTTTGCCTCAGCTTCCTCATTTGTAAAATAGGAATAATGATAGCACCTACTTTCCAGGATTATTGTGAGGATCAAAGGTGATAAACAAAATGCTTTGCAAACCTTAAAGGGTTACCTAATGCTAGCTATTATTAGGATGCTTACTTTTTCATCATACTATGTGAAAGTATTTTGGGGCCTGCGAAAGAAAAAAAAATCTGTTTTCCAAAAGGGAATTAGTTGGTCTTTTAGAGTAGGAAAGGGGATAAAAGTTTTTGAAGATGGACATTGCAAATTTTAATAACAGCTTGCTTTCCAAAGTGAAATCTGGATTGTCATAAGACTGGTTGATTCTAAGGTCCCTTTTAGCTACAAAATTCTGTTAGTCCAATAAGTCTAATTTGGGAATCCAGATACTGAGTAGGTATTAGGATAACTAAGACCATTGAGAACCTAATTTGACTTTTCACAGAAGATTCAGAAGGTACATAAAGATATTACAGTGCCTCAGGATTATCCTTATGAGCATCAATTAACCACTGGGCCAGTCTATGAAGGAAAATGTCATTATCTTTGTTTTCTGGCTGTTTCAGTTCTAGGTAAAAGAGAAATTGCTGAAATACAGGTCTCTGAGCAGAAAACTCCTTAGAGAGGTCCATCGTTTTACAGAGAAGGACCCTGGGGTCGAGGGAGGTGAGTGAATTGCCCATAATTACACAACTAATTAGTGACAGAGTTGGAACTAGAACACAGGACTTATAATTTCTACTTCAATGGACTTTCCACTAGGCCAAGCCTGTAAATGGAAAAGGCCTTCATAGAAATGCTTTCCAAAAATATCAGTTAGCTAAACCCAAAAAAGGCCACTGGCATAATATTTTTCACCACAGAGACTGCACTTGAAGAGCACTTAATAAATGTTTGCTGACTATAATGGGTTGAGGCTACTCTTTAGACCTTTAAAACTTGGAATATCTCTAATAAGAAACACACACATAAAACTATGTGCATCTCTATAGCATGCTGCTTCCATCCCAGTCATCACTCCTACCTCCTTCCCACAGGAAGCCTGGAGCCACCCTGTTCTCTGATGAGTGAATTTTTATTTATCTTTCCTGGAACCAGGCCTTCAGACCACTTTCAGACCATTTCCAGACCATGCCACAGTCCTTACTAGCTCCCCTATTAAAATGATGACTCCCTCCTCTCTTTTCCAGCTGTTTCCAATGGGTGAAGATCTCACCCACCTGAAGCATGGGCGCCATGTACTAAGCTGGAAAGGACTACCTTCTCCCTCTTCCGTTAGGCCATGTGGCCTCAAGAATCAGGCTTGAGGTTTTGGGCTCTTTTGTTTGTTCTTTTCAGTTCTAGGTGCAGGGAGTGGAAGCCCCAGACCTGGGAGCTTGGCAGTTTCAGCCTTGGCAACCCTAGCGACAGGATTCCAGGCAGGATGTGGCTGCCAGCCCAAGAGGGAAGCCCTGAGAAGCCAGGGTGCCAAGACATGAACTTGGGGGGTGGGGGTGAGGGAGTGGGGCCAAACATTGAACTTGTAACTTGGCAATTTGTGCTATTTAGGAATTGAGTTAAGCTGTAAACCTAATGCCCCACTCCTTGGCAGAGAACTGAGATGGTGAGGCATGATTATGAACCCCAGGTGCTGGGGGGAATTGTTTGTATGTTTGGTTTTTGCTATACCTTTGAGGTAAATATGACAGAGAGAAGAGAAAGAGAGAGAGAGAGAGAAAGAGAGAGAAAGAGAGAGAGGGAGACAGGGAGAGAGAGAGAAGAAGAAGAAGAAGAAGAAGAAGAAGAAGAAGAAGAAGAAGAAGAAGAAGAAGAAGAAGA
>NW_020948739.1:8148628-8217403 GCF_900497805.2 Vombatus ursinus
GAAGAAGAAGAAGAAGAAGAAGAAGAAGAAGAAGAAGAAGAAGAAGAGGAAGGAGAAGGATGAGGAGGAGGAGGAGGAAGAGGAAGAAGAGGAGGAAGAGGAGGAGGAGGAAAGGAAGGAAGTAAAGGAAGGTAAAGAAAGGAGGGAAGGAAAGAAGCTCCTTAAGGGTAGGGACTGTCTTCCTTACTTGTATTTATGGTCTTAAAGTACTTAAAAGTTTTCTCTCTCTCCCTCCTCTCTCTGTCTCTGTCTCTCTATGTCTCTGTCTCCCTTTCTATCTCAATTTACTGATCCATAGATTGAGCTATAATTTCAGACTTACAAAAAATAAGTTGTCTGAATTTAAAAGTAACATTTTTTTTTAAAAAAAATTGGAAATTTAGTTCACTAAATTCATACTCATGCTCCATTTCATCATAACACTTCATAGGATCTAAAGCAGGATGGGAATTTAGAAAACATCTGGTCCAAAGAGTCCATTTTATATAAGAGGATACGAATGTCCCAAGACCTTAAGTGACTTTCCCAGTCTGTCAAACAGAGATGCTGTGACTTCAAAACCAGGGTTCTTCCCTACTCAATTACCTAAAACTCCCTAATGCTTATTAAGTCATATCCAAAATTATTCAGCTTGGAACTTGATGAAAAGTGGTAAGGTAGGAAGGACAGTTGGTGAAAATCAAAACTAAGTGATCGCCCCCAGGACACACACACTTAACTAGCTTTGTAGACTAAAGCCTCAGTTTAACTAGGGAGTTCTGACTGGAATCACTTCGAGGCCAGGGTGATTGCGTGAAGTCTACCTTTTGCCTGATGTGAGTAAGCTGAAGGTTGGTGGCTGGGCCCTGCCAGTCACTGGACAAAAAAAGGAAGTAGCTCCTTGGGGAGGGGATGCCCAGTGCTACTGGGGGGAGGTTGAAAGGATACTAGGCAGGGATGGTTGAGGTTTCACAGAAGCTAAGTTGAAAGGGATCTCAAAGTCTTTCTTGTTCAACCACACACCTGAGATATAAATCACCCACTCTCCCCACCCCCAACAACATCCTGACACGTAGTCAGACTCTGCTGGAAGAACTCTACCATTCAATGCTCGGGTAAAACTGGCCTTTCTCCTCTTCCTCCTACATGGAATTTCACTGTCCCTGTGCCTGTACTTCCCCTCACCTCAGCTTCTTGAAAACTCTCCTTTTCCCTTTCAGGCTCAGTTCAACAGCCACCTTCTAAATAAAGCCTTTACTCCTTCTCTTCCTACCTTCTATCCTCCCCCACCCCCAGCTGCTAGAGCCCTCTGCTTCAAAATTCTGTAAGCTCCTGGTGGTCAAGGATTGTTTCACTCTGTCTTTGTATCTCCATTGCTTGGCACTTAGTAATTGGTCAGTATGTGCTTGTGGATTGATTGATTGAGGAGAAGAGAACTCACAATTCTATAGGCAATTCATTCCTTTTTTTTCTTTTTCTTCTTTTTTTTTTTTTACAAACTTAATTCTTAGCGAGTTATCTCTTTTTTCTTTAAGGTGTTTCTGTTGACTTAACTAAGTGCCTCCCCATAATCCCAATATATTAATTTAAGAGAAAATAAGAGTCTACATCTGCCCAAGAAAAGATACTTTTCCACAGCTGTATAAGAGAAAAGCTATTCTCTAGAGATGCTAAGAGGAGGCTCTATTCTGCATCTGCCTAAGACATGTTAACTTGTTATATTTATATGTTTGTTGTTGCTCAATTGTTTTAATTGTGTCTGGGTGTTCGAGACCCTTTTGGGGTTTTCTTGGCAAAGATACTGGTGTGGTTTGCCATTTCCTTCTTCAGCTCATTTTACAGATGAGGAAACTGAGGCAAACAGGGTCAAGTGACATATCCAGAGTCACAGGGCTAGTAAGTGTGTAAGGACAGATTTGAATTCAGGTCTTCCTTGATTCCAGGCTGGACACTCTATGCACTGTGCCACCTAGCTGCCCCTTATATTTGCATGAGAAAGAAAACATCTAGGTCATCAGAATCAAGGAACTCAGGGCTAGTAGACCCAGAAGCCAGGCCCTACCCTGTTGTCCTCTCCCTCTGCTTGTTTAGAGATATAGGCCAGGTTATTTGTAAGTCCAAATTGATAAATCATGGACTACTACTCAGTTATTTGTTGCATAATATACGATGATTGTTGGGTTGTTAGTCATTTTTTTTTGTCCTTTTAATAAGACTACCTTTTTGCTACCTTGTGGCCAGCAATATTTGCAAGTAGGGATTTGGTGTCACCCTGTTGAGTTGTGCAATGGGACTCCCTGGGAGTGGGAGGGTGGGAGACAGGGAGAAGTGTGATCTCCCAAAAGATACCCCTGGGCCCTTCATGTTAGTGAGGTCTCTGACATAAGGCTTACAGTAGTAAAACAACTGATTTTTAAGGTTTGCAAAGCACCTATTACCTCATAATTTCCCTCAATGGAAAGAGAACTGCATTTGGCACCCAAGGACCTCCAAATCCTGTCTCATTTACTTATTTAATTTCTTTGGGTCTCAGTTTACTCAAAGGTTACACAGCTGAGCTTACAGCTCTAAGCCTATGAATTGTCAATTTGAATCCCGGTTCTTCTTCTGTCTGTATTATCTTGGCCTTACTTTCCTCATAAGAGGGTTAAACTAGAGGGCTTCTAATGTTCTTCCAGCTGTAGATCTATGGTTCTCACAATAACCCTCTGAAGTAAATACTATAGGTATTATTATCTCTATTTTACAGATGAAGAAACCGAGGTAGAAAAGTTAAGTGACTTACTAAGGCTACTTACACGGCTGGTGAGTGTTAGAGGTGGGATCTGAACCCAGATCTCTCCTGGTCACACTGAATCTCATAAAGTGCAGCACTGGTTAGTTAATAAAAAATTGTTACGAGGCTGATTGATAATACCTCAGGCTACGAATGTTCACCATGTAATCCATCATCACCAGCAGGTGTGGGATGACTTTTGTAGGCTGATCTTTTCTGATCTATCTGCAAGGCTGTTGTAAATACCCAGTCATCCGAATCTAGATCGTGGTTTTGGCAGCATGAATCATCCCAAAGGCTGTGGGAGTCACAGAGCCTAGAGAAGAGCCAAGAAATAGCAAACAGAGTGCTTAACATTTATCCCCCTAAGGATGGGAGTTAAGCTCATGAAGGCAAGGAAAATCCTGATCATCCTAGAAAATGTCATCCTTGCACCAGAACAAAAAATTGTGGGGAACATGAAGATTTCTTGGGGTCACTGTGGCAGCCCTTGGAAAACATGGACATGTCGTTTCCTACCTGCAGATTCTATTCAACCCTACTGGACCACGGTCAGCCTACAAAAAGCGTGGTCAATGTTAAATGGGTGCTATGTCTCCCATTAAAAGCTCTTAAAAGACATAAATCCTAATAACAACTGAAATTCAACACAGATAAAAGAGCGGGTTGTCTTTTAAGGAACGAACTTCACTCCCACTGAGCTCTGATATTTACCAGTTCAATGAGCACATGCTAAATGCCTACTATGTGTAAGGCACAGTGTGTACTATAAACTGAAGATAAAAAGACAAACTGAAAAACAGTTCTTGTCCTCAAGAAGCTTCCATTCTACTGGGGAGAGGCAGAGGGAAGATAAAACATTTAAACATATATATATATATATATATATATATATATATCCATATAAATATAGGTAATATCATTTGGGAAGGAAGAAAGCCCTAATAGCTACGATTTTGCATATAATATTAATATCAGTCATAGATGGGTTCACAGTCTTTTTTGTAGGAGACTCTAGGTTGGTAAGATCACAGACCTATATGAATATTGAATATCAGGCAGAAATGATCCCTGATTTTCCATTGTCCCTGTTAGAAAGAGTCATAAGTGAGTATATTTCAAAACACACTTTCTAGTTGGCTTTTAATCACACAATTTCTACTTAAACAGAAATGTGTGACATGTGCCATTCTTAAATGCTTTTCCGCCAATCCTAAATCTTACTCTTTGTCCTGGGAGGGACTAAAAATCAGGATAACCAAAGTCAAGCATTCGAGCCCTTTCCCAAATTCCCTTAGCAAGTCGTTCCTGAGACATGCATTCCCCATTAAGCAGGTGCACTTTTCTCTCCCCAAAGTATGAGAACCATTTTAGGAAATCCTCTTTTGTAATCCCCCAGGGAACCTACCAAGGGGAAGTTGCTAAGCCTCCATCTCAAATGTTAGGCATCTGGAAGGAGTTGAAATAACAGCTTGCGCAAAATGTCACAGCTCTCATTCCATGCACTTACATTAGGAGGGTTAATGCTGATGCACTCCAAAGGATGGCTTCACTGCAGACCAACCAGCTAAAAAGTTTGCTAGTTAGTTTAAGAAGAAAAGTCAGGCTGTCTGTTCAAGCAGACCAAGGTATGGAAATGAGGTACAATAACTACAATAACATGATTAAAGAGAATGTTAATAAATAGTCATGGAATGCAATGGAATTGACTCTAGACCAGGGATGGGGAACCTGAGGCCTGGAGGCCACATGTGGCCCTCTAGGCCCTCAAATGTGGCCCTTTGACTGAATCCAAATTTCACAGAACAAATCCCCTTAAAAAAAGGAGTTGTTCTGTAAAACATGGACTCAGTCAAAAGGACCTAGAAGGTCACATGTGGCCTTGAGGCCGCAGGTTCTCCACTCCTGCTCTGGACAATTCAGACCAAACCCTTCCATCTTACTTATGTTTACCAGTAAATGAGGCAAATTGTTTTGGAGGGGCACAGAGGAGGGGTAAAGGTTAGGGTCTGAATTATATGGCAAATTTTCTCTATTTTTCAATTATCTGCAACTGTGCAACCCCAACCTCAGATTCTACTGATACAAGTAAATCACAGCCCTGATTTAGATTGATTTCACTATAGTTGTTTCTCGTGTGATGCATGTAAAACTCCCATAAGCATTGAGGGCTGCTAACCTGTTCAACCAGATGAGTGTGTGTTATATAAAACCGGGATAACAGCTAGGTTCCGTAATGCCCATATCTAGTTTTACGGGAATGAAAAGAAGAGGCCTTTCTTAGGTTTTCAACCCAGATCTCATCTACCATGCTGAATTCTTTGTGTAGGCACTAGCATCCTTTGAACAGTTACAGGTACCCTTGTGTGTACTATATACAACTACACCTTGATGGAAGAGGAAGGGGTTGACTTGCATACTTTAAGTTAACACTAGCATTGTTCCTCTTAATGCCTATCCAACTGGATAGGAGTATTTCATTTCAAATTGCCACAGGTATATGCAACGCTGACTTGGAGTTTCAAAGGAAGGTGGAATTTTTTTTAATACCTCGTACTCACACAAATCTGTTTCCAAGCAAAATAGAGGAAACATATTATTATGAACTTTGAGGGTCAAAATGGATGTTAGCAATGGTAAAAATGGCAGGGTGGTGTACGGGGAAGAAGTCAGTTCTATGAACTCTTTTGGCTTTGTCAATATGTAATTCAACTAACTGTACACAAATGTTTAAACCATAACATACTCAGAGTTTCCAGAATAAATCATGCCGTTCCCACCAACCTATATATGTAAGGAAGTGATCAAGCAAAGGCTAGATGACCACTTGTTGAGGATGTCAGTAGTGTGTATCCCTATTTGGGTATAGGTTGGGCAATATAACTACTACGAGCCCTTTCAACTTTAAAATTTTATGATTCTGTGCTTCTGGGATCAGTCTGACTCTTCTGAAGAAGATTTTGACACCAGCTTGATACACCTATATTTTCAATGCCATAAAAAGAGCTAGGTCAGATGACCTCTCATGCCCTTTCTAAACTCTAAGGTTCTTATTTTTGATTGTTGAAAAAATCAACAAATATATTCTTAGCACAGGGCTCGTTGAACAGCAACAAAAATTTTCTCACTGAGCCATAGGATCAAACAGCTAAGTTCTCCTATATTCTTATTTTATGCCTCTGACATTCATACGCCTTCCTTATTTTATTATTCCTAAGTGAAGAGAGATGTAACGACAGTGTCAGAACAATCTGAGATCCCTGGAATTGAGATGAATAAGATTCCCCCATTCAGATCAATCTAAATCCTTGACTAAAAGTCATTTATCACCAAGGCACTTTTTAATGATGGGATTTTTAGTGGGTTTTTAGATGACAGAATTAATGGTCCATGCTCAAATGCAAAATAATATTTCAAATAACATATTTCTAAGGATATTAAGAATTTAACCTCTGGTTTATTATATTTATAAAACTGATGAATTCATGATATGTTGTCTTTGTAGATGTGACTTGAATGTACTGATGCTATCTGGCAGTTCCTGCATGGGTGACCCTGATCTGGAGCTAATATTAAGACCAAATGATTGATGTAAATACATATTTTATTGTTGTTGTTGTTGTTCAATCATGTCTGACTTTTCATGACTCCATTTGGGGTTTTATTGGCAAAGATACTGGAGTGGTTTACCATTTTCTTCTTCAGCTCATTTTACAGATGAAGAAACTGAAGCAAACAGGGTTAAGCAACTTGCCCAGGGTCGCACAGCTAGTAAGTGTCTGAGGCCAGATTTGAACTCCCAAAGATGAGTCTTCTTGACTCCAGGCCAGGCACTCTATCCACTATACCACCTACCGGGCTTATATGTATGTATTTATATACATTCATGTACATATGCATACAAGTACAGGTGTATATATTTATACGATATATATGTCTATATGCATATATAGACATATATATACACACATACATACACTCAATGAAAATCACTTCAAATATTAGTATTTATCCCATTCATCATTATAGCTGAGTACCATTAATCTATTTCTCACTACCCAGAATAAGTCACTAAAAATTCAGGTAACATGTCAGGCATAGTGAAATTTGACATTTCACAAAGCATACACAAATAGTTAAGAAGCATTTTCTTTTTTTATTATGAGGCATTTAAATCTTCTGCAGACCTTGGAACACTTAGGTATGATGCTATTAGATCAGGGGAGATTGCCAATTGGTGCTAAGTTAAAAGGCTTTGAGGTTAGGTGAACACAAAAATCAGAACTTTAAAGACCTCCCCAATACCAGATTTTTCCCCTTAGAATCACAACATGCAAAATCATTTACTTGTGGCAGTTACAGAACTGCTAAGGAATACCAAGGTCCAAAGGGAAAGGAACAACAGTATTGAGAAAATGCAACTTAAACCATTGACTATGTACCCAGGTACAATGAAAGTTATCAGGACATAGGCTTTTACAAACTAACATCAATTCTGCCCCCACCTTTAAAGGCAATAGTTGGTGGTAGTATCAACCACAATCTAGTCTTGAATGGATTGATCTTTACATCAATACATCTGAGTAAAAGACACTACCTTTAGATTTGGATAGGAACTATCCATTTCTTATTTAAGTATTAAGTTCCCTTTTTTTGACCCAAGCAGCTTCAGTAACCCCTTTGGCAAAGAAGTTCTAATGTCACTTTCCAAAACAAATTGGAATTTATACCCTAATCTTTTTTTTTTTTTTTTGGTAGGGGAGAGGGAGGCGATAAGGAGATATTAAGATTCTTCACTTCTATATAAAAGGAAAGGAAATGCTTGGACACCCAGCATCAGTTACATACAGCACCATTTCCTTGGCACAATTCTGACTTTAATTTAAAAAAAATTTTTTTTTTAACAGGAAGCTGTTGACAATCCTCAGTACAGGGCACACACACACACACACACACACACACACACACACACACACACACACACACACACTCCAGTACACAGTATACAGCTAAGGAACTGATAAAGGCCCTCCCTCCTATTGTCCGAACCTAATGCATACTGAAAGGGACCTTATTTTAAAAGGAAACACGCACACACAAACTTTTGTTTGTGTTTGGTGTTCCTTTCGCTCTGTTCCCATTGTTGCTAATTATGAACCCTGCCAACGAAAATAGAAACCGAGTTTCAAAGTGTCCTTCGCTGGAGCTGGCGAGAGAGGGTAGCGGATGGTAAAGTAACGAACGAGACGCTGTGGTTCTGGCTGCGCCGGAGTTTGAAATCCCAAACAATGTCAGAGAAAGCGACTGTTGGAATGCAGGAGGGAGCGATCTGGCCCAAGCTGGACCAGCTGCTTCCCCGGGGCAGTGTGGTCCTTGAGCAAATGCTGGAGCAGGAAGGATGATTTGGCTGGGACCATCCCACCCCATGAGCTGAGCCTCCGGGGCTGCACACATTATTGGCCACTGGAAGCTGGCTCACACTTAAAAAAAAAAAAAAAGAAAAGAAAAGAAAAGAAAAAGATACTCCAATTGCTCATCAAGACAAACTTGCAACAGCCAGGGGTGGGTGTATGGGGTGAAACATCACCACACTAAGCTTTAAAATTATCTGGCTAGAATGTAAAGCAAAGTGGTTACCTCACACGGAAGAAATGCAGGACTTTAATAGTCCATGCTCCGGCAACCCCTGGAAAGCAGCGGTGGCGGCGGCGGCAGCAGCTGTGGCGGCGGCGGCAGCAGCAGACACAGCAGCAGCGAAAGCAAACGGAGATAAGTCCAGCATCCAACAGATTCTCACAAGCCTTTGGCTCGATGGACTAAACCACAGACTCAGCCTCCAGCTGACGTCAAAGTCGCTGTCACATGGCCAGATGAAAGCCAAGAGAGCATTGGTTGTCGTAGCAACCACCGAGCTGCTCTGAAATTATTTCAATAGGTCATCTGTCACAGTGTGTGTGTGTGTGTGTGTGTGTGTGTGTGTGTGTGTGCTCACGCTCGTTTGCACAGCCACCGCAAGCGGCTGCTTCCTGACGACCTGAACTCATGGAAGTCGTAACTCACAGGTTTCTTCTAACTTTTCCCTGTGCAGGACGCAACATGTGTCCCTTTCTAAAACAGAGCAAGAGACTCTCAAAACTTTCAAAGAACTCACTCTCTCTCTCTCTCTCTCTCTCTCTCTCTCTGTCTCTCTCTCTCAGATGAAAGGAGGCGACAGAGTGTAGAGGATGGAGAGCTGACCTCTGAGTCACGAAAGACCCGGGGAGTATTCCCGCCTCAGCCGTTTAGTACCTTGTGTGATGCTGGGCAAGTCACGTTTCCTCCCTGAACCGGGACTTCCTCATCCATAATGTGATGGAGTTAGATGAGATGTCATATAAGGGCTCTTTGTGGCTCTAAATTTGTTGTAATAATAATAGCTACAGTTTCTGGAGCCCTTTGAGGGTTTGTAAAGTGTGTTACAAAAAATATCTGCCTTTGTTATTATCCTATGAAAGAAGAAACCTAGGGGAAGAGTGCCCAAAGGGACAGTGAAATTAACCCAAATTGATGTGCTAATAAAATATCAATAATATTAAGAAGAAAAGAATACATCACTTCTCTTGGCGGACAGGTGGTTAGAAAGGAGGTAGGTTTTATAGCTAGGTAGAGCACTGGACCAGAAGTTAGGAAGGTCTTAATTCATATTCAGCCTCAGACACATTTTAAAAAAAATTTTTTTAGGCAATTGGGATTAAGTGACTTGCCCAAGGTCACACAGCTAGTAAGTGTCAAGTGTTTGGTCTGAGGCCAGATTTGAACTCAGGTCCTCCTGACTCCAGGGTGGGTGCTCTATCCACTGCACCACCTAGCTGCCCCCCTCAGACACATTTACTAGCTGTGTCACCCTGGGTAAGTCACTGCTGTCTGCTTCAGTTTCTTCATCTGTAAAATGAGGATAATAATAGCACCTACCTCCCAAGGTGGGTGTGAGGAACATATGATAAAACATCCATGAAGCACTTTGCAAACCTTAAAATACTATATAAAATTCTAGTTGTTATTGTTGTTATTAAAAATAAGGGTGTTGAACGATTCCTTCCAGCTCCAAAGCTATGATCTTAAGATTTAAAAAAAAAATAAAGGCTACATGGAAAAATGAAGAAAAATGCAGGTTGCTTGAGATTCTCTTGGCCAGTTCCAACTAGGAGAAGATAGTCGGATGATAATGTATTCCTATATTATAAAATGTTTGCACAGGAATGAAGATACACACCACCACCACCACCATCATATATACATATTCCAAAATTGTGCTACACACTGCATTTTTTTAGACAGCCTTGTCATGAGATCATTTTTCAAGAATTGTCAGATCTGCAATATTTGCATTAACTTTACTCACACTGATCTTTCTCATCCAACTCATTCTCCAGCCTCTTCATTTGGCTTTACTGTTTATCAATATTTGGGAGTAGGGTGGGAGGAGGGAGAGAGAAAGAGAGACTCTTTGTGTACGTTCAAAAGAGAAAACTGTTAACCCATGCTAAGGACATTCAGTTTAATAGCATTTATTAAACACCAACTGTGTGTACAGAGCATTGATTTGGCTAGGCACTGAGTGAAATATATATTATATACAAGTGATTTAATTGCTAGGATAGCTCTGTATTTCTAGGATATGCTACATTAACAAGTGTTAAGCAGGAAAGATAATTATGTGTTACTCCTTATCACCGATCATAACACCAAATTTATCTTATACATAAAATTTGTAACTGGAAGTTATTTCATAGCACATATATGTGTGCATATATGTGTATAACCAGACAAAACACAAATTTCTCTCTCTCCTTTCTTTCCTTCTCTGTTTTTTTCCTCCCACTTCTCTCTTTTCTTCTCCCTTTTCCCCCAACTTGATTCCTCCAAATTTGACATATACCATTTTTTTCTGAGTGGATCACAGAATTCAGAAGTAGAAGGGACCTTGTTGTTGTTCGGTCTGACTCTTTATGACCTCATGGACCATACTGTCCACAATATTTTCTTGGCAAATTTACTGGAGTGATTTGCCCCTTCCTGTTCCAGTGGATTAAGACAAGCAGAGATTAAGTGACTTGTCCAGGGTCATACAACATGAACTCAGGTCTTTTTAGCTCCAGGCCCAGCACTCTAATCACTAGCCACCTAGCTGCCCCAGGAAGGACCTTACAGATTCATAAATTCAATTTAGCTGTGGAAGGGACCTTACAAGTCACCTAAATTCAATCCCCAGATATCCCAGATCCAGAAACTGAGGTCCACAAATGGCTTACTGAAGGTCAACCAAGATCCAAGTGGCAGAGCCAGAACGACTGAAACCCACATCCTCGACTGTACATCCAACTTTCCTTCCACTGTACCACACTGTCTCTTGACCTGCTTAGTCATCAGCTAGTCCAACTACCCTCATCTTAGTGCTTTGAAGGAGAACACACAGTGTGTAAGTTTACACGATGGATGAAGACGCTTGGGAGAAACATGGCTTTGTTGTTAAAACTCCAAGGATCTTTCCATTCTGGGTTGGGCAAGGAGAACCAAGATGCCCAATTCTGGTTTTCTAAGAAGCAGAGTACCTCCCATTTGGGACATGATAAACAAAGCCAGCTGGGTAAACTTAGTTTATTCTACTGAACCAAACTTCCACTGAGTCAGAAATTGTTACTTCAGGGATGGGACTACTAACCATCTTGGGCAGCCACAGAAGTCTTCTAAGCTAGCATCAATTTGCCCACTTCCTTCCTGCACCCCATTAAGAGCAAATGATGTACTTTGATTCAGGAAGCTTCCTTCCTTTATCATAACTACTTTGGGGGGCAATATCATTTAAGCAAGATTTTAGTAATAACCCACTTTTATTCATTAATTTCCAAGCCTCTGGCTGGCAGGTCGGACTTGTCTCAGATTTTCAAGTAATTTAGGAAGCAGAACAACACAGAGTTTCTCCTTTTGTTCTTTGTTTATATACCTGCTGCCAGATGTTTGGAGTCTAAGATAGACAATGGAAAGATTTAGAGAACTGCTTCAATTCTTGTGTTTCAACCTTGCTATGGGGAGGGAATTATTCAGATCTGCTTTCTGTTCAGGTATGAACATCATGGCAATTTTCCTGAAGGGCTGGGGTAGATGGGAGGAGGGGGAAAGAAGGGGCTTTTGGAACATAAAGACAGAGTTGATACAGATGGCTGCAATCTGTCTACACAGCCAATTTGCATATGCTATCTGATCAGCTAAGAGGATCCTACTGTCTGAAGCAAGTACATGTTAATAAAAACACATGCCCTTCGTCCTAAAAGTTAAAAACAAACAAAAATTGGTTGCCCAGCACGATGTCAAAGGGTTGTGGATCTTAGGAGGGAGAAAGGGGTAGACCAGGGGTGAGGAACTTGTGACCTTGAGGCCACATGTGGCCCTCTAGGTCCTCAAGTGGGGTCCTTTGACTGAATCCAAACTTCACAGAACAAATGTTCCGTGGCCACATGTGGCCTCAAGGCCACAGGTTCCCCACCCCTGGGGCAGACATTAAAAGATCAGCATTGGTGGCCATAGAGAACAATGATAAATAGGGACCCAGAGTGTTCTGGGGAAGGGTTAGAAAGACCTGAGGTTAACTAGGAGATACCAGAATGATAGAGTTTTAGAGCTAGAAGAGATGTTGGAAACCATTTGATCCAGACCACTCTATTTTTCAGATGAGGAAGCTGGGTCCAGTTCCAAATGAGACAGCACTTTAATTAGAAATCAAGGATTAGAATCCAGTCGTCTCCCAGTTCAGGACTTTTGTCACAATACTATAGTGCCTACCAAGTGAAATTCAAGCTCCTATCCCTGGCATTCAAAGGTGTGCTCAATCTGACACTTGCCTTCTCACCCTGGAACTCCCCTCAGCCTTCTCACTGTGGGACATCCCTCTTCCATGCCAACTGGGTGGGGGAGGACTTCCATTTTGGGAACAGATCTAGGATGGCCATCCTCCATTCCCTTCTTGGCTATGCTTCTGACTTTCTAGACTTCTCTGCCTTGCATTCTCTCCCCATCTCCCCACTTTTCAGCTCCCTTTTATGTGTTATCATTAATTTTTCAGTTACCTCTTAATTTTGTAATTCCCACCCTGGGACAAAGTTATCTTGATTGGTAAGCACAAACACAACCAGCTCGGTATATCTAGCCAGTCTCAGACCAACAACCAGATCAGACCATATTTCACACTCAGTTTGGTCTTCCACCTTGGTCATCTTGCCATTACTATCTTCCTTGTTGTGCATACTCCCCTTCCTTTGGAGACTCCCCCAAAACTCCTTTCCCTAACCACCAATCACTCCTTGTATGTGTTGCTTCCCCCTGTGAGAATGTAAGGTCCTTGAGGGCACATGCTGTCACCCTTTTGTACTTGTATCCTCAGCCTTTTAGATCAATAACTGGCACGTAGTGAATGCTTAAATGTTTTTTGATTCATTCGTTCAAGTGACAAAGAGGCAGATTTGGGCTTGATCTAATTAAAGTGGTTTTTTTTTAAAATTCCTAACAATTAGAGTTATCTAAAAGTGTAATGGGCTGCCTGGGGAGGTATCAGGTTCCCCATCACTGGGGGTCTTCAAGCAAAGGCTTGTTGACCACTTGTCCAGTATGGTATAGAGAGGCATGAGTTGGATGAGATAACCTGTGAGGTTTCTTTAGTCTCAGAAATTCTATGATTCTGTGGCTTTGAAGAGAATTTAGTAGTGAAAGTATCACTATTGAGCAGCACTCTTCCTCTCTTCCCCTCTCCCCATACTAACTGAAACCTATATCTAGATCTAAAGGTCTCTCCTTGATAGCAAGGATGTGTAAGGGGCTCCACAGCTATGAAATAGAACTTGAGTCAATGGCACTTGTTTGCATGGCACAGGAGAAAGAAATAACTAGAATTTCTGGGGATGGAAAAGGAATGAATTAGCAGCAACTCCCCTGGGATTCCACAAAAGGAGAATGGTTCTTTTTGCTTTCTCTAGAGCAAAAGCTCTTGGAGGAAATAGCTGAAATATAAAGGTTAAAGAGAGGAGTGGGAATGGATTTCAGCATGTAACCAATGAGGAACTCTGAAGAAGAATCAGAGTAAAAGATGCCACCAAGGAGTTGTATAAGAAGTAAGGAAGATGGGCTGAGTGTCAAGGTGAGAGTCAAGGGTGGCAGGTAGATGGCTGGGGGTGTCCATTGGTATCCTCATGATGTTGGCAGGAATTATGGAAGGTCTCTAGTACATTGAGTGGACTCTGTGGGGATGCAATGGGAAGCCATGGATTAGAGTTACTGGTTGGGGCAGGCAGATGGGTTGGGATCTGCATGGCAGGAGGTTCTGAATCTAGGAGCTCACAGATCCATGGGAACATTTGTGCAGGAGATGGGAGGGAGTGAAGTGCTAAATAATATACAGAATCACACGTCTTCATAGTAAGGTGGAAACAACACTTCCTTCTTAGCCTGCCTTTACTCACTCTTGCAAGCTCCAGCATCGAATGTTACCTTTAGCACTGCCCATAGAATTAAGGCTCCAATAGCTACATTTAGCAGCAGGGATCACACAGCACATAACTGACAACCTGTTGTCAACCATATGCCAGAATCAGGAAGGAATCTCTCCAGTCTTTTCTCTACGGCCTTAGATACTTCATAGCTGTACGAACCTGGACTAGTTATTTACCAATGTCTACCTCAGTTTCCCCAACTGTAAAATGGAAATAATAATAGCACCTACCTCTCAGAGTTGTAAGGATCAAATGGGAGAATATTTGCAAAGCACTCAGCACAATGCCTGACACACAGTAGTTACTTAATAAATGCTTGTTTCCTCCCTCCCTCTCTCCTTCCTTCTTTTCCTTCCTCCCTCCCTCCTTCCCTCCCCCTCTTCCTCTCTTCTTTTCTTCCTTCTTTCCTCCTTCCCTTCCTATCTCTTTCTTTCTCTTCCCCCTGCCTTCTTTCCTCCTTCCCTCCCTCCCTTCCTCCCTTCCTTTATTCCTTCCTGAGAAGTCACATACTTGTTGGGTTTAAAATTTTTTTTTTTTTAGTGCAAATGGACTTATTTCATAAAAGATCAGATTCAAAGCTGGAAAGAACTTTAGAGGCTATCGAGTTCAACAGAATCATTCTACAGATATGGAAACTGAGGCCAGGTGAGGTTAAGTGATTTGTCCAAGGTCACATAGCATATGTTTCAGTAGGATTTGAAATCAGGTTTTCCTGACTTTGAGTCTAGTCCTTTCTTATCTATGCCATGTTGCCTCTCTAGATCTATTAGTAAGCTGCTCTGGGAAACCATAAATTGCAGAGAAGATGCTGACCTACATTGGCAGAGGGAGTTTCTCATATTAAGGAAATCACCTTGAGGCAAGACCTTGCAAATATGGTATATATCTAACAATAACACTGTGTCCACTTTAAAATAGTTCCTTGGTATATGGTACAAACTGAACATATAAGAAAACAAAAGCAACTCAGTGAATACAGGGCAGACTCCTGTCACTGGGAAGTCACCCTTTTTTTATGGCATTACTCACTAGAATCCCACTTCAAAGCCTCATTGTGGTATGTAAGTGACCATGCATTCTTAAGAGCTATGTCAGCAGTATTTAAACCTTGGAAGGTGCTACCCAGCTAGAAAGGCTTCAGGTAAAATTCTATAAAACAGTTATGTGTCTGGCATTCCAGGCTCAACCTAATTAAGTACAGAGAGGCTTATTACCAGTAGACAGGCTGATGAAAATGTATTTGGGCACAGCAACTCATGAAGTACCATCTAGTAAGGTGTGGAGAAGGGCCTTGATCGGTGTCAGGAGAGGAAGTTCACACGCTGATTTTAAATCAGGGGATTGTTGGAAATACTGACACAAACAATCAGAATCGAAAGAAGATCACCATTTACTTCTATGAACTTAAATTCCTCAGCAATTAATATTCTACTCAGTTGTATAGATACTCATGTATGTCACATTTATTCTGCAAACTGCTTGAGAGAAAGGACTATGGATGGGATAATTTGTATCCCATAGAGCAGTGCTTCTTAAACTGTGGATCTAGATCCCATATAGGGTTGTGAAAAATTTGGCAACAGTAAAAGGTTTCTGAACATGCAATGACCAAAAATTAATTAAAAATCAAACACGTAATGAATCCCAAGTGTTTCTGGCAGCACTTGCCCATGCTGCATGGAGCAACTTCATGCAGCATTGGTTCTGAACACAAAGCATGCACCCTTGGCATTGTGCATGCCCTCAGGCCAAGCAACACCAACAAACATTACTGAAACTCGATAAGGGGTTGCGAGTGGAAAAAGTCCTGCCATAGAGCATCTGCTACAGTCTTTCATATAATTACAAAACCTAATATTTATTCAGCACTCTCTAATTTTTAAATTGTTTTCTTTTTTATTATGAACTTCTTGTTGTTATTTGGTTGTTCAGTAGAGTCTAGCTCTTCATGACCCGGTGGACCACACTGTCCATTGGGTTTTCTTGACTAAGATATAGAGTGGCTTCCCATTTCCTTCTCCTGTGGATTAATGCAAACAGAGGTTAAGTGACTTGCCCAAGGTCACACAGCTAGTAAGTGTCTGAGGCTGGATTTTAACTCAGGTCTTCTTGACCCTAGGACTGGCACTCTATCATGATTTTAACTGACTGTTTCTGTGAAAGAAAACCTTACATCCATGGAACAATCAGTCAGCAAAGTTCTCCCCTCTTTCACCATATTCCTATATTTTCAGCATCGCAAAGACCCACTCAGCCTTTTGCTCTATCCAAATGCCCAATTCACCATTATAAAACTTAGCCACTCTCCCTTATAGCTCTACTATAATATATCCTTTCTCCCCCACTACTCCTTGTAAAAAGTAAGCTTCTTAAGGTCAAAGACTGGTGGGTACATTTTATTTTATTTAATTTTTTATTCACAGTGCCTACCACAGTGCCTTTTATAAGTAGGAGCTTAGTAAATACTTGTTGACTGCATGTACAAAAATAATAATAGCAGCTCTTTTAATGGTGACAAAGAACTGGAAAGTGAGGGGATGCCCATCAACTGGGGCATGGCTGACTTAGCTCTTCTCAGCAATACAACGATCCAAGACAGTTTCAAAGGACTCATGATGGAAAATGCCATCCACATCCAGAGAAAGAATTGAAGGAGTTTGAATGCAGATCAAAGTGTAGTATTTTCACTTTTTTGATGTTTTTTTTTCTTTTGTTCTGTTTCTTCTTGCACAACATGACTAATATGGAAATATATTTTAAATGATTATACATATATAACCTATATTAAATTGCTTGGTGTGTTAGGGAGGGAACTCAAAATGTTTTAAAAATGAATGTTAAAAATTGTCTTTACATGTAATTGGAAAAACAAAATACTATTAAAATAAACACTTGTTGAATTTGACTGGGCAAATGAATTGCAATTTGTAGGGAAGGATTTTCTGACAATGAAAGTTGTTCAACAAAAGAAGTTCATTTTCTGGAGCTATTTCAACATTGGACAGGTCATCATCACCTGTCTGCTCTGATTTGAGAGTTAGCCTGCCTAAAGCAGGGAGATGATCTAAGTGACCTCTCAAGGCTCCTTCCAGCCTTATGAAGTTTATTTCCTGCTGATAAAGGAGAAGGCCAAATATATCATGAGGAGGATAAAAGAAATTTGCAGGGAGCAGGGAAGGAGAATATTCCAGGAAAATGTCAGGAACAAATCTAACTACCACAGATCTGGCAAAAAAGGGCTTGCTTTTGAACATTAGTCTCATGAATTCTCCTCTATGACCTAAGAATAGCACAAACTACATCCCACCTCAGGAACAAAATTGAGGAGAAACCTATAGAAACGTGCTTGTCCTCATAAGTTTTCCAAGATGGCCAAATATTTGGTTGCTTCCTAACAACTGATGTTCAAATGTACCAAACAATGCAATATAAGTCATAAGCAATTATTAAGCACCCACTGTATGCAAGGCACCATGCTAGGCACTCAGGATATAGAGACAAAAATCTAAACACAGGACCTGCTCTCAAGGAGTTTACATTCTACTAGTCACTAAACATGATTGGGAGAACTATCCTCAGTGCTTGGTATGTTCTGGTATGTCCTTAGTATGTCCTGGGATTCTCTCTGCCAAGATCTTGTTTCCCTCTCCATGACACAGGCATTCTATTTTCCTTAAATTTTCTATTTTTGATGTTCTTTTCCTTTGAACATATGGCATTTCCATTCTCATTGGCCATGCTGCGCCTGGTAGTATGCAAAACTTAAGAGGCACAGGGTAGGCTGGTCTGTCAATATGACGGTACTCAGGATACATCTCTGTTACTCATTAATTTTGGCTCAATGGAACTCCATGTTCATCAATTGTCTTTCACCAAATATGATCACAAAAATGGCAATGAAAGATCACAACATTCTAAGCCCATCTCCCTTTTCTGCTTACTTTGAGAAAGTTGCTTAGCATCCACTTTATTTTTTTAATTGTCTAAAGTTTATTTTATTTGGGGGATTTTTTGCACTTAATCGTATTTTACTTTTTTCCAATTTCATGTAAAGATAGTTTTCAACATTCACTTCTGTAAGATTTTGAGTTCCAAATTTTTCTCCCTCCCTCCCTTCCCTCCCACCTCCCTAAGACAGCAAGTAATCTGATATAGATTATACATGTACAATCATATTAAACATATTTCCACATTAGCCATGTTGTGAAAGAAGAATCAGAAGAAAAGGGGGAAACCATGATAAAGAAAAAAAAACAAAAAACAGTGAAAGTAGCATGCTTCAATCTGCATTCAGACTACATAGTTCTTTCTCTGGATGTGGATAACATTTTCCATTATGAGTCTTATGGAATTGTCTTGGATCATTATATTGCTAAGAAGAGCTAAGTCTATTGTAGTTGATCAATGCACAATGTGCTGTTACTGTGTACAATGTTCTTCTGGTTCTGCTCACTTCACTCAGCAACAGTCCATACAAGTCTTTCCAGGTTTTTCTGAAATCTGCCTGCTCATCATTTCTTATAGAACAATAGTATTCCATTACATTCATATACCACAACTATTCACCATTCCCCAATTGATGGGCATCCCCTCCATTTCCAATTCTTGGTTACCACAAAAAGAGATACTATAAATATTTTTGTACATGTAAGTCCTTTTCCTTTTTTTGTGATTTCTTTGGGATACAGAACTAGTATGGTACTGCTGAATAAAAGGGTATGCACAGTTTTATAACCCTTTGCGCATAGTTCCAAATTAGCATCCATTTTAAACAAAAAAATGGTTTCTTTTAATGATCAACATCTCAAAGATGAACATCTCAGTGGAAAGCTATACATTCTGTCTTGCCTCATGGTCAGCAATAGCACAATCCTTACCATAATGATTAGTAAGCTAGGAAAGGCTTCCCTGGTATTACTACTTTGTTGTTGGAGCTGAAAGTCAGAAAATTTCCTCCCTAGTCAGTGAAGCAGGCATGACATAGACACTATGCAGAATAAAGAAGATACTTAATTAAGGAGGGTGATTATTTTACAGATAGTTAGTGGATACTTTAAAGGATTCATTCTTTGGGAAACTTACATTACAAACCATAACTTTAATTTCATGCCACTGACATTAAAGAAATTCCTTCCACACTTTGCACCACCCCTTCCCCCAACCACCTCTGCTCACAATTCACAATCACAGGGTTTCAATCTCTAGTCTGAAGTTTCTGGAAGCATAAATAATGCAGGAGTGTAGGAATCAACTCTGGCTGCCTTTTGGTTTTTACTTCTCTTAGGAAAAAATATATGAGCCAAAAAAATAAATCTGATTGCCAAGTGGGAAAGGGCTAAATTGATAGGACGATGTGTTTTACTGTTCAGCTGCCCAGAAAGCACGTAAACAATGGTGATTTCAGAAGAACAACTCTACTAAAGAGATGCCATTGAGACTATCCTATTCACTGCCGCCTGGCAGCTGAAAGAGCCATTGTTCCAGCCAGATCAGGTGGAAGATGATTTCCCATGAATGTGGCATTATAAGGAAATACTAAGCTGCCCCTTTTGGTGAGTGTTAGAATCTCTGGCACCAGAAATTTCAAATGGGATTTGGTTCCCGGTGAGTAATAATATATTCTCACAGGTGTGGGATGATCAGACATCTAAGAGAGCAGTTTCTCTGAAAATAGCCTCTTGGAGGATAAGGATATAATCAGTTCCCTTTTAAGCCAACATTATGGCTGTTCAGAAAGAGCTAACATTTCATAGCTGAACGAAGGAGAAATGGCACCTTGGAAGCAGTGATGACTCTAGACCCAGAGGGCCTAGGTTCAAATCACTCCTTTGATGCTTATTATCTATGTGACCTTGGGTGAGTTACTTATACTCCTTGGGTCTCAGTTTCCTCATCTGTAAAATGAAGACATTGGACTAGGTGACCTTGGAGGTCCAGCTCGTATTCTATTCTCTTACTTCAATATTTCAAGGATCTGCGATTTCATGGGTATGGATGCTCTCTCCAATGACCAGATCTCAAGCCCTTTAGGCCTTAGTAGGCTGTGTTTCTTTGAGGTTCTATGGTTGAAAAAGACTATACACCCCACTCCTACTCCCTGAAGTCAATCTAGTGTAGAGCCTCTCAGACTAAGCTAGGGACCTTGGAACATAGACATAGTCAGCCTGCTGAAAATTTTCCTGCTTTGCAGCATCTGCCAAAGTTTGAACACCTTTGATAAAGTCTTTGAGATGAGGCACTGGTTTAGGACTTTTTTTTTTCTTAGTGGAAATTTACGTAGCTTCCTAAGGTTTACAAAGCATTTTCCACACATTACTTCATTTCATCCTCCTAACAAACCTCTAAAGTACGTGCATTATAATTCTCATTTGGCACAGTGCATAGAGCACTGGACCTGAACTCAGGAAGACTTGAATTCAAATCTGGTCTCAGACACTTAACTGGCTGTGTGACACTGAGCAAGTTACTTAACCTCTGTCTGCCTCAGTTTCCTCATTTGTAAAATGGGGATAATAATAGCACCTACTTACCAGGGTTGCTGAGAGGATAGAATAAGGTATTTGTAAAGTGCTTAGCATAGTGCCTGGCACATTTTTGTTGTCTAGCCATTTCAGTCATGTCTGACTCTTCATAACCCCATTTACAGTTTACTTGGCAAAGATACTGGAATGGTTTCTTTCTCCAGTTCATTTTACAGATGTATGTGCCTGTAACATAGTAGGCACTATACAAATGTCAGTTCTTCTTCTTCTCTTCCTCCTCCTCTTCCTCCTTCTTGTCTTCTTCCTCCTCCTCCTCCTCTTCCTCCTCCTTCTTCTTCTCATTATTATTATTATTATTTTCCTGAGAAGGCAACTGATATTCAGAGAGATTAAGTGATCTAGGACTACTGAACTACTACTAGAACTAACTGATTCTGTCAATAGTTGTACTCATTTGAGAGCTTTGGAATAACAACCACTAGGTCTCCTCTTCAAGAGGTGTCCCAATTTGGGGATATTAAAGAAGGAAGAAAATGATTGGTAGTCAAATCTTGTCCACCTTGTATGCTAGCAAACTCGGTGGAATTGAGGCATTACGGCATCCCTCAAAGAGTTGACAAAGGGAAGAAAGACTCTACTTCTCAGTCTCAAACACAAAAACATCATGCTGCACACAGGGCACCTTTAAAAGAGACAAAGAGAAGGAAGCAAACATCACTGACAGTTTCTTCTCAAATGTCTACCATGACTTGAATCTGATGGGCAAGAACCTTTCTTCTTAAGGACAGGCTGTGCCCCATGCCTGGAATGCTCCATCTTCCTGACCTCAGCCTCCTCCTCCTTGGCTTCCTTCAAGGCCCAGTCCAAGTGCCACCTCTGAGTTTCAAGAAGTCTTTCCTCAAAGCATTCTATTTTCACTTTCTTTGGTTTTTTTTTCATGGATTTCTTCATTTTGTTTTACTTCTTCTTTCACAACATGGCTAATGTGAAATATGTTTTACACAATTTCACATATATAACCCATATCAGATTGCTTGCCATCTTGGGGATGGGGGAAGGGAGGGAAGGAGAGAAGAAAAATACAGAATTCAAAATCTTATAAAAAATGAATATTGAAAATTATCTTTACATATAATTGTAAAAATAAAATGCTATTTACATAAAAAGACCTGAAATGATGAAAAAAAAAAGAAGTCTTTCCTGATCTCCCTAATTACTAGGGCTTGCTCTTCAAGCTATATTGCACATCCTTATTTGCATAAATGATATGTCTACTCCCACTCCCTTAGGAGAACGTAAGTTCCTTGAACCCAAAGACTATTTTTGTTTCCTTTAGTTTTTGTATTCCCAGAATCTAATACAGTGCTTGGCACAGAGTAGATGCTTAATAAATGCTTGATTAGTTCAATTTCAGAGCAGATCTGACTTGACAAAGTCTTCCTTTTCCATTTCTCTACTCTAAGGAGTGAGGCTATCTAAATATTATTCCTTATTCCTTGCCACTAACACAATCCAATCAGAAGACAATCTACTCAAGTACCCTGTCCAAATGAACTTTGAAAAACTGTGCCTTCTCCTTCCTTTCCTTGCAGAGCTGGGGGACTATGGGATGATATGCTCATTAGTTTTACTTTACTTTTCCCCCACTATTTTTTCCTTCTCTTTGTAGTAATAAGGGATGACTTTGTGAAGGGGAATAGAAAGAGATATAGTAAGAAATGATAATAATAACAATAATAATATCTAGCATTTATATAGTGATTTAAGGTTTGCAAAGCACTCTACATGTGTTATCTTATTCGTGCCTCAAAATAGTGTCGTGAGGTAGGTGATATTATTATCCTCATTTTACAAATGAGGAAATTGAGGCTGATAGAGGTTGTGATTTGCCCATGGTCACATGGCTACTAAATATCTGAGGCAGGTTTATTTGAACTCCAGCACTCTATTCACCACCCACACCCAGCTGACAAATGTAGATGATAGAAAAACAAAATATATCAATAATTTTTTAAAAGAAAAAGAAAAGGATCAGAAAAACTCTACCAAATACACGGATGCAGCCAACCTGACAATGCGATGTTCTGTGGCTGGTCAAGGTCAGATTGACTTCTGAGAATAGTGGTTCTCTCTCCCCATCACAGTGATGACGGTGAGGGTAAATATTTGGATTTGATTTTATATTATTAAGAGGAATTGCGGTTGAGAGGCAACGACGAAAGACATATGTTTCATGCACATGTTGTTGTAACTGTAACTCTGCATTAATGCAGTTCTTGGGCCACAGTTTCAAGGGTATATTTGAAGACCTTAGGTGATAAGTTCAAATGAGTTCTGTTCATAGTAATATATTATGTGAAGACAGGGTGGTGTAGTGAATAGAGGACTAGTATTGGAACAGAAAGACCTGGGTTTGATTCTTGTCTGTACTATGTACTGGCAGTTTGACATTGGCCTCCAGGCTTTTCTCTCAGACTCAGAGTTGCAGGTGGACAACTTCTCTGCTGTGGTGGAGGGAACTTCTTTACTGGGAATTCTACCACAGTTCACCACTAGAACATTGATCTTTCCAAATTGCAAGTCTGACTATATCACTACTCTTATTCAATAAACACCAGTGGTTCCCTATTACCTCCAGGATAAATATAAAATTTTCTGTCTGGATTTTAAAACCCTTCATAACCCATCCCCTTTCAACTTTGCCAGTTTTCTTACTCTTCACTCAATGTACCCTGTGATCCAATTACACTTACCTCGTTGCTTTTGCAGGCACAAAATACTTTATTTCCTGTCACTGGGCATTTCCACTGGCTACCTCCCATGCCTGGAATTTTCTGCTTCCTCATTCCTAGATTCTCTAGCTCCCTGCAGATCCCATTTTAAATCCCATGTTCTGCAAGAAACTTTTCCCAGTCTCTCTTCAAGCTACTTCCTTCCCTATAAGATTCCATCCAATTTATCCTGCATATTTCTTATTGATATATAGTGAGTCAATTAGCATTTATTAAATGCCTACTATGTGCTAGGTTCTGTGCTAAGTGCTAGGGATACAGAAAAAGTGTGTGGGAGGAGCCAGTTCCTACTCTGAAGAAGCTCACAGTCTAATATGGTAGACAACATGCAAATAATTATGTACAAGCAAGATATATGCAGGATAAATTGGAGATAATAAATAGAAAGATGGTACCATAATCTTAGTGGAGGATGAAGCAAGGCTTCTTGCAGGAGATAGGACTTTAGGTGAGACTTGAAGGAAGCCAGAAAAGCCAGGAGGCAGAAATGAGGAGGGAGATAATTCCATCAATGAAGGACAGCCAGTCAAAACGCTCAGAGTTGGGAGGAACAGCAGGGAACCAATGTCACTGGATCACATTGAAGGGAGCAAGCGATAGAAGGGGCCTGGTTATGAAGAGCTTTGAGAGCCAAACAGATTTTATATTTGATTCTGGAGATAATAGGGAGACACAGGAATTGATTAAAAAGGGACCTGTGCTTTAGAAAGATCACTTTGATAACTGAGTGGAAAAAGGACAGGAGTGAGGAGAAATCTGAGCCAGGGAAACCAACCAGAAGTTTATTGTAATAGACTGGACATGAGGCTATGGGGACTTGCTGCTTGGACCAGGGCGATGGCAGTGTCAGGGACAAGAAGGAGTATACAAGAGATGTTAGGAAGTTAGAATCAATGGGACTTGATAACTGGCAACTGATTGGACACATGGGATGAGACAGAGTGAGGAATCGAGGATAACACCTAGATTTTGAGCCTGGGTGACTGGGAGGATGGCATTGCCCTTGACAGTAATAGTGAAGCTCAGAAGAGGGGAGAGTGGCCTCGAGGCTTACAGGTTCCCCACCCAGTTTAGCACAGTGCCTGGCGCACAGCAGGCACTTAATAATGCTTGTTGACTTGACTTGAAATGCAGTAATTTTAAGAAACATTATGGAAAAAACTCTTCCCTGTTGAACTGAAAAAAAAAGTCCCTAACAATATTATTTCGTGTTGTGACTTAGAATTAATACAAGCTTTCGCTTTTTCAAATTGCATCCTGCTATTGGAACAAGATAGAAGAAAACAAAAACAATCATTTTCGGTTTTTTAATTTCCTAACAACTGGTGGTACAATCTGTTGATGTGGAATGACACCAAAGTGATCTGTGTGTTGATGAATAGAAATCTTTGCTGAGGGAGTGGATTCATTCTGAAGGAGGCCTGTACTGGGATAATGCATAACTAGTTCACGTTTACGAATATCAAGATTAACTGTCTCCTGCTCCCAGACTTTCCTAAACAATGCACCTGAATTTGGTCACCTGGACCACAAATTTCTGCTGTCACCCACCTACGCTATGTCTTCCTGTGCCTAGTTGTGTTTTACCAGGAAGTGGCAAAAATCCAAACACTGGGAATGCATGAAACAAACAAACACACAAACAAAGGATTGAAGAAGGCTTTTTAAATAGGTATGTTGTAGTTACTGTTGTTTTTAAACCCAGGCATTCATGGTAATGAACTTGACATGTGGAATTCCTATTTATAAGATATACCTTGGGTAAGGAATGGCGCTGCAGAATAATTCCTTCGGTGAAAGACCCGTCCCACCCTCACACCCAGATAGTTGCACTCTGGTAGTAGTAATACTTCAACACTAGCAGGTACAAGGAAACCTCCTAATCTTAATATTCCTTATTAACAAGATTTTGTTATTGTTGTCAGCATTAATGCCACAGCAGCACTGAGTCTTGATCAAATAGTTAATCAAGTACCAACTTTAGAGTCAAAGGACCTGGGCTCAATCTTGCTAATTATTAACTATGTGAACTTGGGCAAGTCATTTAACACTTCTCTGGACCTCAGTTTCTTCATATGTAAAATGAACAGGTCAGCAGCTTCTAAGCTGCTATCCAGTTCTAAATCTGTGATTTCTCCTATCTCTCTGGGTTAGGACCAGCAATTTCATTGGTATAGGGCAGTGATTCACAAACCTCTCATGTTCTTAAAAATTATTGGGGTCCTCCCAAAGAACTTTTAATGATATAGGTTATAGCCTATCATTGGGTCTCATTTAGGAATCTATCAATTTAAACTGACAACACAAAATACTAGTGCAAAATACAGCACATCTTCCTCAAGGAAGAAATGATACATTCTATGCCAATGGTTCTAAAGGCACTGTAGTTCAGGGGTCATACCTTTCAGGCTTTGTTAGTGGTCCAGAGCACAAGTTGATTTCTTCTAGTATTAGTATTTACAATATTCCGATTGATACTTAGGCTGTTGATTCTGATATAAATTACATTGTTTGTGATCATCAAAAGTTTATTTGCCAGTTAATCAAGTGATATAACATACAGGGTTTCTCCAAAGTCTTGGAATATTCTGTATATAAAGTGCATTTCAAATCTTAAAGCATGATATAAATGCTAGCTATTATTATTCTTAGTAATAATAATAATCTTTTTTATCCAGACAAACTTGTAAAATAATCCACTCAGATGTAGAGATTGGAACTCTACCCTAGTGGAAAACAC
The DNA here is from genome assembly GCF_900497805.2 of Vombatus ursinus. NCBI lineage: Eukaryota > Metazoa > Chordata > Mammalia > Diprotodontia > Vombatidae > Vombatus > Vombatus ursinus. Next base: position 8,174,917 of record NW_020948739.1, read on the forward strand.
ACCCTTACTGATGAAAGAACACGCATCTTGGTTTGCTTGTTTGTTTGTTTTTAGCTTTTATTTACTATTTTATTTTTCCCCAGTTATATGTAAAAATAGTTTTTAACATTTGTTTTTAAAACTTTGAGTTCCAAATTCTCTCCCTTCCTCCCCCACTCCTCCCCACTGAGAACGCAAGCAATTGCATATAGGTTATACATGTGTAGTCATGCAAAAGAACACGCATCTTGCTGAGATGAGATAGCACCCCTGATTGGTCACCAGCGGCAGAGATTGTATTAAAGGTGATAGAGCACAGAGTCAAGAGGAGCTCCCACTCAGCAGGCTACAAGAGTAACAGGAAAGAGACAGCTCAGGCTATTTTGGGGCTAATTCAGGGCACTTGTGCCTTTAGACTTGGAGCGAGGGATTGGGATGGGGGGAAGGAATTCAGGGATTTCTCTTTCTTCTTTGTACCCACTGACAACACTGAGAGGAAGGTACGAGGATAAAACAGTAGGAATATCTGCTTACCTAGGAGAACCTGAGTCCCTAGAAACCTTTTTCCATATATAATTTTCTTCCCCGAGCACAGAACAGCCACCATTGATCCTGAGAAATGGACGATAACATCGTATGTGCTAAAGAAGCCTTTAGAACATGGAAAAAGTGATTTACTAAGGTGAAGAAAAGATTGCATGCTCCTAACATGAACACATAGTTTAATTTTCAGACATTCTCATCCTAAGACTTTCAGAAATGGGACTTGCCTTTAAGAAAGTGTCCTTGAGAATGAAGCTCAAATGTCCCTTTATTCACTCAAAAGCTTGGCTAGTGAGTACAATTCATTGCCTCAATTTAAGCCAAAAGGATTTGTCGCTAATGGAAGAAGAAACCTCACTGTAGTGCTCCGTGATTATCTCACATACAAGGAACAAGGACACCTCAACCCCCAAGCACTCAGGAAATAAAACGCAACTGCTTTCTGTGAACCTTGCCAGGATATAAAAATGCTGTGTCATATTTAGAGTTTAAGAAGAGTTTGGTTAAGTAGTTTCTGATTAGCTTTTCAGATGATCAAAGAGGAGACAGGAAGGCTCTTGGTGGTGGATCAAACAAGTCATGGAGAGAAGGAGCTACTCCTCTCATTGTTTGTTTCTGTTTTCTCTGCCAAGAAGAATGACCTTTGGGCTGGAAAGGACAAAACAAAGTGGGCAAATACAGAGTTGGTACCCAAAATAAAATCTGAGATAGTAAGAGAGAACCTAGCTGCCCTTGACGAGTTTAACTCAATGCCATATGAATGAGATCCTACAGTACTGAAAAGACAGGAAGATGTGGTTGTTGAATCACAATAGATAATCTTTGGAAAAAACTACAAAGAGAGGCAGCTAGTTGGAATAGTGGATAGAGCTCTGACCCTGGAGTCAGGAGGACCTGAGTTCAAATCTAGCCTCAGGCACTTACTAGCTATATGACTCTGGGTAAGTCACTTGACCTTTTTAACCCTTTATTTCCTCATCTGGAAAACAGAGACAATAATAGCTCTTTCCTCCCAGGGTTGCTGTGAAGAGAAAATGAAGTAATAACTGTAAAATGCTGTGCAAACCTTAAAGAGCTATATAAATGCTTATTATTATTATTATTATTATTAGCCTAGAATGTCATATCAAGCTAACCTCATTTCTTTTCTTGACAGGGCAAGAAAGATGAAGGGAATAAGCATTTATTAGGTGCTCACTATATGCCAGGCACTGTAAGCACTTTACAAATATTATCTTATTTGATCCTCCCAACAAACTTGAGAGGTGGTTGCTGTTAATAACTCCATTTTACATTCGAAGAAATATCAGAGGTTAAGCGACTTGCTCAAAGTCATACAGCCAGTAAATGTGTGAGGCCAGATTTGAACTCTGACCTTCCTGACTCTAGGCTCAGTGTTCTATTTACTGGGCCACTCAGATTTGGGATTACTAGATGGGTAGATCAAGAGAATAGTGCAGATAATAGTTTCCCCAGATTTTACCAAAATATTTGACAAAATCCCTCCTGTTGATCTTATAGATAAGATGAAGATGTGCCCTGAATTTGAGGGCTTTCGTTGAATATCCAAAGAAAAGTCAATAGTGGTTTGATGTTGACTTAGAAGCAGGTCTTTGGTAGAGCCCTAGGGGTCTGGGTATAACTAGGTGGAACCACGTAAGGAGAACTTGTTAACAATTAGAGCCATGCCAATGTAGAATGGACTGCCTTGAAGAGGTAGTGAGATCTTTCTTGCTAGAGAGAGAAGCAAAGGCTGGATGACCCCCTGCTAGGTGTCATGCATAGAGGATGCTCAGGGGCTCAGTTAGAGGCCTCTGAGCTCCCTTCTGTGTCTGAAATTCTGTGATTTCTTAAATCTGTAAGTGTCACTTGGGCAGCTAGGTGGCACAGTGGATAGAGTGTTAGGGCTGGAGTAAGGAAGACTACTTTTCTTGAATTCAAATATGGCCTCAAACCTTACTAGCTGTGTGACCTTGGGCAAGTGACTTAACTTGCTTGCCTCAGTTTCCTCATCTGGAGAAGGAAATGGCAAACTGCTCCAGGATCTTTGCCAAGAAAACCCCAAATAGGGTCACAGAGAGTTGGACATGACTGAAAAAGGACTAAACTACAATAACAAAATGAACATCACCATCTAACAGAACACATAAGGAATGATAATCAAAACAGATCTAGTTGGGATGAAAAATAATTTCAAAGAAATGATAGGAAAACAGAAAATTCTTAACCAAGGCATAGATCCTCAGCACGAAGTGGCAGTGGTCACAAGGGCATCAGGAACCAATGTTGCAATAAAAAGAAGACTGGATTATGATTCGGAGGACACGTTTGATTTCACTTGTCTCAGACTCTGTTTCCTCATTTGTAAAGGGAGAGGATTGGACTAGTTGATCTCTAAACTTTTCTAGTTGTGATTTTATGAAACAGCATTTAAACCATCCATAGGCATTATTGTCCAAGGGTCAATTCATGGAGGCTGCTACCATCTGTAAACTATCAATGGAACCAAAAATCACCAACCAGAGCTAGCTGTGTACCTGAAAACAGAACCACAGGTCCTGTCTCAAATGAGTGAATTCAATAAATATTTAAGTGACTACTGTATACATTAGTAAATGTTAGCTACTATATTCAAGGTAACATTCTAGGCCTTGTGGAATACAAAGACAAAACTCAATAGTTCCTGCTCTCCAGGTGCTTACATTTTTTTTTGGCTGCTAGAGTTATCTTTAGGCCTCTAGAAACATTATATGTATGGCAACAGAAAACGTGGAAGGGACTGGTGGACATTTGGTGGCTGATGGATTCCAAGACATCCATCTGTAAGTTTGGGCTAAAAAAATGCAAAAATCCTCTTGGAATCCATTGCATTTTAACTGGATTTTATGAGCAGGCTTTAGTAAACTCTCAGTGGGACTGAGACTCAGAATAGACCAGGAATAGAAGTGGTAGGAGCAGATTACCTCCTACCAATAGTCCACATTCTAGGAGTTGATGGCAAACTTTGCAAAGGGACCCCACTCTAGCCTTCTACTTTCAGGAAAGCTTTTGTCCTATACTCTGGAAACTCTGCGCTTTGCTGGAATCTCAACCTTAGCATTTAATAATTCAAAGGATGTTGCCGTGATCTCTTTATTTCCTGTTCTTTTAAAACGGAACTTGAACTGCAGAAGCATCTCCCCATCCCCAACCCATTTCCTTTTCTCTCCAGAGTCACTTAATCTGGTGGAGGGGCTTGGGATGGAGAATATGAGGTGCTGGCTATTACCGGCAGTTTTGGCAGTTGATTCTGCTTGCTTCCAGGGCAAAAAACCACAGGGTTAAGTTTGTTGTACATGAATTTCCAGCCTGCTGCTTTTTTTAAAGCAGCTCTGGAATTTGGTATTCACTCAAAAGCATGCCCATGGCAGCGGTTAAGAAATTATCTAGGGCAAGTCAAAGATAAGACCATCCATCTTAGAGGATTAGGGAGAGAGATGCAAGGAGGTTTTTCTTTCTTCTGTTGCCAGATAGGGTATGAAGTTTTCCCTTCTAAAGCCTGAAGGAGAGAAACAAGTTCAGTATTTCATCGCACAAATTTGATGTGGGCAATTTGTCCAGCAGACTCTGGCTGTGCTTTTGATGAACCATCAAGAACAGGCGAAGACCTATTATCGGTGTTTTCTTCATTGTAAAAACAATGTAGCCAGCTGGGTTTCTTAAGCTCTTTGAGAGAGAAGGATAGAGAGACAGAGAATTTCCTTCACAATTAGAGCATGTAACTGAAGTTCCAGCCCATTCACCATTTCTGTCTATTTCCAACTTTTGAAGAGCAGCTGGAAGTCATTCTTATTGTAACAATGGTTATTATTATTGACCAGTGTCAGCCCTTTAGAGTCTACTAGATACCCTTGGTATTACCATTGCCATTAAGCTTTTGTACAGTAGGTTTTTGGAGCTAAAGAAGTCCTATCTCCGAAATATGTACATAGCCCTGAGTGCCTTAGCTAGGGAATGGTCTAGGAACAAAGCCTTCTTGTTATTGTTATTATATGTAACGGGCCGCAATTTCCAAACATTCAATTAGAAACACTGATCTGTTAATGCAATAAATAAAATGTAATACTTAGCTAGAAAGAAAACTATTGTTTATATTGTATATATATTGTATATATATATATATATACACACACACACACTCATACATACATAATACATATATATATATATCAAACTACATAGAGGATCATTAGGAAACAATTTATAAAAGGAAAGCGCTGGAATTAAGGGAGACTGGGAAGGCTTGTAGAAGGTGAGATTTTAGTTGGGAAGCAAGAGAGATCAGTATTCAGAGAGCAGAGGGACAGCTTTCCAGGTGTGGGGAATAGCCAGAGAAAATGCCCAGGACTGAGAGAAGTGTCTTATTTGTAGTACAGTCAGGAGACCAGTGTCATTGGATTGAAGATTATATGTTGGAAAGTAAAGTATAAGAAGACTGGAAAGGTGGGAGGAGGCTAGGTTATGAAGAGCTTTGAATGCAAAACAAAGCATTTTGCATTTGTTCCTGGAGGCAATATGAAGTCACTGGCGGTTATTGAGTATTATTAGTTAGGTGACCTACTTGGAATCATACTGCTAGTAAGTGATAGAAGTAGAATTTGAACCCAGGTCTTCTTGGTGCCAAGTCTGGCCCTCTTATCTACTAGGCCATGCTGCCTTGGATTCTCAGTCTTTCCCCTGGTTAATCCTAGATTCCTGGCTATCTCTTGATGCTCATCCAAGCACCAAAGAGACCCAAAACTGTCCAGATCTCCCAGCATCCTCTGAGCCAAAACTGACTTATATGAAGCCCTAAACGGCAAATGACTCTAGAGTTGGACTCAATCTGCATTCTCTGGAGAAAAAAGGATGCATATGTGAGTGACTTGAGACTTTTGTACAATGGATACATTTTAACAATCAAATAAATTAACCAATCGCACAAATTTATACCACCAACAATTTAACTTTTATGTATGAGCTACCTGGGAAACCAACTAGGTTGGACTCCAGGGAGTCTGACCCCAGGCCTGACATCAGTAAGCCTGGTTCTGACTTCCCTTGGTTTAAAACCAATCTCATTGTATTAATAACCTTGTCAAATCTATAAGAATATGAGTCATTCCCCAACTGATAAATGCTCAAAGGATATGAACAGGCAATTTTCCAATAAAGAAATCACAATAGTTTGTAGTCATATGAAAAGATGCTCTAGTCTAAATCATTATTGATTAGATAACTGCAAATTAAAACAACCTTAAAGTATCATTTTAAACCTACCAATGATTGAATGATTGAAGGGCTAAAATGATTGAAGGGGAAAGCGACAAATATTGGAGAGGATGTAGAAACACTGGGACTCTAATTCATTGTTGGTGGAATTGTGAACTGATCCAACCATTTTAGAAAGCAATCTGAAATTATGGCCAAAGAGTTATTTAAACTGCCTGTAGCCTTTGACCTAGCAATACCACTACTAGGTCTATTTCCAAATATGATTAGGGAAAAAAGAAAAGTATGTATGTATATATATATATATATACACACACATACACACACACACATGCACATATATATATATATATATATATACATGTATTAAAATGGAAACTGCAGGGCTGCCCATCAATTGGGGAATGGCTGAACAAGTTGTAGTATATGATTGTGATGGAAGACTACTGTACTATAAGAAATGATGATCTTAGAAAAATGTGGAAGGACTTGCATGAAATGAGCAGAATCAAGAGAACATCGTATACAGTAACAGCAATATTGTTTTAAGACCGACTTTGAATGAATGTTATTCTGACTAAATACCCCAATTAACCATAAAGTATATATGAAGAAACATGCTAGCTGCATCCAGAGAAAGAACTGACAAATAGAAGTATGTATAGAATAATTTTACATCTCTCTCTCTATATATGTATATATATATGTGTATATATATTTGTGTCTAATGGTAGCCATTTCTAGGGCAGGGGGTATGGAAGCAAAAAAGAAATTTATATGATAATTTTGTTGTATATTTGAAAGGAATAGCAAGTTGTCCATGTAGATCTGCAGTTTCATGTGCAATCATCTTTTTTACTGTACTATGTTATGGAAATGTTTGTTTTATTCTATACATTAAAAATAAAATAAATTTTTAAAAGAACTAATCTTGTACATGGAGCCTATCCCTTAATATGCCTTTAAAAAATTGACAGTATTGTGCCATTTCCTTGGGGGAGAAGTGGCCCTACTCACAGTTAATATGTTCACAAGCCAAACTGACATGTCTCTTAGTCGAGCTAAGCCAAGTTAAATCAACAAATATTTATTAAGAGTGCCAGGCACTGTGTTAAACACTGAGATACAAAGAAAGGCAAAAAACAGTCCCTCCCTCAAGAAACTCATAACCTAATAGGGGAAATCACTTGAAAACAACTAAACAAGATATGTATAGGATAAATTGGAGATATTCTCAAGGAGAAGGCACTACAATTAAAAGCGGAATCAGGAAAAAGGGCTCTTATAGAAGGTAAGATTTTAACTGAGACTTGAAGAAAGCAAGAGAAACCAGGAAGTGGCTATTAGAAGGGAGAGAGTTCCAGGTATGGAGGGCAGCCAGCAAAAATGATTGTAGACACATTGTAACTTCTGAAAAGAACAGGAAGAAGGCCAACGTCACTGGATCACCGAGTACAAAAAGGGGATTAAGGTGTAAGAAGACCAGAAGGGTAGGAAGGGGCAAGGTTATAGAGGACTTTCCAAGCTAAACAGTCAGTCCTTTTAAGCATCTGGTCTGAGATCCCCAACCACTTAGTGGTAATCTTAGACTCTTGTCTTTTGATAAGGATGAGATTATATCCATTTTGGACTGCACTGTTACATTACTGTGTATGAAAGTAAAGTTTCCAATGATTCCAGTGGGGTGGGCACACATTACTTTGCTGCTTTTGTAACATAAATTAAGAATGGCCACACTGAGTCAGGTCAAGATTCCTTTCTTGTCCAATGTTCTGTCTTTCACAATAGGGCTAAGGGATATGTAGAAGAAAGCATTTGATTTTATCCTCAAAGTACAGCTCAAGGGTTACCATTTACAATGCTACCTAGGGTGCTATTGGCTTTTCTGATCTTGCCACCTCCTAGTGTCACCTGCTTTCATCACCTTTTTAAAACTTTGCTGTTTTATACATACTTATATGTGTACATGCTATCTCTTTTTTAAATTAAATTGTATTTTTTAATGAACAGAAATCAGCTTCCTCTTCCTCTTACCCTCTACTCCATTGGGGAAAAAAAAGGATAATAAATTCCTTATAACAAATATTCAGTCAAGCAAAACAAATTCCATCATTGACTACATTCAAAAAATGTCTCACTCCACACCCTGAATCTATCACTTTGTAGATAACAGCTTTCATCATGAAGAATGAAATGAGCAGAACCAGGAGAACCACTTTTTCAGTAGCAACAACACTATAAGACAATTTTGAAACATATAAGAATTCTGATCAACTCATTGCACACATTATTTCTCTAGTAGAATTTAATTTCCTTGAAAGTAGGGTCTTCTCATTTTTGTCTTTGCATCTTTATGGTGGTGCTTCCCACCATATCTGGCACATAGTAGGTGTGAAACAAATATTTGTGGGTTAACCAATTTCTGTAAGTAATACTCCCTTTTTTATTTTATACCATCTGAGTTCTCAAACATCAATGGGTGCCACCTTGATCTGGGACTTGGGAATTTGATGAAAAAGTTATAAACTTTGACTTTTCCCTTTTTTAGCACTTCATTATCCCAGGCTGAAGAGTCCTACTATTCTCAATCCATTTTTAAGAAGATAGATGCTTCCTTATTTCTTGGGTTATTTTATTTGCCTTTCTTTAGATCTTTCCACTTCTATTATCTCTTTCTTGAGGAGTGGTGGCAAGAATTGCCACTGGTACTCTATTTGGGGCATGTCATAGTCTATTACAAGGCTAGAGGTTGGGACTGGATACAAGATTTCATTACTGTAGGAAACTGTTGTGTGAGGATGGTCCTTATATGAATTCAGATTGGCATCTTCTTGGTAATGTACACTGTATTAGAGAATTGCCCAGATATACTGGGAGGTTAAGTGATTTGTCCAGGGTCCCATTTAATGCTAGTGCTTTCTATTGATTACCTCCAATTTATCCTCTGTGTGTGTGTGTGCACATAGTGTCCATAGGTTTTTTTTTTCATATTTTCTACCCTATTAGACTGTGAGGTCCTTGAGAGTAGGGACTGTCTTCTTCCTTTCTTTGAATCCCTAGCACTTAGCAATATGCCTGGTACACAGTAGGCACTTAATAAATATTTCTTAACTGATTGACAGACAGGATATCTGAGGAGTCTTCCTGACTCCAGGCAAGGCATTCTATTCACTGCACCACCGAGCTGGCCTGAAACTCTTTTCACCAGTCACTTAATAAACACTAATTAATCACCTGCTATATGCCAGTCACTGTGCTCTGTGATGGGGATACAAAAGAAAGGGAAAAGGCAGTCCCTGTTCTCAAAGAGCTCAGAGTCTAATGGGAGAGACAACATGCAAATAGTTAACATACAAACAAGCTATATGCAGGATGAACTGGAGATAATTAACAAAGGAAAGACATGAGCATTAAGAGGGATTAGGAAAAGCTTGTGGTAGAAGGTGGGATTTTAGCTGGGATATGAAAGAAGCCAGGGAAGCAGAGATGAGAAGGGAAAGCATTCTAGGCATGAAGGACAGCCAGTGATCATAGATTTAGATCCCAAAGGGGCCTCAGTTGTCATTTAATCCACGCCCTCATTCTACAGATGAGAAGTTACGTGGGAGAGTAAATGACTTGTCTAAAGTCACACAGATAATGAGCAGCAGAGGACAAGTTTTGCATTCAGGTCCCCTGCTTCCAGAGCCAGGACTTCTTTCTTCTATCTCAGACCACTTTCCCAATTTAGACCCAGAAGAACTTCTAGAGGCTATTTAGTCCAACCACTTCTTTTTACAGATGAGTAAACTGAGCCTCAGACAAGTTAAATGACTTGCCCAGAGTAACACAGGTAGCAAGTAACAGAAGCCAGATTTGAACCCAGGTTTCTAACTTCGGAGTCAGTGGTCTTTCTGCGTCATGCTGCCTTTGAAACTTGTCAAGGATTGTCCAAGGAGATCCCATCTGCTGCTGCTTTTTTATTCATAGTTAAACATCATTTGTCTTAACAGAGACTTGTTACACATTCCTTCCTTCCCTGAAGTTGTCCCAAAGAGCGAGGCTCCTAATGTTGTCATTAAACACGAAACACAAGGCACAGAATATGTTTATTATTTTAGGCCACCACCTGATTTCACTGGTCTGGTAAATATTGGACAGGGTAGTGATTAATAAGGATATTTCCTCATACAAACAGTGAGGTTTCCAATATAAATATCGAGAGTTCCTGACCTCCACATTCCTTGTACAGTGGATGACTATAATCTTGCCACTGCAGGGGAAATTATTCACTACTGGCCATCTGCATATATTAGTGACTCATTCTTCACCTGCATGGTCTGAAATTAACTGGCCAGCCCTCTCACCAGCATAATAGAGAAAGCCTTTTTACATTCCCGGGGATACACTCCTTAGAAAAGTTTTCACTGAAGAAGCATCTATTAGGATTCTTTCCGCATTTGTGACCATATTAAGTATGGTTACAGATAGACAGCACAGTTTCAAAGCTGTTCTAATAAAAACAAGCTCTTGGGTCAGTGGCAGCTAGTTTGTCAGACATGCATGGATGTGTATTTTTTCAAACGAACATCTGATATTAACCAGCCATTCTCAACTTTAGCCAAAACTACCAGGCAAGAACCAAAGCAGGCATTTGTATTCCAAAAATTAGTCACAAGATGTCATCTGACTCATGGTTGAAATTGACACTCGTGTACCAGACATGTTAATGCTGATTTACCAGAAACATTGGACAGTTGGATAGCAGGTAAGGCTTTAATTTTTATATTAGCCATGATTGAGACTTTAGCCCACACATATTTTCCCCCTAAAAATACCGTATCATAGTATATAGAATGTGAAGAGACTTCAAAACTCTTCTATGCCAGCCCATTTCCCTGAAGGTTGGGAGGAAAAGCAACTTATCCAACTTTATATAGCTTGTAAGCAGAAGAACCAGAATTCGGACCCTTGTTATTTGACTAAAAATCTAGCATTCTTTTTCATTTTTTTTCCAATGGGCATGTTTAGTCAAAATACCTAAAAAAAAATTTCTAGGATTTCGCAGCATCCTGGGAAAACTGACCCAAGTGATGAAATTCATTCAACCTGCACAGATACTGGTCCGTCAAGAATTTACTGAGTTTCTATTACATGTAGATTGCTCTAGTAGATAATAGAAGGGAGAAGAGTGATTACTATTATCTACTAGATTGCTTTAGTAGATAATAGAAGGGAGAAAAGTGATTACCAAAAAGAAAAAGCATAACATATATGCCAAACCTTTGGGTTGCTAACAGTCTGTTTGGTGAGGCAAGGACCTATATATGTGACATAGAATAATATTTCTCAGATAATGAAGTACATAATGATACAGAACAACTTAACTTCTTGGTGACTAAAGTGTTTTAAGTTCTGTTGAGCAGACACATTCTTTTGACCAAGGCTATTACCAGTAACTATCCATGGTTTAGTTTAGGCCTAAATATTTTCCCAAGATAAAATGCAAACATTCTGTCACACACACACAACACAACTTTCATCTTTGAGCAAATTACTATGATAGCATTATTTGCGATCTTATCTCACAGATTTCATAAAACTAGAGAATGTATTAAAACTCTTGACAACCTAGGTGTAGAACTTAATTCACAAGAATAGTCTCTTAACCTGAAAAATGGGAGATATTTCAACCTGGTGAAAATCCCAGGTTAAAGGAAAGTATGGGATTCTCCAAGTGATCTGATTAGTTGATCTGCCTTTTGCACAGCTTCAATTTTTCATGGAAAGTAGTATTATCAGAGAGAAAAAAATGGCTGCTATGACTATAATTTGGAGATGATAAAGATAATAGCCTTTCTTTTCCCTGTTGGTTCAGTCCTTAGATTCTTTCCCTCCAGTTGATTTGTGCCTTATGGCAGAATGACACCTAAATGACCAAGCACAGATAAGCAGATAGCCAAGCTTTTTTCCCTTTTAAGATTTTCAGGGAATGAAATTCCCTTCTTCCCTTCATAATTTGGGAAACCAGGAAGGTTCAGTGTCCCTGAAATCAAGTAGGAGATAACATGGAACAATAGGAGATGGTCAGCAGTGTTCAGGATGAATGAGATTATAGTCCCATGTACTCTTCCCTGGGTGGGCAGCCAGGTGGCACAGTGGATAAAGCACTGGGCTTGGAGAACTGAGTAGAAATTGCAAAGAGAAAAGTTCAAGCTCTATGAAGAGAAAATCTTTCTTACTCCTCCTTCCAAAAGTGGAAGGAAGTAGTGGGTTCTCCAGCACTGAAGGTGTTCAAGCAAAGGCTGACTACTGGATGTTTCAAACCAGTAGTTCCACAGATGTCTCATACTCAAAATATGAAAACAGAACATTATCTTTCTCTTCAAACTCATCTTTTTTTGGAGCTTCATTTCTGCTGAGGACATTGCCATTCTTTTGGTCTGTCGGGTACACAGCCTGGGCATAATCCTCAACTCCTCAGTCCTGGAATTTCACCTATCAAATCAGTGGCCAAATCTTGATGCTTCTCCCCCCACACCATCTTTAACATATGTTCCCATTGTATAGTTACCAGCCTAGTTCAAGCTCTCACCACATCCCTATTGCACCATTTCTCTGGTGTCCCAATCAGTCTCCTTGCCTTGCGTCTCTACTCACTCCAATCCACTCCCACTCAGCTGTCAGTAATTTTCCTTAAACACGGGTGTGACCATATCATTCCTCTACTAAACAAACTCCAGTGACCCTCTAACGCTTCTAGGCTAAAATTCCTTTGGCTTTTACAGCCCCAGACTGGCCCTAATGTGACTTTACAGGCTAATTGATATGTTACTCTGCTTTCTACTTTCCATGGTCTAGCCAAAAGAGCCTCCTTTCTGTTCTTCATACATAACACTCCACGTCCCATTTTCATTCCTTTGTACCAGGTGTCCTGCGTGCCTGGAATGCTATCCCTTTTTACCTGTCTATCCATCTAGATCCTGGTTGCTATTATCTATCAGCTCCCTAGGTCACTTACCCTTTTTTCTAAAGGAGGCCAGCACTTGGCTGTCCATCTTCCTCCCCACCTTTACCTCTGTTCTTATACTTGGGAACTTCAATAAATGAACGTGTTGTCATTCCCTTAAACAGTCTCTCCTAATTCAACAATATCTTCAGCTCCCATGATCTACATCTTACTTCAATCACAGACACCCGTCGGGATGTTCATGCCTTAGATTTACCACCATCTCAGGCTGAAATTCCCCTTTATGCTCATAATTTCTTTTTTTAATGAATAGATGAGAATTAATTAAGTGCAAAAATAGGTACCAGTCACCATAGTAAACACTTGTAATACAAATAAAAGAATGGAGTGCTAGCCCCAAGAAGCTCACATTCTAATAGAGGGAAACAATATATACAGAGGCATAGAAGCCAGGGAAAGAAGTTTTGTCCTGGAGAGTCACTGAAATGGTAAGCTGATCCACAGGACAGTTGATTGAGCTTCACTTTCCAGAAGCCAGATCAGTATTGTTTTAATTATTTTAAATAATTAAAATAATGATCATAATTTTTATCCTTTCATCTATACCTCTGTCTCACTCCTAAACCTATTTGTTCATTCTCTGTCCAGTCTTTATGTCCCACTCTGTTCTCCCACTCTCCACTTCTAGCCTAACCTTCTGTGTGCTCCACCCCTACACACCAGCTTTCTGGCTCTAAGGGAATGACTCCAACCTTAGACCAACTCAGTAGCTGATGAATTCCTGCCTGGAACCACCACGTTGTGAGAAGATCCAGACACACTGCTCACTCTCCACTTTTACCTCACCTTCTGGTCTTTCCACCACGCTGGTCTGCTTCCCCTCCCCACTGGTTACTTGGCCCCTTGCTATCCTCCACCCTGAAGCTTTTATGGTTGTGACAACTATTTGTGTGTCTGGGTGTTGTGGAAAAGGTCAGTGGCATAATCCAGCAACTCGACAGGACGTGCCCTATGCAAAACTGTGAAGAGAGTGAAAGTTTGTCTTGGAGGCTTTTCTGCTTCCTATTGCCATATTCCTCCCTCTCCTTGCTCTCCTGTTCTTCCTCGCTCACTGCAGCCTTCCTCTCCTCCCCCATCCAAACTTTCCTGCCCTTGGCCCCAAGTCAGCTTCCTGTTATCTGCAGACACTGAGCAAATAGAATGAAAAACACATATTAATAAATGACTATGGATTAATGTTTTGCTCCTCTTGGGTAAGGTGTTTGCTTTTTCAGCACAAGGCTTAGTCAGGAGCAGCTCCAAGACACGGCAGACATGTGGGGGAGAAAGATATCTGTGGGTATTTGACTCTAATCAGACACATAGACAGCTGTGTCTTCCTGGGGTGATCACAGATCAAGAGTAGGAAGGGACTGGACCACAGAGGCCAGCTAGTTCAACCCCTTCAGTTTACAGATGAGGAAACTCGGCTCAGGGGGGAAACCTGACTAGCTACCCAAGGTTAAACCAGGTCCTCTGACTACAGAGCCAATGCTCCTTTGGTTGTACCCTTCTTTCTCTCCTGCTGAGGTCTGGCATTCTATCTAACCTCATTTCTTTCTTTCTTTCTTTTTTTTGGTGAGGCAAGTGGGGTTAAGTGACTTGCCCAGGGTCACACAGCTAATAAGTGTCAAGTGTCTGAGGCCAGATTTGAACTCAGGTCCTCCTGACTCCAAAGCTGGAGCTCTATCTATTTACTGTACCACCTAGCTGCCCCAACTTCATTTCAAAGGATTAAAAATCATACTACAGCTAGGCGGCATAATGGACATAGTGCTGGGCCTGGTAGTGGGAAAATATGAGTTCAAATCTGCCTTAAGAAACTTACTAGCTCGGGGCAGCTAGGTGGCGCAGTGAATAGAGCACTGGCCCTGAAGTCAGGAGGACCTGAGTTCAAATCCAACCTCAGACCAAACACTTGACACTTACTAACTGTGTGACCCTGGGCAACTCCCTTAATCCCAATTGCCTAAAAAAAAAAGAAAAAAAGAAACTTACTAGCTGCGTGACCCTGGGCAACTCACTTAACCTCTGTCTACTTCAGTTTCCTCAAATGTAAAAGGGAGATAATTACAGAACCTACCTCACAGAATTGTACTGAGAATTGCATGAGATAATATTTTTTTTAGATTTTTTTTTTTGTGAGGCAATTGGGGTTAAATGACTTGCCCCGGGTCACACAGTTGGTTAAGTATCAAGTGTCTGAGTTTGAATTTGAACTCAGGTCCTCCTGAATCCAGGGCCACTGCTCTATCCATTGTGCCACCTTGCTGACTCATGAGATAATATTTTTTAAAGTGCTTTGCACAGTACCTAGTACATAGTAGGTGCTTAATAAATGCTTATTTTCTTCTCCTATCCCTTGAGTGTGTTACTTCATAATTGACAAATCCTTTTTACACCCTTGTTTTACCTGGCCCTCACAAAACCTGAGGGAAATAGGGAAATGCAGAAATATGCACAAGGTGAGCTTTAGAACCTATTTTCAATGTGTTCCATTAATCACTAAAGTTTGTTTATTGCCTGTATAGAGAAAGAGGAATTTGCCCATGATATTTTATCAATAATTACTACAGCCTCTTGTAATGGGTGTAGCAAAAGGAATCTGTTCCAAGGAAGCACAATGCACCACCACCCCCTTTAATAAAATAATCCTCTGAGTACCAATCAATCAACTATCATTAATTAATCACCTACCATATACCAGGCCCTGGGCTAAGCTCTGGAGATACAAAGAAAGGCAAAAATATTCCCTGATCTCAAGGAGTTCACATTCTAATGGGGGGAAAACACATGTATAACTAGGTACATACAATATCTATACAGAATCGATGGGCATCTCAGAGGGGAAGGCCCCAGAATCTGAAGTGACTAAGAATTGTCTCCCGATGAAGGTGGGATTTAATCTGATTCTGGAGGGAAGCCAGGAAAACCAAAGAAGGGGGACAACTAGTTCAATGCACAGATGCTGGAGACAGCATTGTGTTTGAAGAAGAGTGAGCCGGTGTGTCTGAATGGAGGTGCGACGGGGTGGTGGTGGTAAAGTATGAAATGACTAGGAAGGAGCCAGGTTAGGCAGGAAGAGCCTCAAGTGCCCAAAAGAGGACTTAATATTTGGTCCTGGAGGTAACAGAGAGTCACTCAATAGGGAGGGCGGTGGGATGGTTCACATTAAAGACTGCAGAGTAGACTCCAGAATGGATGTAATGTTCTTTCCTCTCTCTGTTTCTAACTAGCTGGACTTCAAAACGGGGCTCCACATCAGGACCACTGCATTTTTCATCTTCCTTTTGTGTGTTATCATCCCCCATTAGAACATGAGCTCCTTGAGGGCAGGGATAGTCTTTGTTTTTTGTATTTATTCGCATCGCCACTACTCATCTCAATGTCTGGCACATAGTAAGCACTTGATAAGTAAATAAAATAAATACATAAAAATAAATTTCCTCCTTTGCTCTCCTTCAAAAGAATGTACAATGACAGTGGATACTACGAGGCATAGGCTGCAAACATAGGCCAGTAACTGACATGCACAAGGGCACAGCCCTTTACCACTAAACCCCATCTCTCTTTTTGGTGTACGAGAAGTTACCATCAGCCCAGGGCTAGTGTTGTGGTTTGGATTCTTAGGAAATTCATTTTGCTTTAATAAGCTTTTTTTTTTTTTTGCCAGTAGCAGAACTCGGGAAAGAAACAAAAAAGAAACCAATGACTTTCCATTGATGGCTTCCCTCCATCTGCCTTTTGGAGGACATAGGACATGGACTGGATTCTTTCCTTTAGCTTCTAGCATCCCTCAGAGACTGCCAAGTTTTAGAATCTATCCAGAAGGGCATCTCAATTCTTCCTCAACTAACATTCTGGCATTCACAGGATATACTCCCACTAGCTTTATCACTGTCATGCACCATGCATGGGGAATAGAAGTAGTCATTTTGGCAACAGAAAAGTCTGGTTCAAATTCTACTGCTTAGGCATATTAGTTGTGTGATCCTGGGCAAATCACTTAACCTCTCTGTGTCACAATTTCCTCATCTGTAAAATGAGGATAACAATTATATCTACCTCACAGAATTGAAGGAAGGATCAAATGAGATACAATTATATAAAGTACTTTTTAGTCCTTAAAGTGCTACATAAATATGTGATGTTTAAAAAGTTTGAGAGACATAATTTCTGGGTAATCAGCATTTTATTAACAAAAGGGTCAGTGACACTCTTGAATGCCAAAGACAGATCATGGCAATAGGATCACAGTTTACATGTCCTGGGAAGAACCGGTGTTCCTGAGGGTGGCAATCAATTCTGATTGGTTAACAATTAATGAGATAATTAATATTAAAATGAGATATGGGCTTAGTCTAATGAGAGTCTTGGGGATCACCCAAGTTTCGGTCAAAGAGACTTATCAAGATACGTATCAAAGAGGCAATCTACAGAGGAAACACAATGAACAGGAATTCACCAATTCTCTCAGACTCCTAGGGTAAGTTTTTCCCAAGATTTCCTATAATGGTTGATTTCTGGATAAGGAAGTGGAAAACCCTTTAATTATAATTCAATAATTGGTTATTAATAAGAAAGAAATAATTATTTCTCTCAAATTCTAGCCATTACTACTACTACTACTACTATTACTATTATGACTACCACCACCACTACCACTACTATTACTAATAAATATGAAGTGGCCTGGGCCAAATCTTCTGGTTGGTGAGATTGTGTGAGGCTTCTCAAGTGAAAACTTATCTTTAAGACAGGCTTAGAGTAAGGTACAGTATTTTGGCTGAGAGTTTCAATACTTTATCAGGTGATCATAATTAAAAATCATGATCTCCCTGATTTAGAAGAGGACAAAAATCTATTTAAGGAAAATTTCAAAGATTTTTCTTGGATCCATGCAGCTACACACTTTTCATAGTCAATGTGTTCTTTCCTAAAAACCAATGTTTTTCATAATAGAACATGTAGGGAATGAAAAAAAAAGGCAAACAATAATCTGGTGAAAGGAGGAGAAGGGAAGATTTCCACTACCTTATAAGCCATAACATTTCAACATTCTGCCCAAGGGTCATTTACTCAAAGCAAAAATGGAAAAATAGAGAATGCATTTGGGCTGCTCAGCTGAAAGATAAGTGGGCAGACAGATTTTGCTTTGCATTGTAGACAGGCTGGTTTTATTCACAGACAAAATGATAGAAAGCTTTATTAATAGTGTTATTGCTGTCCTTTTGAGGAAAACACACACACACACACACACACACACACACACACACACACACAAAATCTGCCTGAAATAAGCAGATAGCAGCACTGAAAAAAGTTATTCTAGAGAAGTGTTGTATAGTTTGTAACACACAAAATTTGGAATCAATAAACTTGATTTGGAATTCTGGCTATATGGACCTTGGTAAATCACACCACCCATTGAGCCTCTGTTTCCTTACCTGTAAAATGGAGATATTAATAATATCTATACTATCTATTTCATAAGGCTGTGGTGAAGGGAGTGTTTTGTAATCCTTTAATTACTATATAAATGTGAGTTATTGTTATCATTATTGCTAGAACTACACTAATCTTCTTTCTACCTAGTAGATGAGGTGGAGTGTTGTAGTAGAAACAATAGTGGATTTGAAGTTGGAAGATGGAGATAATAATAACAGGATGGAAAAGGAGAAGGAGGAGGAGGAGAAGAGCTGCCTTAGGAAGTTATTTAACCTCTCTAGGCCCCAATTTTCAATTTTCTCACCCGTAAAATAAGGGGTTTGGAGGATATGATCTCTGAAATTCTTCCTAGATCTATGCTCTTGTGATCCCACCAAACTTAAGCTCCTTTTTAGCTCTAAAAATCTTAGTCTTACGAACTATTTTCAAATGAATTTTTAGAAATCCTACAACTCTAATCATCCCTGAACCTGTAAACAACATCTGTGAATTGGGAAATAAACAAAAAACAACCTCCTCCTCCTCCTTCTTTTCTCTCCTATTATTACTATTATTTCCATCTCATCCATCTCACCTTTTCCCATGAAGTTCAATTAGAAATAATCCTAGAACAAGTGACTATTCTGCTATTCATCTTTTATATTTTATGATCTATAGACACACAGGGGATAAAATAACTGTAATTTTGTAATGGAATCCCCATTTGGGGATACGAGTTCCTTTTCCCTAGGCTCACTGAAAGCATCTGCAGGACAAACGATTAATAGATCCCTGTAGGCTACACAAATTGAACGTCCACCACATACCTCTCAAGGCAGGGAGCTCAATTTGGAAGCCACTGCTTAATGTGGGCCAGGAGGTAATGAGAACCTGAGCCAGGCTGGTGGCAGCAGGAGTAGAGAGAAATGGAAAGATATGTGAAAGGTAATGGAAGTGGAAACAATAGGTCTTGGAAACTGACTAGAAATGATAGTTGAGGCAGGGGAAGAAGGAAGATTCCAGGAATACCAAAACCTAGTTGACTGAAAGTAGCGTCCCCAACAGAAAGAGGTGAAGGTTCTGCAACAGAAAAATGTGAAGGTTCTGGAGGAGATAGACTAACTTGTCTGGGCCATAGAAGAGAAGTAACTTACAAGTCTATAAAGTGAGGCTGGAGTCAGATTGTAAAGTTTTAACAGATGTGCTACTGGGGAATGTATATTGTCTTTCCTGTACAATGGGAAACATTTTGAAATATAAAGCTGCGCACTGGCCAGTTGCCTCTGGAGTCACATACAAAAACTCTTCTGCTTGGCATTTAAAGCCCTTTAAAACCTGGCTCCAAAACGCCCTTTCCTGTCTTAGTGTACACTCTTTTCCCTTATTTCACTTTTTGTTCCAGACAAACTGGATTTCTTGACTTTCTTCACACTCCATCTCCCATCCCTGTGTCTTGGCATTGGCTGTCTCCCCACTCCACCCCACCCCCATCCCTTGAACCTATTTCCGCCTTTTAGAATCCCTCATTTCCTGCAAGGTCCAGTCCAAGCACTACCATTTACATAAGGTTTTTCCTGACTCCACCTCTGCCAGCTCCTAGTGCTTTCCCTACCTCCAACACAGCTAACCTCACACTTATTTTGTATATGCATGTATGCATACACATATATGTATATGCATTTATGTATATGTAGATATACGTGTGCATACATCTACATATACATGCATGCATACATACACACACATATATATATTTCAGTACATATATTCAGGATATATATATATATATATCTCAGTACGCATATATATATTTCAGTACAGGATGTTTGTTTCTCTATATATAAAGAAACCTATACATATATATATATATATGCAAACATATATATAGAGAGAGAGAGAGAGAGAGAGAGAAACAAACATCCTGTACTGAAATCTTATTTACATTCTTCATATCAAAAGCCTAATCAATTTCTAAAGGTCAACTCAAGAAAGAATCTTCCTCAAAACTGATTAAGTTAATGATCAGACTAAGAACCCCTTTGATTTAATTCAATTAAGACAAATATCCCTTGAGTTTACCTTTGACCAGGTAAAAAGGAGACTCCTTAAAGGGAATCCCTAAAGAGGGCTTCCGTAATTTTAGGAAAATGATCCTCCAGGATGCGCCCAAAGTTAAGTTACCAATGTTCTATCTGATGAATCAAAATGTCTACCTGAACCTTGAAGCTGAAGTTTTATCTTCTTGTAGAATTTTGCCTTTTGATTGGGGAATATTATAAACTGTGAGTGGCAATGATTTGAGTCAGGGAAATTTTAAAATTCAGGATATATCTTTGTTGCTTTGGATTTCCTCTGTCTCTCTAAGCTACCATGCTTAAAATGTAATTAATAAAATTTGTCTTGAAATCTGTGACAAAAATACAGAATATGGAATTTTTCTTCAACAAGTGACATGCAGTCTCATGCTTTTTGATTATTTAATGCTGTTGCTCTCATAAATCTATTTATTCTAAGTGGAAAACTTCAAAATGAGTGGACACCAACAATCAATAAATTCTCTAGGGTGCTTGCTAGACTTGGTCAAATGGATTTGAGGTTGCCCTCTCTATCTTTTCCTCTATCCCCCCCAAAAACTCTACAAAAGTAGAGTAATGAGATGACTGGAAACAATCCTAATTACCTGAACTATCCCATTCACATCATGGACTCTTCTAACCCCCCCCCCCATCTCTTCAGCTGAGAACCTTGCCTCCTATTTTACTGACACACTGAAGCCACTTGTTGAGAGCTCCCTCTTTTCCCCTTTTCCTCATCTCACATAACCCAAAGAACTACTGCCACTATCTCCTCCTTCACTTTGTCTCAAATGAAGAGGAGGCTCTTCTCCTTACCAAAGCTAACCCCTTTATATACACAAGTGGCCCTATTCCACTCCATCTTGTCTAGTGGATTGCCCCCCTCCATTCTCCCCATCCTATCATTTCTCTTCAATCTCTCCTTGTCTACTACAAGTTTCCCTACTGCCTACAAACAGATCTTCCCCATCCTCAAAAAATCCTCATTTGATCTGTCAGTCTCCAGTAACTATCATGCATCTCTCTCCTCTTTTTGTGGCTAGACTTTTTGAGAAGCCTGTCTAGAACTGATGCCTCCATTTCCTTTCCTCTCATTCTCTTTTTTAACACACAAGGTCTGGCATCCTATTTCATCATTTAACTAAAACTACATTGGTAACTACAAAGTTACCAATGATCTCTTAATTGTCAAATCTAATGGTCTTTTCTCATCCTCATCCTTCTCCTCATCTCTGCAGCTTTAGACACCTGTCAATCACCCCCTTCTTGAAATCCTCTTCTCTCTAGGTCTCTATGACACTTGTGTCTCCTGATCCTCCACCTACCTCTCTGACTTTCACATCTTAGTCTCCTTTGGTGGATCTTCATCCAAGTCACCCCCATTAATCACGAATATCCCCCAGGCTTCTGTCCTTTAGCCTCTCTGTTTTCCCCCTTTATCTTATTTCACTTGGTGATCTCATCAACTCCCATAGATTCAATTATCATCTTTGTGCTGAAGATTCTCAAATATATTTATCCACCTCTAACATCTCTTCTAACCTCCAGACTCATATCTCCAACTGCTTATTAGGCATCTCAAACTGGTGCTTAATAATGTCTGTCAATGAATTAAAGCACAGAATCCAAGATAATTTTCATACAGATTGCATGTCCTTGGCCATGACCAGACACACAGTTGGCATTAGAATATGGAATAGGTTGAGGAGAAGATGCCTTACTTGTGTTTTTTTGGTCTTGTCTTTGCACTGAGTTGCATGATTGTAGGCCCCAGAGGCTGTGAATAACTATATCAAACCATAGCTCAGACTAATGAAATTTTTTCCTCTCTATTATAACCGGCACCAACCTCAGTGATTCAATTGAGACTGTGATAAAATGAACTGCGTGACTAAGGACCATTGGCCACAAAGGTAGCAAGCAGATGAGCTTGCATTATCCAGGGCATGGATTGGCCTCTGGCGAGCAGAACCCAGAACAAAGAAGTCCAATTGGGGACAGAATTGGGGCTCTGAGTCCCCCAGAAGAGGGAGGATTATAGAAGTCATTTTCATGCAATGGCCCCACGAAACAAACCCAGATTCCAACTGTAGTTTATGCAGCCCTAACCCACCGCAAGTTTCTTAAAGAGAAAATGTGATCAACTGGAATAAAGAACAAACACATTCCATCCCTCCCACCCTTGAAATGATCCCTGTACAAATGAAGCTCAAAATTGCTGGCCTGCAATGGCTGCTCCACAAACGTCCTTGTGTTTCCCTCTGAACTCTGCCTGCTGCAGAAAGCTCTCATCAAAAGGGACATACAGGGATCTCAGCTAGCAGCCAGCTTTCAAAATTAACCAAAGGGATAAGTGCTTTGATCTGGCTCTGAGAATGTTCCTATTAGCAGTGAGTAGATCATCTCACCTTGTCATCTATTAAACAAGATGTTAATTTCACTTCTGAAGTTTTCCCTGCAGTAGAGCAGAAATTATAGTCAGAAGACAGCAATTATCTAACCTCCACAAAAATCGTATTTTCATTTCTTGCTCTTCAGACAGGCATTATTTAAAAACAACAACAACCCAAAATCATGTATATGGAAGGTAGAGAAGGAAGGAGAAGGGGAGATGAAGAAATGGGAAAACTGCAGCCATTGTCAAATGCTGTATAAAGATACAAAATCATTAATCTGAAAAGCTTCCAGGAATCTTAAAAATCCACCTCCTACTTCCCTCTATTACCACAGTAAGGAAGCCAGAACTGCTGAGCTGAAAGGCCAAGAAGCAGTGAATGTGAGTAAGAGCCCATCAAGACCTGGGGACTCTATGAGGCCCTCTCCCACTCTGAGGCTGCCTGCAGACAGCAGACAAAAGCAGGAACAGTCGGAACCTCCAGGTTGATATTTTAGGCTGGCCCATTATTGTGTTGCTTACAGAGATGGTTGTCCATAAAAGAGGAGGAGAAAAGGAGAGAGGGAGAGAAGAAGAGAGAGAGAGAGACTGAGACAGAGAGAGGCAGACACAGACATAGAGAAAGACAAAAAAAAAACAGAGACAGAGAGACAGAACGCCAAGTGATGTTGAGTGTCAGTGACTGAGATTCCTTGTTTTATACATGGCACTGGGAAAATATTGTGTTTATCCTCTGCTTAAAACTTCCTGAGGACTTGGGCAGAGAGAAGACCAAAGAAGTGTATATGGGGTCTGTCACAAGGTCAGTCGGTTCTAGTTGCCCTGGCCTAGACAACACCTTCTGACAACACTCTCCTATTCTCTCCAGCATTTCTGTGGCAAAGGTCTAGGGCCCCAGCAGTAAGATGCTGCAGGAACTTGCCACTCTGACCCATTAAACCATTCCAGACAGATAAAAGTGGATTCTTGTTTTAAGAGGAAGAACCATAGCTTCCCTTGATAACTTATTCCCTTAACAACTTCATTTAGAGCAGTGGTGTCAAACTCAAATAGAAACCAGGGGACCTAAACCATACCCTTACATAAGGCTCCCTACAGGCTGCATATTGACTTAGGAAACCATATGTATTTATATATTTCTTTTTTAATTAATATAAAAGCACATTAAAATCGGACAGGAACTCCATGTTTGGGGCCACACTGTGGAGTTTGCAGGCTGCATGATTGACACCTCTGATTTACAGGATAGATTTTTTTTATTAGTATTACAATAACCAAGAGGTAGAATGGTATTATAGATAGGTAGCTGGTTTGAGAGTCAAGAATACTTGGGTTAATATTGCCTCTGAAACATATTGACCGAGTAAACCATTTAATCTCATAGTGGCCCCAGGACACTCTGAAAATACAAATTGCAGAACAGATACAAATCTTCATGATAAAGAGAGTTTCCTCATTGGAAAATCCTTATATCAGTGAAGTCACCGATTCAGACAGAAAAAGACAAATAGATAATATTTATTATACAGTGACATTGGTTAGCGTGCCAGACCTAGAGTCAGGAAGACCTGAGTTCAACTTTGGCCTCAAACATTTACTAGCTATGCGACCCTAGTAACTTACTCAGCCTCTGGATGCTTCAGTTTCCTCATTTGTAAAATAGAGATAATAATAGCACCTACCTCCCAGGGCTGTTGTGAGGATCAAATGAGATAATATTTGTAAAGCTTTTTGCAAACCTTGAGGTGCTATGTAAATGCTAGCTATTATTACTGGTAGGGCAGGAAGCACCTTTGTATTCTACTATATAATCCTTCTCTGAACAAGCCATGAAGAATGGTGCATGATGTAGTGGAACGAAAACCAACCTCAGAATCAAGAGAATTAGATTCAAATCTTGTTTCTGTCACTTACAAACTATGGGATCCTGTACAGTCTCTCAAACTCTCTCACTCTCAGTTTCTCTATGTGTAGAATAATAACATTAGAGTAGATATATAATTTCTAAGGTCTCTTCCACCTTTAAGATTCTGTGATTTTTTATATATATAATATATAAATATTTATACATATATATGTATAAATAAAACTAAGTTTATATATTAAATAAAAAAATTTAGTATATTACATATTTATAGTATATTTATATATAATATCTATACATTATATCTATCAGTACTAATATATTAATAAATTATATATTCATATATTTATATTGTTAAGTATAAAACTAAATATATATATATATATAATACATGAATTAAGTGTCTCAGATCAGTGATCTCTAAACAGTTAGAAGACTATTACAATGGTCTAGATGAGAGGTGATGAGTGCCTGAAATAGGATTGTGACTACATGAATAGAATGGAGAGAGAGATATTGTGGATGTAGAAATTACAAGATTTGGCAACTGATTGGATATGTTTAGTGAAGAATGACACCAACTTTGCAAACCTGGGTGATGGGAAGGATGATGGTGCCTTGAACAGACATAGGGAAGTTGGGTAAAGGGGTGGATTTGGGGAAAAACATAATGAGTTCTATTTGGGACATGTTGAGTTTGAGATGCCTATGGGAAGCCAGTTCAAAACATCCAACAGACAGTTGGCAATTAAGGACTGGAGTTCAAGAGATAGACTAGTAATATACAAATACACATACATACATACAGACAGAGAGAGAGAGACAGAGACAGAGACAGACGGACAGACAGAAAGAGAGAAAGAGAGAGAGAGATATCTAGGAGACATGCATCGAGATGATGAAGTCATCAAGTGATAGAGTGTACAGAGCATAGAGGTACACTCAGATTTAGGGGGCAGGATACGTCTTTAATAAGGGCGATTGAGAAGGAAGGGTCAAACAAGCAGAAGAACCAAGTGAGAAAGCAATGTCATGGAAACCCAGAGAAGAGTAAATATTCAGGAGAGTGTAGACAACAGTGTCCAATGCTGCATAAAGTTTAAAAACGATGGGGACTGACAAAAGAAGACCCGATTTGGTAACTAATTACTATTAACTTTGAAGAAAGTAATTTCAGTTGAATGAAGAATCAAGTATAATGAGGGAATTGAGAATCTGTGAGAATGAAAAGACGATGGTACCCTCAACAGAAATAAGAAAGTTTGGAAGTGGTATAAGTTTTGGAGGAAAGATAATGTAGTCACAATTCATCCATTCCTTCTCATCCTTTGCTACTCTTTCTGCAAAATGAAAAGAGAGAGAGAAAAAAAGAGAGAGACAGAGACAGAGAGACAAAAAGAAGAAGAAGAAGGCGAGGGGGAGGAGGTTTACTCTCTGGTTGCTGTCCCTGAGTGAAGAACCCATTACTACATTGATTGGGGGACACCAAGGGGAACAGAATTTTGCATAAGCAGCTGCCAGGGATAACTGAGTTGAGTTAGATTATACCCTTTCTGAAAGGTCCTCATCTAAGGAAGTCACATGGAAAGCCAGCATTGGGAAGGAGTAGAATGGGAGAGTATTGAAAGGGATGAGGTAGTTGCCCATCATTAATTATCAGAGAGAAGGTGAGATGCAACCCATCTTCCCATCTTCCAACTAATCATAAACTCCTTGGGGCCAAGCCATAGCTCCATAAGTGTCAAGCCAAGTATTCTTGGGGTCATTCCATGGCCTCTATTTTAAAGACTATCATTTAAATAATGACTGGGTCTCTAATAGTCCATTCCCAATTTAGGGACCTTTAAGTTACTTGTTTGTTCTAATTATTTATGCTGACAAAGTGACTTCTTAATTACTACAAGTAATTATTCAATAATAAACGCTTTAGTGGTGTCAGGCAAATCAAGATTGATGGGGTGCAGACAACAGGGCACATAACAGATGCTCAATAAATACCTGTGGAATTGGACAGATGGGAAAGAAAGGATCTAAAATTTTATTCTGGTAAACATTATAGAGCAGGTGTTTGCAGCAATTTGGGGTCTTTTGGAAGCCAAAGCTGCTCCCACTCCCTTCCCCTACAATTTGAGTGGGAGGAAACAGATTTACGAGACAACAAGAAATGATGAGACCTGTGTGCACAATTCTGGAGGACCCAGTTTCCATTTTGCCTTTGCCTATGTTGACAAAGTGATTTTCCTAAAGTAAAGGCTGACCCTGTCATTCCTCTCCTCAATTGTTGTCCATTGTTGTCCAATTTATGAGCGCCAGAGTGAACTGGGTATTTTTGGGTCCTCCTGACTCAGAGTGAATGTAAATAATAACTGTTTCTCTTTTGGCCAGCAACCCTGAGGGTCTTCCCTTCTCAGTTTGATTTTTTTTTTTTTTTTTTGGTTAAAGGGGCCATCCCTTGATTCACTTCTTAAAGAGACTATCCACTGAATGGGCATTTCCTTACTCAAAGTGAGAATCTAAAAAGACCTTACCTTAAAAAGGCCAGGGTCTTCCACTGCATCCTGAGCTACCTATCTCTAGGAGTCCCGATGAATATCTGGCCACTGGACCCAGATGACTCTGGAGAAGAAAGTGAGGCTGGTGATCTTGCACAGCCCTCCCTCACTCAAAACAAAGTCAATTGCAAGTCATGTCATCCTCTCCCTGATGTCATGGTCCTCTTTGAGAAGGAAGGACAAACACAACCATAACAACAACAAACTCCATTGTCTCTCAAATTAAGTACAGACTCTTCTGATTGTCCTTTTAAGTCCTTCATGATATAGTTCTGATCTACCCTTCCAGTATTGTTATAATATATTACTCCCCTTCACACAGCTTCCAGTCCAGCCAAACTGGCCTTCCTGCTATTCCTCACGTACAACACTCCACTGCCCATCTCCATGTCTTTGCATTGGCTGTGCCCAGTGCCTGGAACATGCCCTCCTCCCCTTTACTTCTTAGAGTCATTAGTTTGCTTCAAAGCTCAGCTCAAGTGCTACCTTCTCTATCCAACCCTTTATGTATTATGGACCCCTTTCGCAGCCAATGAAGCCCTTCTCAGAACAATATTCTTAAACAAATAAAATAAAATACACAGCATTACAGAGGAAGTCAAATATGTTGAAATAAAGGAAATTCTTTTCCATCCAAGTTTACAACCCCCCTGATACTGATCCATAGACACTCCCCGGGGTGGAGTAAACTCAGAACACTTTGAGGGTGGTGAGCTAGGATGAGGTTGACTAAGGCATTCATACCTTAATGCATGTTTGCTAAAGGATTTCTATGCTCTTTGGTTCTCCTAATTCCATGGTTCAACTTTTTCAGAAAAATGGTTTAAACAATATTGATAGATGAGCCTTCTTCCATAGAAGATTTGACAATGTTCTATGATCCTAAGTGAATGAAGATTATTTTTAGTAAGGAAGTGATCTGAGGCCATAATCAGAACATCTATGAGCTTTATAAAGAAAAAGACATTGGGATGACTGTGACTTTTTAAAAATATCAGTAAGTATACTCAGACTTCTTTAAAATCAAGGTTTTTCTAAATCTGTAGTTAGCTTTATCTTTGGATTGAAAGAAAATGTGATAATAGTTTTGACCTTCAAATTTATCTGTTTCTGTAAAAAATGAGAAAGGCAAATTCCAGTTTGGAGAATCATGTCCTGAAATTGTTGACCTGATAGCTACATGACCTGATAGCACTGAGAATTTCTGTATCTCTTTTCACAAGTCTGAAAAATCATGTAATAAGATATAGCTTAAATCTGTACTTTCTTTGAAATTACTAATTTGTTTCTTATGATATGCAGTGTAGCACAGTGGTTAGGCAGCTAGCCTTAGAGTCAGAGAGACCTGGGTTCAAGTTCTGCCTCTTACATATACTATTTGTGTGACCTTGGGCAAATCTCTTAAATTCTAAGTGTCTTAAGGAACATTCTAAGATTCTAAATTATAGAGGGATGGCTAATCTAAATCACAGAGAAATTGACTTAGTGGAGGAAGTTTCTACACTGGGAGTTCCTATGCTGATTAAATCATAGATCTGGAATTAAAAAAAAAGTTTCCCATAATATTTCCTGGAAATCTTATATCATTATTTCTACAACCATTTTAGAGTTGAGAAAGCTGAGGGGCACCAAGTTAAATGGATTTCTTTGTCTCACTCTCATCTAGTTCTTCTTAAACGTACCCCCACATGCACATGGTATATATGCCATGGGCTCTCAGCAAATATAGTTTGATGACAGCATTGTATGGCTTGTGTTTATTAAGACTCTGGCTGATTAGTGTAAGAAGTGAAGTCATCATTTGCTTTCTCCTCTTTCCAAAACTGGCTCATGCCACCATTGTATAATCTGTATAATTCTGCCTCAAGGAACATTATAGGAGAGCTGGGATAAGACAGCCCCACCAGACCATATCTTCACAGGCGTTAATTGACAAGCCCTCTGAAATAAAGAGCTACAAAAGAGATAGCCTCTGAACAGGTTGGCCTAGCACCATTATGCTCACAGGACTAATTTTTTTTTGGTGGTTGCCACAACTGTTTTGTGCAATTCATTAAATTCTCCCATTTTGAATGGAATCTGGGGGAAAAAATGTTTTCACAGACACTCTTAATTCAAAGTACTTTTCCACATCTGACTTCTCACCATTGCTGATTAGCAATGTACTTGTCAAACCTTAAATTCATATGTGCTGAATGCACACAGAATTCCATCTGGAATATATATCATATTGGATGCTTTCATTGGAAACGCTTGGCTGTTGCAGAAATGATTTCATGAGATGGCTGAATTGTGGTATCTTTTTAAAGAACAAGTACATCTATTTCATCCCCGTGTTCAAGAACCATCAGTGGCTCCCTATTGACTATAAGATAAAATGCGAACTCCTCAGCCCTTCCCAAGTTGGCTCCAGTCTACCTTTCCAGGTGTGCTATGCATTACTCCCTCCCTTTATACAGTCTATATTCCAGCCAAACTAACCTATTTGCTATTCTTTGAACTTGGCACTCCATCTCCCACCTCTGTGGAAGTCTTTGTAGAGGCTATCCTCCATGCCTAAAATGTATGCCCTCCTATCCTTTCTCTCTTAAAATCCATACCTTTCTTCAATGTTCACCTTATATGCTACCTCCTATGAGAAAAAATTCCTTATCATCTTAATTGTCAGTTCTCTTTCCTTCTTCACATATCATGGATGTATTTATCTGTTTATAAAGTATATCCCTCTAGGACAGGGGCTCTTAATTTTGTGTATGTGTGGTGTGTCTATGTGTGTGTGTGTCTATGTGTGTGGATCCCATGGCAGTCTAGTTTTTATTTGCATAAAATAAAATATGTAGGATTACAAAGGAAGCCAATCATACTGAAATGTAGTTATCAAAATATTTTTAAAAAGCAAACAAGTTCACAAAGCTCAGGTTAAGAACCCATGTTCTAGGAGAATATATAACCTTGAGGGCAGGAATTCCTTCTAGTTTTGTCTTAGTATCCCTAGAATCCAGCATAATATAGGTACTTAAACCACATGTGTTGGATTGGATTGGATTGGATTAGATCATCACTGGGAAAGACAGATAGAGACAGCCTGATCATGGAAACCCTGCAGGCAATCCCCAATAACCGGTTGTTGTTGTTGTTGTTGTTCAGTTGTTTCAGTTAGGTCTAACTCTCCATGACTCCATTTTGGGGTTTTCTTGGCAAAGATACTGAGGTGGTTTGCCACGTCCTTCTCCAGCTCATTTTACAGATGAGCAAACTGAGGCAAACAGGGTTAAATGTCTTGCCTGCAGTCACACAGCTAGTGTCTGAGGTCAGATTTGAACTCATGTAGGTGAGTCTTCTTCACTCCAAGCCCAGTGTTCCATCCATTGCACCCCCTGGCTGCAAGTATTCCCCAATCATGCAAAAAGAGCCAAGAAAATAGCAAAATTCTTCCTTTCAAAGCATTCCTGTTCTTGTGTGTCTTCAGTGTCCATTTCAAATGTAAACCTCTTAAACTCAAGGCCAAGGTATGAAGATAATAACTGCATCAGAAGATTTCGGTGTTCTAATGAGAAAGATGTATTCCCATATCTCTGTGCAATCTGGACACATCTTATAATAGAACTGAAGAGCTGACAGATGCCTTGAAGGTAATCTAGTCCAGCCTCCAACTTTGGGATAAGTCATTTAACCTCTTACATGCAAAATGGGGATAGTATCATTTGTGCTATCTACCTCCTTGGGTGGTGGGGAGGAAAGTACTTTGTAAACCTTCAAGGACTACTGAAATGAGTTCCAATTATAATGCTAACTTCTATTTTGCCTTTGACGAAACCTTGATTTCATTTGTATTCTCTCCACCTGTATAAATTCCAACCCTTCCTCACCTTCTCATCAGATTGAACTAAGTAGTCCAGGAGTGGGGAACTTGCAAGTACCTGAAGTAATCTCTGAGGTCCTTTTTAATTCTGAGATTCTGTGATTCCAAAATCCCATGCCATTATTTTTCATGTTTTCCCTTAAATCCAATATAGAAAAAAAAATTACAATAAACTAGGAGACTTGACCCAGTGGATAGAATGCTGGGCTTAGAGGCAGGAAGACTTGAATTCATATCCAGCCTCAGACACTTATTAGCTATGTAACCCTGGGCAAGTCACTTCACTTCTGTCTCTCTCAATTTTCTCAGTTACAAAATGGGCATAATAATAGCTCCTACCTCCCAGGGTTGTTGTGAGGATCTGATGAGATAATGTATGTAAAGCGCTTAACTCAGTGCTTAGTAGACACTTAATAAATGCTAATTTCTTTCCTTCCACTTGTTCTTCTAGTATCTCAGAGTTAGCAAGCTCTCTGGGATAGATATCCCTTTCCATTCATTTTTGCTTCATGACTGGCCTACCTCCTTTTCTAGCCTTTAAAATTCCCAATAATGTTTCTTTTATGCCACTTTGCATATAGAAGTCATTATTAATAATATGCTGATATTTGTCTACTAAACCTACTAGGAACCTGTTTATCACCTTAGGGTTATCTGTGATTTAAATTTTTATAAAATCATGATGTTTCATGCTTTACAACAATATTAGTAGAGGAAGGCTTAACAGTAATTAGCAGTGGCAAATCATTGAAAACACAGTGTAATTTCCTAAAAACAATACATACTGACCTCCTCTTATTTAATTACAGGACCAGCTCATTACACATCTACAATCTTTATCCAAGGTATACATAAGGACAACACAAATTTTGATGCTATCAGAAATTCGGGACAAAAGTCTCCAGGTCCACATCTAATCCTTTATACTTGCTAATTGAAGCACCTGGGTAATTTTCATGACCCTGAAACTAGTAGCTATGAACATAATAGGAGATGAAAGGAATTTTCTCCACTCAACCTAAATAGTAAGTAGGGCTATGGAAAAAATAAAAGAGAAAAAAAAGTCAGTTCATAAGACAGGCATGCCCTATGGGTTTTACTGGCTGTCTGAGTATGGCTATGAGTCTGACTCACAAAGAGCTGGAATAGCCTCTCAAGGTCAGGGACTAGATGCTTCAAAAAAAGAGTTATGACCACTCCCCTAAGGGGAAGGGGTCTTATAGCAGCTGTAATTCAATAGAGAACCAGTAGATGACAGCAGCTAAGTGAAGAATCAGTAGAGGCCTATAGCTCAGGATAGATCAAGGAAAGAAAATAATCCAATAGATGACCCAGGTAGCTTGCATCTCAGCAGAGAAAAAGAAGTTTGTAGCTTGGTGGGGAAAAAAAAAAGACTCGGGAGATGACCTTACCAGGCTGGCAAATGGCATTGCCAGATAAGCAAATCACCATTTAGAAGGCAGGGAGCAATTTTAGCTGGGATACATGTTGAATTTGAGGCAGTTTGCAGGGGCCCACAGTTGTTGAGAGCCCAGATTCATGCAAATAAGTTTATACGATAAATTAAAAGCTTCCATACCTTTCCATTTGGGAAAGAAATTAATGCTTATTATATATTAATGCTTATTATATATCACATATTATATATTACATATATTATTATATATATAATTATATATTAATGCTTATTATATAAGGTTTTCAGCTTCTTCATTCTGGCAGCTGTTTTGCATTGGTTAGGAATCTCTAGAATATTAATAGTTAATATTTATGCTTTGATCAATTTTCCTTCTTTTAAAAATTTCACATTTACATAGTCTTTTAAAAATGCATTCCTCATATGAAATTAGTGAAGGAGGTATGTAGGTATTGCAAGTTTTGTGTAAGGGTGGTTCTAGATCACTTTACCCCACTTAGTCTTGATACATTTATCAGGTGAGACTACATTAGTCAATTGGAACAGACTTCCTGTTGAACCCAAGGAGATTGGCTGGAACATTCTCTCCTAACTCGCTACTAGCAGAAAATTCCAATTACATCAAGTTCAAAGTTTTATTCAGACTCCATAGAGTGTGACCAAGTTCCTTAGACAATGTGAATAGACTTCTTGTTACACCTAGGGAGGTGTTCAGGTCTTATTCAGATCTAGTGAAAAATGGAAAGAGATATGTTCTCATTTATAAAGGAATCTGAGCTAAATGGGGTGGGGTGATTTCAACTCTACCTTTATGTTTTTATTTCTTACTTTACAGATGAATAAATAAAGTCTCAGAGAGGCTAAAGCAATTTAGTTATGGTCACACATCTAGGATATGGTAGAGTAGGTACTATTATTTGATCCATTACAGCCAGGTCTCAATTAGTGTGAATACTAAAGTGGTCCTTATCTGCCCTACATATTTCCATTGGTCTGAAACCAGTTAGTTTATTTTACATAATTATAACCATATATGTTGGCAAATATTTAACAACTGGCTTTCTCACAAAATAAAAAAAGACACTCTTTAAAGCTTAATCTGAATTATTAACATTTTCTCTATCTCTTTCTTAAGTCTAGATAATCAACAAAACAATAAGCCAAGTCCTGATTTATGACCTTTGCTAATTTCTGAGGCTTACACTGAATATTTTAAAAAGCCAGTTCTAACTGGCTCCAGTAGTCCTCCAATAATTTTGAATAGTGCAGATCTAATATATTTGAGGGACTCTTTATTTGAACCACAGCTCTACTCATAACAACCCTATGAATCAAGTAGTTCAGGAAAAAATCTATACATACATATGATTTCTATATTTGTGATAAATCATATGTGTGTATAATTTATATAGATCCTTAAATTTGGCAAAGTGCTTTACAAATATTCATCTCATTTGATACCTAAAATAGCCCTTGAAGGCAGGTGCTAGCATCACCCCCATTTTGCAGGTGAAACTTAGGTAGACAGAGGTTAAATGACTTTCTCAGAGTCACACAACTAATAAATGTGTGTGGAGTAGTGGGAGGAAGAAAAAGAGGAAGAAGAAGAAGAGCAGGAGAAGGAAGAAGAGAAAGAAGGAAGAGGAGGAGGATGGAAAGTAATTCTTTGGTACTGTATTTCATCAGTGTAGAGGACTTCCAGTGTGGAAATTGATTTTCATCTTATTTGGAGGTCCATTACTTGTGAGGGAAATAAAATGCACAGCCATAATATGGTATTGTCACCGCTTCTAGCAACTGTGTTGTTGTTTGTTTGTTTTTTTTTTATTTTGAAGGAAGAAAAAAGCTTATGGAGAGCTAGGGGCAGGGCCAGGTATTTTCACCATATTCCTAGCATGCACGTACAAATACCAACACTTGACTTAGGAGGTTCTGCTGTATGCCGTTGGCACCCGGGGAGCTTGGGCCAGACGTATCTTCACGCCCATTGACCCTTCTCCTTCCTCATAGGACCTACCCATAGCTCTACATTGGCTCTTCGTTGAGGAAAAGAAGGGTCAATGGGAATCCTTCCCAAACCTGTGGCTAATGCTCCATGCTGTATCCATTAATCCACTCACCTCCGAAAGGTCCATAAAGGGGTAAAGGACAATCCGGTGATATGAAAACAGCCATGTACTTGGTGTCAGGCTACCTGGGTTTGCATCCTGGCTCTGCCACTTAGTAGCTGGGTGACCTTGGACAAGTCAGAAGATTGTGCATTTAGAGCTAAGGGGGAATTTAAAGGGTATCTAGTTCAAACCCCTCATCTTAGAGATGAGAGAACTGAGGCTCAGGGAAGATAAAAGACTAGCCCAGAGTTATACCATTAATAAGTAGTGGAGCCAAGATTTAAAGCAAAGTCTTCTGACCCTTTCCACTGTTGTCACTTAACCTTTTTTGAGCCTCAGTTTCTTCATCTGCAAAATGGGTCTGCAAAAGCATGGCCATTTGACTGAATCCAAACTTCACAGAACAAATACCCAAAGTATTTGTTCTGTGAAGTTTGGTTTCAATCAAAGCACCGTGCTTGAAGAACTAGAGGGTCACATGTGGTCTTGAGTCTGTGGGTTCCCCACCCTTGATCCAGCCTCTGCTTGAAGACCTCCAGGAGGGGGAAGCCACCACCAATGGGCTTGAGGCAGCCCGTTCCACTTCTGGATAGCTCTAATCATTAGGGAGTTTTTTCTGGCCTCGAGCCTAAACTGGCCCTTCGCAACCTTCACTCAGTGTTTCTGGTTCTGCCCTCTGGCAAATAGAATAAATGTCTTTTCTATACAACAGTCCTTCAAATATTTGAAGACAAGCTTTCACATTCCTCTTTAGCTTTCTCTTCCTTGGGGTAAACATGCCCATTCCTTCTTCAATTTTTAGAACTTAGGATAGACTTGGGGGCAGGCCCCATTGATATGGCAGCAGGGTCTATGCATCATCTGAGATCAATGATGATGCACAATAATGGCTTAGCTCACCCTAATGAACTGCTAATAACACAGCCGTGGGGGACACTCCTGACAGTGGCAGTTGTCACACTGTCATCAATCACCTCTTCCAGTGCACAGTGGAAGAGGACCATTCTGGGATGGTGAGGAAGAGAGCAGCTTTGAGAATGGTGTCTCTTAGTGGCAGGGCCCAAGACAGACAGAGAGAATGAAACATTTCAGCAATCAGAGCCCAAAGATATCTCTTCATTTTTCACCCCTATGGCTCCCACTGACAGGAGACAGTGAAGATGGAGAAGGAGGGCCCCCAGACTAGCCATCTTTTCATTTACCACTTGTCAATACTCCTTTGGCTTTCCCCATCATGTTCTGCCCTCCCATGCTGGGTACCTCCACTGCCCTTTTCAGTTTCCTTCGTGGTGTTGTCTCCCCCCACCCCACCATGAGATTGTAAATTCCTTGAAGTAGGGTACTGCCATTTTCTTTTGGGGAGGGGGTATTTGTAGTCCCTGGCACACAGTAGGTGCTTAATAAATGTTTACTGCCTGATGACTACATAGAAATGAGGTTTGTGTTGATTAAAATGTCTTTCTTTCTAGTTTTAATAACACTCCATAGCTACTTTGGAGTTCTTAAAAAGAGAAAACAAACAGTTAATCTTAAGCAGAAAAGGAACCAAAAATCTATTTGGTTTTTTTTCCCCTGGACTGGATTGCCCCAGATATTCTTGGTTGGGGACATGGTACAAATCTGAGTAGTTAGGTACTCTAGATGGAAATGTAGCAGCAGGCTGAGGAATGCTCAGTTGTCATTTCTCTTCTAAGGAGACAATTCATCATCTGTTAAGAGTCCATAGTATCCCACTTAACCTCATTTCAACCATCCCACTGTGAAGTTAGAACAAAACCCAAAATCCTTCCAAGACCCAAGCCCTTATGCCTCAAGAGTCATTATTCCTAAATGACTCGGGGAGGGGGGGGAGGTCATCCCAAAAGACACGGCAGAACAAAGAGGGGGCAAGAAAGAGTAATCAGAACAACTGCACTTTGGAGGCTTAGGAATGAGAAATGTGACATCTGCTCTGGTCTTCCCTGGAATGCAATGAGTAGGGGGGAAACAGAGAGAGAGAGAGAGAGAGAGAGAGAGAGAGAGAGAGAGAGAGAGAGAGAGAGAGAGAGAGAAAGAAGGGTGAGAAGAGTAACATGAAATATGAAATACATAAAAATTAAACCTTTTGTTCCACTCCTTGTTTATTTAGAGGAAATGAAAGCATTTTGCTGTCCTGAAATGGTTTCTCCAATGCATCTAAATGAAAATAACGAGTTGGGGTTGACCTGAGCTGTCTGTGACCTTGAAGAGAAGGAATGGTGCCTCTGTGCACCAGTTGTACACCAGGGTGTGGGAGGTGGGAGGACAAAACTCTAGCTAAGTGCAGTCAAACTGATTCTGGAATATACAGCAGATCCCATTTGTGATCTCAAGACTCAGGGCCAGGGGCTGAACAAGTGGGGCATGGAATGTCCTATTTCCAATTCTGCTTCAGAAGTCTAGGGAACCAAATGGCATTTGGGGAGGAAGAGTGGCTCTTGACCTTGGAGGACATCCCTGCATTATACGTTTCCACTCCTGAATCACCATTCCTATCTACCTGTCTTCTAGTCTCCTTCCTAATTAACTTTTCCTCTAAATATATAATATTGTTCATGTATATATAATGACCAGTAGCCAATACAATAAAGTTGTATTGTATATTAAGGATATTATATATAGGTGTGTATATGTATGTATAAATATGCATATATATCCTAAAGTCCACTGGTATGTGGTTTTCTCTCCCCTTTTTGATGGGCATGAAGGGCCAGCCCTGTGTAAGGGGCAGAGAGGAGCAAGTAAGAGGAAAGGGCTTCAGTTCTCTGCCACTCCCCCTTTGGAAATCTCCAAGCAAGAATTCCTTTCAAGTCCCCTTTGGGGACTCATCAAACCTGCAGTCTTTCTCATGAAGTCAAGTCACTTTGGACACTTCTGGCTTCCAGCTTTGAGACAGAAGTTGAAAGAGGCCAACCTCAGTTTGGGCCGCTGAAGGAAAAGACTCTGGTCAGAGAATGGAGGAGCTGGCAGTCTCTCTTATGTCCCTATTCCTGGACTTCGGGGAGTTTCCCCTCGAGTGAGATCCAGACACTCTCTCTTGGTTGAGCAGTCATCTCCCTCCCGATGGAAGAGTTCCTCCACTCTGTATTGTCTGGTATAATATCGTCTTGCATTTACCTTCTCTGATCTATGGTATGCTATGATTTGGATAAATGAGTTTCTTTGCTATTTTATGTATAGATAGATAGATAGATACTTAGATACATAGATAGATAGATACTTAGATATATAGACAGATAGATATAGACTTGTTGTGGAATTGGTATCAGGTATGGAAGTAGTCAAGCTTTGGATATAGAACTCAGGGTCCTCCTTTTATCCCAAAATGACAAAGTTATCAAAAGCTAGATGGAACCCAATCATATCCCCTAGGCAAATAATATTTAAGTAAGCAGATAGATAGATGTAATTCTAGTCCAGTATCCTCTGTCTCTGAGGAGGGCAGAGTAGTGGCCTCTGGCCCCAAACTCCTACTTCCCCTCTTGGTGGGAATGAAAGTATTCCTTGGAGAAGGGTGAGGGGAGAAGAGGTTAGAGGTGTCTAGTCTGTCTCTATTTGAGCCACACACAAGGACAGGTGGGTGTCACTACACATGTGGGGCCCTCTTCTTTCCTCTTCACTCCATTTACATACACATACATACATATAGATAGTTTATGTGTTTGTGTTTATATATTTATACACACATACTGGTCAGTATTTATGTGTCATTATTACAAATATATGTGTATACATACATACATACTGGCATATACACATACATATATACACACACATACATA
Organism: Vombatus ursinus; assembly: GCF_900497805.2. Lineage (NCBI taxonomy): Eukaryota > Metazoa > Chordata > Mammalia > Diprotodontia > Vombatidae > Vombatus > Vombatus ursinus. Next base: position 8,213,180 of record NW_020948739.1, read on the forward strand.
CATGCATACACATACACATGTCAAACAACAACAACAGACCTGTAGTTATGGAAAATGGCATTCTACTATTGAGAAGCAGTATGATAAGTGGACAGAGAACTGGGCTTGAAAATAAGAAAACCCATGTTCAGACAGAGACAGGAGTCTCTGACACAAACTGACTGTGTCACCACAGGCAAATCATTTGAGTTTTCAATGTCCCAGGCAATTCTCTAAGACTATTATTTATAGACCAGGGAGGGAGTAGAGGGAGCAAACATTTATTAAACACTTACTGTGCTCCAGTTAGTCTTAATTCTAAGTGCTTTACAAATATCTCTTTTGATCCTCACAACAACCTTAAGGGGTAAATGTTATTATTATTCCCATTTTACAGTTGAAGAAACTGAGGCAAATAGGGTTAAGTGACTTGTTCTGGGTTACCAAGCTAGTAAATGTCTGAGGCTGCATTTGAACTCAGGTTTTCCTGATTTCAGACCCAGTGATATGGTGTATGGTATGGTATATGGTATATGATATGGAATAATTATACAAACCCTGATCCAACCAAAGGACTAGTATTTACTATCTTGCTCCTTCTTGCCTTTATTTACTCACTTGCTCCATCCTCTATAATTGAAACACAATCCCTCCCCATCTCTACCTTTTGAAATCCTTTTCTTCCTTCAAGGTCCAGCTCAACTAACACTTCCTCCTAAAAGCCTTCACCCCAGTTAAAAATGATTTCTCATGCCTAAACTTTCTTAAGGGATTTGGTCCATTCATTGGCCATCATTACATTTTACTCAATAATTTGTCTATTTCTGTTCATGTCTTATCCCACCTATTATCCCACCAAGTTCCTCAACAACAGAGATTACCTAACTTTTCATCTCTGTAACTCTAGCTTTTATCTCAACGTTTGCACATAGTAGGTGCTTAATAATTATCTGTTTAATTGAATTACATCTAAGATGACATTTTAAAACTACTGACTATAAAAGACCCATATCCCTTTTTAAAGTAATAGGCTAAGGCCTGGAATCCCCCTTCTTCTTTGTTGGAAAGGGTATAATGCATGCCTATTGTATTGTAAATAGCATACCATTTATTTATATAGGTTTAATACTATAGCAGCTATTTGATATTGACTTCATGAATTGTAAATGTCTAATTGTTCATCAATGCCTTTGCAGTGACCTCTATGTTGCCATAACACCATCAATGACTTTACTGTGAACTAAAATAGCAAAATTTATAATTCTAAGCATGAAATTCTAAGGGTTCTTCATTGATTGTATTCCTGAGACAAGTTCTTATAATCATAAAATAGGAAAAAAAATGTCCCTTGATGAAATGTTTTTCATATACAACCTGAATCAAAACAATGACAAAATCAATATTAAGTCAAAAATAATAACAGCCCACATTTGAAAATAATAATTACCGACATTTATATAGTGTTTTAGTGGCGCAATGGATAGAGTACCAGGCCTGGAGTCAGGAAGACCTAAATTCAAATCCAGCCTCAGACCCTAGCTGTATGACCCTGGGAAAGTCACTTAATCTTGTTTGCCTCAGTTTCCTCATCCATAAAAGGAGCTAGAGAAGGAAATGGCAAACTATTGCAGTATCTTTGCCAAGAAAACCCCAAATGAGGTCCCGAAGAGTCGTACATGACTGAAACGACTGAACGGTGATGACAAAATATAGAGTTTAAGGGCTACAAAGTACTTTTCTACATTTAGAACTAGAAGGGGTCCTAGAAAACATCCAGTCCAACTCCCTCCTTTTTTTTTTACAGATGAGGAAACTGAGGCCCATCAACATCATATAATTCGCCCAAGGTATTACATCAGATTCTAATCCCTCTTGACCCCAAATCTAGCATTCCTCCTACTGCATCTAGCCATAAGGGAGTATACATCTAATTGTGCCCATTTTACAGATAAGGAAACTAAGGTGCAGAGGAAGTGGCAAATTGGGATTCAACATTGAGAATTTGATAGCCTTCTTTAAATACTTAAAGGCCCATCACACGGGAGAGGGATAAAACTTGCTGTGCTTGGTCCCAGAGGTCAAAATCAGGAGCTAGGGGCGGACATCGCAAACAGACACTTTTAGGCTTGATATAAGGGGGAAAAACTTTCTAACAACGAGACCTCTTCAGAGTTTGACTGGTTGCTTTGGGAGGTAGTGGGTTCCCCCTCGTTAGATATCTTCAAGCTAAAGCTGGATGACTACTTCTAAGGGATGTTGTGGTGGGCATGGATTCCTCTTGGTTATGGGTTGGAATGGAGAGACACTGAGGTCCCTTCCAATTTGAAACTTTATGATTCTGTGGAATGGAACCGATCTGATCTGTAGGGAATTGCCCTAGGTCTAATGGCTAGTGAGGAACAGCCGTCGGGTCTCTTGGCTCCCATATGCCATTGCTCTATCATATTCTTTATCTTTCCAGCCTCAGATGAGCAGTAGCTCTCCTGACTCTAACACTGTGACGTGGTGGCTTCCAGTGGCTCTTTGACAGATGCCACGTCCCCTGCACATCTTGCAGCACTTCCAGGCTATCCCTTCTAAGTCCACCCCAAGGAGGACAGCAATGGAAGTTGCTGTGAAGGCTGCTATGGTGAATTACAGTTATTCCTTCCATATCACGACTTTCCCCACTATGGTTTCAACATATCATGGGTCAACATAAGAAATCAAATGGGAATTTTTTGGGAGTTTTGCAGAAGCCATAGATGACACTCAAAGGCCAGAAGACAACACAGAAAAAGTTTAGAAACTCAGAAATGCATAAAATAAATGCATAGCATTGTATAATATCAACAAATTTTATCTTTTAATAGCATAATAATTCTGGATTTTCCAGATCATAGGGGTGCTGCACCCATAACCCCCATGATGTGGAAAGGATAACTGTATATCCTGGTGGTAGTGCACATAGTGAGACGACAAGGTGTAATACTTTACTTCTCCCAATAATAACAGTAATAATGACTTCCCAGGGTTATGGAGAAGTAAAAATGGAGTCCTAGTATACATTCTCATTCTCCTTTTCTTCAGCTGGGCAGTAGCATTGAAGGGGGAAGGGAAGGGAAGAAGCAGTTATTAAGTACCTACTATGTGCCAGGCACAGTGCTAAGCACTTTACAAATATTATCTTTACAAACGTTAGTTATCACTTGTGGTTGTTCTGCAGTCGTGTCTGACTCTTCATGACCTCATTTGGAGTTTTCTTGGCAAAGATACTGGAGTGGTTTGCTATTTGCTTCTCTAGCTCATTTTACAGATGAAGAAACTGAGGTAAACAGGGTTAAGTGACTTGCCCAGGAACACACAGCTAGTAAATGTCTGAGCCTGGATTTGAACTCAGGAAAATGAGTCTTTTTGACTCCAGTCCTGGTGCTCTATCCACTGTGTGCTACCTAGCTGATCTTAATTATTATTATCCCCATTTTACAGTTAAGCAAACTGAGGCAGACAGAGGTTAAGTGACTTGCCCAGGAACACTTACCAGCTAATGTGTCTGAGACTACATTTAAACTTAGGTCTTTCTGACTCTGGCCCCAGCACTCTATTTACTGAGTCACTTAGATGCTTGGCTATGCCCTTTCAAATACTGAGCAAGGACGACTGTGAGGTGTCCATCAGCTTTTTCCTCCAACATGGTTATAGCTCATCTCTGGCCAAATTCTGGGCCAGCAAGACTTTTCCCCCCAGCATCCTGTTGAGATAGTTCAACTATTGTTGCAGCAGTCAAGGTTGCTACTTATAGGTAAGAAAATAGTAAGTGTACATTTTTGACCTTGTGTTCAATATTTTTGTAATTGGCTTTTAAAAAGGCATGGATAGCATGCTTATCAGATGACCCAAAGCTTGCAGGGCTAGATAAAACAATGTATGACAAGTTGCCATCGCCAAATTTCTTGACAGGCTGGAACAGTGAGCAGAATCTAAGATGGAGAAATTTAAAGGAATAAGAGGAAAATCCTTCCCTGGAGTTAAAAACTCAGCTGCACAAGCATAGGATGAAGAAGATGTGGCTGGACAGAAGTTCATGTGAAAAAGGAATTAGAGGTTTTAGTGGACTATATATGTCAACAGAATAAAGTGGCTTCTGCAAAAGGTAATGCTACTTTTACTATATTAACAGAAGCAATGTCCAGAATGAGAAAGGAAGTGATGAGGTAGAAAAGAAAGAAAGAAAGAAAGAAAGAAAGAAAGAAAGAAAGAAAGAAA
>NW_020948739.1:8217413-8236651 GCF_900497805.2 Vombatus ursinus
AAGAAAGAAAGAAAGAAAGAAAGAAAGAAAGAAAGAAAGAAAGAAAGGAAGGAAGGAAGGAAGGAAGGAAGGAAGGAAGGAAGGAAGGAAGGAAGGAAGGAAGAAAGGAAGAAAAGAAGGAAGGAAGGAAGGAAGAAAGAAAGGAAGAAAGAGAAAGAAAGGAAGGGAAGGAAAGAAGGGAAAGAAGAAAAGAAGAAAGAGGAAAAGAAAAGAAAGGCAAGGAAAAGAAGGAAAAAAATAAGGGAAAAGAAGGAAAAGGAAAGGAAGGGAAGGGAAAAGAGAGAAAATAACTGAAGTAAGGCCAGAAAGAACATCAGAGAAGCAGGACAGCTTTGAAAGTTACAGGTTGAATTTACTATATACTTAAAAAGGAAGCTCTATAAAACAATCCTCTTTTTTTGTTCCACTATGTGTAGGCAGATGCCAATTCTATTTGGTTTTAAAGTTCACAATCAAAATAAAATTAATTTAAAAAAAGAGAGAGAAAGAGGTAGGTGATTGTCTTATTGTACCCTATCCTGGTCATACAACAGCTGGAACCCTGTGCTCGGTTCATAAGAGAATCAAAGGATTTTGAGCTGGATGGGACCATAGAGATAATCTGGTCAAACTCTCATTTTACAGATAAACAAACCAAGGGTAGGGAAATAAAATGACTTGCCCAAGGTCACACAGGTTGTAAATGGCAGAGCTGGTATCCAAACCAAGGTTCTATGATCTCATATCTAAAACTGTTCTAAATATGAATTAATATGACAAAAAAAAAGGTGAATGTTGTCTGTGTTTACACACTACTCTTACCCTATTCCTAAAGTTTTATTTGTAGAAAGGATAGCATATTAGGAAAAATTCTAGATTTGGAGTCTAAGGATAAATCTCAGCCCCATCATTTAGTTTCCTATGTGACCTTCAGCAAATCACTCATCTATCAAATGAAAGAGTTGGATTAAGGTCTTTTCTAGCTCTAAATCTTGGCTCCTAGGATGGAAGGATTTAGAGATTATCTCTGTTTATTCATCTCTGTGTATTTTTCCTTCCACAAACACAACTACTGAAAATAACAAGGTAAGTAATACACCACTAGGGAAATGTACGTTTCCATGACTTCAGTAGGTTTTTAAAGGTGCATTAACATTGCTACTGAAATGGACCTAAATTGTAGTGCAGTAAGGTTGGAACAACTCACCATCGTTTGGACTGTGCTTTGCAAATATAGCCTTTTTCATTGATGTCAAAAGTCCTCACTACTTGACAATTCTTTCTCATTATAAATAACATATTTTTACACATTACAACTCTAAATGTTTCCTTTGTGTATCTCAAAAAGAAAACCAAGAATATAATTTTGGTCCAATGCCCAAACTTTCTAAAGGAATGCAGAAGATGAATTTGTTGCAAAAATTAAACAGCAACAACAACAACAAAAGAGAACAAGTATTTATTAAATGCCTATGTGCCAAGAACTTTACAAATATCAACAACCAACAACCCTGCAAGTTAGGTATCCTTACAAACAAGGAAACTAAGTTAGACAGTACTTAAGTGACTTTGTCCAAGGTCACATAGCTAGGAAGTGTCTGAGACTGGATTTGAACTCAGGTCTTCCTGACTCCAAGCCCATTGTTCTATCTACTGCCCCACGTAGTTTCCTCCAGAAGAACAAAAAGACAAACTGATATTTTAAAAGCCCATTAAGGCTTTAAGTGTGCTTATTACTATTTATCTCATTTGAGCCACCCAAAAATCTTGTAAAGCAGGTACATAATTGTCTACATTTTATAGATGAGGCAACTGAGGCTTGGAGGGGTTGGTCCATGTAGATACAGCTAGTGAGGAAAGCAGAAGTAAGATCTGAACCTGAATTTTCCCAATTCCAAGCCCAGCATTCTGTCCACTATGCCAATTTTAATTTAAAATTTGATTTGAAAGCGTGGCTTAAAAAAAATGGTCTTACAATTCTCTGTGAGAACTAATTTGTGCTCCCACTTTAAACTGTCTTAATGTTGTGCGTGTCATTACAGAAACACAAGAAAATTTAACATGCTGGGTTCTTAATTGTGATGCCATAAATTTCTTAATGAAATTCATAAAAATGGAGATAATGTTCTGATCCTCTTCATTAACCATCATTACACATGGTATGTGTCTTGTGCAATGTAATCCAAAGCTTCATCCTACAAAAGCCAGCCAAAACAAGAGAACAAGGGAAGATGTGGTAATGAAAGAAACAGATAAAAAATACATTGTATAAATGGAATGCTAAGTGATAGGATATGAAGCAGTGGGTCAGAGAGACAAAATAAAACGCCAGGACCACAGCAAAGCTGTCCAAATATAATCTGAGGTAGTAAGCATCTGAAGTTTCAACAGCTGACAGGATGTTGTCACGTGAAATATTTCTCTTTAATAAATTCTTCCAAAAAATTAGGGTCTCATTGACTAATTAGATAGCTGATGGATCAGTTACCACAGAAGGTTAAATCCCAGTATGAATCCATCTTTCTTAGAGGCATGTTTCAGAAGGGATTTTGACAAACTCAAGCATTCCCAGAAGAGACTGATCAGGATAGCGAGGGGCCTTGAAATCACGTCACTAGGAAAAGAAGACTCAGGAAGATCATTTTCTGCTTGGTCCTTTGGAGCCAAGCAGATATTGGGAAGTTACACATACAGACACTGTAATGCAGAAATGGAAGAGATGCAGATTTCAGGTTCACTGAAAGAAGGAAAAAATACTTATTAACAGAGAGAAGTCACTAAAGGTGGAGCTCATGAATTCATCTCTGAAAATTTTTTAGGAATAACCTGAAACAGGTTGGCTCAGTCACTGGAGGTCCTTTCCAATCCTGAGGCTCTATAATCCTAGAGCAGTTTCAAAATGGAAAAGACAGCTCCAGGAAGTCATCCAGAAAAGCAGTGAAGACTCTGCTGAAGATGCCGCAGAAGGTGCATTAGGCTGGACCAGAAAGTAACCTCTGACGTCCCTTCCAGGCCTAAGAATTTGAGTTTGATGACACTAACTGTTGGCTAAAGCAAATAAAAATAAATGTATCACGGGGTATATACTTAAGGGAAAAAGAAAAAAAATAAACACCCCAATGCAGAGGTAGTCCTGCTTAAGAAAACTCAAATATAAAATATTACTTAAGAGACAATTTTTCATTCAACTAACATTACTGTCTAAATACAAGGTATGACGTTAGTCACCTATGGAAGTATAAGAGGAAAATAAATATTGGATCTGTTCTAGTAGCCTTGAGGAGCATATAATCTAGGAATTATTTACATGACCAAAAAATTGTTATTCAGTATACAAAATATTCCATGACAGCAAGCAAGACTGGTGAAGTGTTTATAGCTCTGCATCTTGAGTATTTTGCAAAATGTTAAATGTTATTATTGACAATTGAAAATCAACCAAAAATGAAGGTAATAAATTTCAGAAATATTTATAGAAGTCAGTTGGGGAAATGATTCAATTTATATAAACTTGATTTAAACCCAAATTTTGAGGAACATAGTGATTCTACAAAGTAGATGTGTATACTAGTAAAAAAAGATGTAATTATGATACTATGATTTTCACTGTAACTTTATATTTTTTAATTTTCAAGGCTAGTTCTTTATGGCTACATAGACAATAGTGATTTCCTCAGATTCATACAACTAAGCAAAAGAACAGTTAGCCCACACTTCATGCTATTATGCTTTAAAAAAAAAAACCTCAAAATAATCTAAGGCAATAAATATCAATGAATCACTAATTTACTACTCAGCATAACATTTAATAAAACTTAGGATAAGGTATAAATAAACTTAATCACCTAGGTACATTTAGACTGTTATGAGTCACTGTTTAATCTAAATTCATGATGACCTACCTAAAAGAACTGGCTACATCAAGTACCATGAGTTATCCCCTGGAGATCTTCAAAAACAGGCTATCTAGATGACTACTTTATACAGGTGGTGGTAGATGGAATTCATGCTTTGGATTCTCATTGGGCTCTTCCAGTCCTACAGTTCTATGATTCATAAGTCTCTCTGGCTGTAGCCCTTGATGCTTCAGAGAAGTTTTATCCTCAAAATCCCTTATCAACAGTTTTCTTTAACTATGTATAACCTTTGAGAAAAATCACTAACTTATATTCTTGTCACTCTTTGTTTTCAAAGCCCTCCTGATAGCTAATAATCCAGTCCATCTCTGTCCTTTTTAACAAGAAACTGACTTTATGCTCTGTGACTTAAACAGAAAGAAGATGCTTAGGGAACACCTGCAACTCACGACTTTATTTTTCTAATATAGACGTTTCCCTGGTGATGAGATTTACCAACTCCTTCTAAATTCCCTTTTCTCCTGATATTTGTTCCATATCAACAAAGAACTGCCTTCTTTACTAGGTAGTGAGATTTTCCAGATGCTCCTATTTGCAGATGACACTATGTTGTTTGCATCAAGATCCAGAATACTACAGGGTCTCTTCAACGAAATCCATGGCCACCAAGAAGAGATCAGCCAAATAATCCAAGCAGGCAAAAACAAATGGATAAAGAAGGTACATTGTCCAGACTGTGATAGGAAGTTGCATCATCAGTCCATTGAGTCAGTTCATTATAGGCACTGCAGATAGATGATGAGCCAAGAATTTCATAGGAGGAACAGAACAGACTGTATTATATTTGAGAAATTACAAAGTGCGCTCAATGATCCCAAGCTGCTCCTTTACACAAAAGCCTTTTTTTACTCCAACATTCTCCCAGTTTCATGGTTGTGAATCTTATAATATCATAATCTCCAAAAAAAATCAGGATTGTGGATGGCTCAAAGGGCAGTGGAGAGACATACCAGAGACATAACTAGGCTGTAGCATATTTCCAATTACCACTGATGTGTGAGAAATGGCAATAAAAATACCATCCAGGAAATATCCACAAAGTCATGATATATAAGAAAAAGCTCTCTATTTAAAGTCAGATGACTTGGGTTCAAATCTCAGCTTTGACACTTACTGTTGTAACCTGAAGCAAACCACTTAACTCTTTGAGACTCAATCTCATTATGTGTAAAATGGGGGATAAAACGATCTCTAATGATCGTTTCATTTGATATATGACCAGATAAGGAAGTAGGCTGGTCGTGTCATGAGAGTGGGCAATAAGAGAAAGGCAGGCCAAGTTCAGCAGTGGTAAACATAGAATGTGGAATGACCTAGAGGAAGTCCTCCAGTATATGGGTAGCTCCTCTGCCATGGATAAGAGACATAAAGGATAAGAGAGTGTGGATGGTTTGAAGAAGTCTGTACAAAAAGCTGATTTCTTTACTAAGCAGTTCATATGACTGCCACTTTACAGCTTCTATAAGAGGCATTTTGTTTTTAAATTGGTTCAGACCCCTCTATTCCATCTCCATTTCTATTTGAAAATACAATCTATAGAATAAAACATCTACAGTTTTCAAACTGTGATGAGGGGTGGTTTTCTCAGAGCAACACTAACTCTCCACATTTTTAAAATCCACAAATATGGTACTATCACCAAAGATGTATCAATGTGTGGATTCCCTCTTTAGAAATCTTGATTTCCGCATGGTAAACAAGATGCTGACATGTTCCTAAAGAATCTCACATATCTCTGGCATATGCTTTGATGATGGATTTGATTTGTCAGTGCTAGAACGTATATCAAACCATCTAGAATTTGCTTCCTCAACTCAGCAGTGCTCAGTCTGTGCTTCCAGGACCTATGGCTATTGTGTCCTACTTTTCTACACCAACCATTTTTTCTCCCTACCTCCCCCAATTAGTCATTTCACCTGAATTTCTGGCCTGAAAGGACCATATGGTTGCCCCTTTAATGTTAGACTTTCTGACCACTGATAGCGGTAGGAAATGCCAAAACAGAGGTAATTAATAATCAACTTATTAATTAGACTAGCTGATAATCAATAAATTGATTGATAAATAAATAAATCTTGGTAATCCATACTTAATGGGGATACCGAGTGTCTTAAATACTTTTAGAAAAGGGAATGCCCTTGACGGAAGAAATCAACCCTGATGGGTAAACAATTTGAGGGGTTGGACATATTAATGAGGAGGTGGGCTAAAAGTCTTCAGCTGCTCCTGCTGAGAACATGGTTTGACCATGAGACTCAGCTGCCTCCAGCAATCTGGACTGGGGAGTCCATCTCTATCCAGACCACTCTGGTTGGCTTTCTCCTTCCTGATCTGGGTTACCCTAATCTACAATGGTGGGAGGAGGGGTGGCTACAAAGGCATAGACTTAATGCTTTAGGGCCGAAATTCACCTAGATTAGATTCTATTTACATTCCAAACAGAAGTAAGATCTTGGGTGGGATCCTGTGCAAGACTGGGGAGCCTGTTTTGGGAGGATTTGGACAATCTCGTATATCAGAAATGTCCTTTAGAGTCAGACTGACTGGCCTATAGGGGCTGGGCTGTGAAGGAGGAAATAGAGAGAAAAATCCTTAGTCCTAATTTAATAATTGAGTTTTAATATACCAGAAAAATAATTTCTTTCACTTATGACATGAAAGAGCAGTATCTAACTTATAGTCCTAGTTCTATAATTAACTATCTGTGTGACACTGGGTAATTCTCTTCCTTTTTAGAGCCTGGGTTTCTTCATCTGGAAGTGTACCACTTGTGTGACCCCAGAAAACTCATTTAATTTCTATGGGCCTTACTTTTCTCATCTGTGAAAGGAGAGTTGAACTAGACGGCCTTCACGGTCCTATATAGTTTCAGATCAATGATCCAACAAAGATCAGCATCTCTAGATCCTAAGACCAAAGATCTAAGCTACACGACCTCATGTCACTTCTAGCTCTAACAGTGTAAGATTCTACGGGTTAGAAGGGTTAAGTCGGCTCGTATTTTAAGAGGAAGAGGAAGGAAATGCATCAGGGTCTGACCTCAGCCTGTGACTAAGACAGGCTGCATTTTCAAATTTAGCTACAGAGAAAAGAACTAAAGATAAATGTTTCATTTACTCTTTGATTTAAGGAACCAATGACATGATGAGAAATTATGGGACTAAGAGCTGGAATATTCTTTGGGACTTTGGAATATGTTATTTTGCTTTCCTTTCTATCTCTTCACCTACGAAGTGGGATGAAATCCATTTAGCCTCTGCTTGTCTTAAAGGAGGTACCTAGAGAATCTGCACAATGAATTAAGTCCTATAAATGCTTCATGTAGGTGCCATGAAAAGGAAGTCATCTCAGTAACAGAAATGAAAGATGACAGAACTGGAGTGTGGGGGATGTGAAACCAATGATCTAACATCAATATCTGTATACATACATAATACGTATACCTATACACACATACATCTACATATATAAACATTATGTATACACACATATACATGCACATATACACACATATGCATTTGTGTATGTATGTCTATGGAGAAGGGTGAGGGAGAGAGATTCTTTTTTTTTCTGAGAAAGTCTATAAGGCAAAAACTACAAGTCAAAATTCAGATGATGACATGACATAGAATACATTCTGTGATAAACTGGGGAGTGCTATGCCTCTTGCTACAAAGTACGTTTATAGATTCTTTTCAATTATTTACAGAGCACCCACCCATCTCTACTCTTACTTTATTTTTAGAAGATGATCATTTGTTAAGCAGGTGGTACATGTTGATCTTATTCTTTCTGAAAGGTCCCTGATCACATTTGGTAAATTATTTATAATCGGCAACAACATTTCCCAAGTACCCAATTTGCAGTATGTACTGTTAGTAATATTGCCCCCCCCCTTTTTTTTTGCACATAGAGGACATTTTATACTTGCTAAAGTAATTTCAGTCAATAAACATTGTCAGTCAATAAACATTTAAGTGGTCACTATGTGTCAGGCTTAATTTGATCTTCAAAACAATCTGGTGAGATAGGTCGGTCAGGTATTATAATCCTTATTTTATGGACAAGGAAACACGCATAGTAACCTGTCCAAAGTAACATGGTCAGTTATTGGTAGTGCTATAACCCTCGTTAAAATTATACAGAATTATGTAATCTCAGAGCTTAAAGGGACCTCAGAGTTCTAGTCCAAAGAGTTCCTGCAAAGGACTCCCTTTCATAACATTTACGAATTCATTCAAAAACATTTTTAAAGCCCTTAGCTATATACGCAGCATGTAGTAGGCATCTAGGGAGATGCAAAATTTAGATAAGAGATGTTTCCTGTCCTCAAGGAACTTTTATTTTAGTAATACTCAAGATAAGTCCTATGAATATTCCATGTAGAGAAAACTACCATAATAACAGAAATGAAAAGAAGACAGAACTGAGAAGCGGGAATGGGAGGTGAAGGGGGCGACTACCTTAAATTAATACCTGCAAAAAATATATGTCTAGAAATGTATATAGATATTTTTTCATATAGATATCTAGAGATACAGATTTTTTTCCTGTCAAAGTCTACAAGGAAAGGTTAAGAATTGAAATTCAGGTGCTGATATGATACAGGATATATTCTGATATTAACCAGGGAGCAATATGCCTCTTGCTATAAAATACACCTGTAAATTTTATTCAATTAATTACAAAGGACCCACCAACTATTCATTCTGCTGCTGGGCAGCTCAAATTGTTATTAGTTTTTCTTTAAGTCATGACAAAACCTGTCTCTCAGCAATCACCACCTATTGTTCCCTTCTAGAATGGGCAGCTAGGTGGCACAGTGGCTAGAGCTCTGGGCCTGGAATCAGGAAGACCTGAGTTCAAATGCTGCCTCAGACACTTACTAGCTGTGTGACCCTGGGCAAGTCACTTCGCCCTGTTTGCCTCAGTTTCTGCATTTGTAAAATGAGCCGGAGAAGAAAATGTCAAACCCCTCCAGTATCTTTGCCAAGAAAACCCCAAATAGGGTCAGAAAAGAGCTGGACATGACTGAAACAACTGAACAACAGCAACAACATTCCCAGAACATGCAAGGACAAGTACCACGAATTCTACCAAGGGGAAAGTGTCTGAAAGAGGCTTTCAGTCGAGTGGGGGGTTGGAGTTGGATAGATCACTGTCCCGTGAGGAGAGATAAAGACCGTAGGATGCCGGCATAAGGCTGATGCTAGAAGACTGGCCCAGGTATTAGAGTTTTCCTCTCTGTTTCTGGGCCTATACTGTAGTTAAGGGGAGGTGCGTTACTGGAGCAAGGTACAGAGTGGGAACGTAGAAAGGGAAGAGGGGGAGTGAATCTCAACTGACAGCCTCCCATTTTAATTGATTCTTGTTAAGAAGTGCTACGCTCTTCTGTTTCCATACTGTTGAAAGATGTGAAACACTATCAGAACCCTCTAAAATTTGGCACCTGGGTTAAAAACTCTTGTATCTCAGCCCTAGTTGCAACTCTAATTGCTCCTAATTCTGCCTTCTCAGGCAGACCCATCTCCTAGTTTTAACTATGAACCGATTAGAACTCATAAAGGCCTATAATCTTCCCACTTCACCTATGAAAATGTTTATATCAAAGAATGAAATATGCCAAGAAAATGTCTGTCACCTGTGCAGAGATAAAGTGTGCATCATGTAATTCATACTGTATCAGTCCTTCTAGTAAAAAAAAAAAATCATTAGTAGCTTCCTACTGAGTAAAGTTCAAAGTCCTAATGATCATGAATGCTTAACCTCTCTATCAGGACATGGGCAGCATGCTTCTTCATCAGTTCTCTCGAATTGTGGTTGGTTACTATGTCGATCAGAGTTCTTAAGTCTTTCAAAGCTATACGTCATTATAATGTTATATAAGTTATTCTGGTTTGGCTTACTTTATTTTGTATCTGTTCATGTAAGTCTTCTCAGATTTCTTCAAAACATTTCAAAGTTTTTCGTGATCTAGTGACACCCTACATTTGAAGTAATATTCCTTATTGCTATTACTATCCAACATACACTTGAATACAACATACATGCCCAATTGAACTACTCTCCCAGCTCTGTACCTTTGCTTATACTCTGTTCCTGGAATGCCTTCCTTTGCTCTCTTCATCTGTTGAATACCTACCCACCTTTTAAAACTCAGCTCAAATGCCACCTCTTCCATGAAGCCTTTCCTTGGAAGTCAGCATGGTACGATGGAGTGAGTGCTGAATTTTGAGGCATAGACCTTGGCTTAAAACCCTGCTTTTGACACTTACTATCTATGTGACTTTAGGTAAATCATTTAATCTTTCTGGGCCTCAGTTTCCTCATCTTACAGATGAAGGGGTTGTACTAGATGCCTCAAATGTCTCTCTTACCTCTAAATCTGTTACCTATCCTCTCCTTGTTGATAAGACCCTCCCCCTCAGATTTCCCACAGTCCCTTTTTCCCCCATTTCTAATGTACATATCATGATGAGCTCCATACCACAGCTATCTGTGTTTGAGTCTTATCACTTATGAGATGATAAGTTCTATGAGCTAGGTGGCACAGTGGATAAAGCACTGGGCCTAGAAGTCAAAAAGACTCATCTTCCTGAATTCACATTTGGCTTCAGACACTTACTAGCTGAGTGACCCTAGGCAAGTAACTTAACCCTGTTTGCCTCAGTTTCCTCATCTGTAAAATGAATTGGAGAAGGAAATGGCAATCCACTCCAGTATCTTTGCCAAGAAAATCCCAAATAAGATCATGAAGAGTCTGCCATGACTGAAATGACTGAACAACAACAACATGAGAACAGGACCCTAACTTATCCAAACTTTCTTATCTCCTCCAGATTCTCAAAAGATGATCTGTACACATTAAAGTGCTAGATACAAATTTGTAGAATGAATCAATGAATGAATCAATGAATTAGAATGAGGTAGTCCGGTGGGATTAGTTAAGGGAAGTTAGTAAGTTTTGTACAAAACTAGATCCTCTGACTTGAAAACTAAAAATCCTTCTATTATAGTACCTAACCCTTTATTTAACTATGTGCCTCCCTCAATGACTAGGTGCAATGCCTAATATATTGCAGATTTTATTAACCCTCCTCCTTTGCTATCATCAACAAATTACAGAAAGCCTCCAGGGTGCTGTATAGAACTTTCAAAGGCTGGAGTCACGGACCTCACAAGGCTTATGGAAGGATAATGGTGGGGAGGAGGGATTAGTTGGAGGTTGGAGGAAAAGAAGCAAAGAGACAATTCACCGGGAAAAACATATACAGTCAGTCCTCGTCATTTGTAGATTCTACATTTGTGAACTCACCTATTTACTAAAAAACCCCAAAATTAATACTTGTGGCACTTTTTCGGTCATTTCTGAACCACAGTGAAAAATTTGTCATCCAACAAGCAAAATCCTAGTTAAGGTTGAACGAGGCAAAACACTATCTTCTTGTTTCAGCTCTTGTACTATAAATAAATGTTCTTTTCATGGCCTATTCAGTGTCATGGTCACATTTTTGTGCTTTTTGTTGGTGATTTTTACTATTTAAATTGGCCCCCAAGTATAGTGTTGAAATTCTGTCTAGTGTTACTGTTACTTCAGATCCAAAGTCCATTGGTATGGGACTCTCTCATTATTGGCAGAGATGGATGCCCTGTTGCATGAAGGACAAGATGGTGCTGGCTAGTGGATAAGCTCCAGTCTTCTTCAGTCCTCTTCAGGATTCCTCAAGTTTCAGGACTCTTCAAGTGTTGAGTTGCCTCTGACTTCTAGGTTTGAGAGGGGAGATGAAAGAGATCAATACCACTTCAGGTTGCTGAAGGAAAAGACTCTGGGAAGATATGAGAGAAACCAACAGTCTCTATCATGTTCCCATCCCCAACTTGTTATACCTAGAGACTGAGAAATATTTCCCTTGGATGAGATCGATCTCTCTCTCTCTCTCTCTCTCTCTTTCTCTCTGTTGAGCTGTGTTATATCACTTCCAATGCGAGAGCTCCTTCACTCCATTGTCTGGTATATATTCTCCTATGACCTTCTCTGATTTCTGTTGTGCTACAATTTGGATAAAGGGGTTTCTTTGCTATTCAATATGTGTCTTCATTGTGGAATTGGTATTACGTGGGGAAGGGGCCAAGCTTTGGATATAGAGCTTGGGTTTCCCCTTTCCCCCAAAATGACAAAGCAATCAGAAATTAGATTCAATCTAATCATATTCCACAGACTAATAATATTTAAGGGAGCAGAAAGACATGATTCTAGCCTGGTACTTCCTCTGTCTCTGAGGAGAACAGAGCAGCCTTGGACCCCAACCTCTTGTTTGCCTTCCTGGATGGAATGAATGTCTCCTTTGGAGAAGGGTGTGGGGAGAAGAGACTAGTGATGCCTATTATGTCTCCCTTCAAGTAACACAAAAACAGCCCTTGCCCCAGAGTAGGGGGAAAGGGGGGGCGTCCCTCCCTACAGATGGAATCTTCCCTACATTGCTTAGCACAAGTCTGTGATGTTCCTTACATAGAAAATATGTGTGTTAGATAAGCTTCTTAAGCTTCTTTCAAGCATGAATTATAGTGCTGCTGGCTGTGAGTTCAACGTTAATGAATCAATGATATGGTACATCCATAAAAAGGAAGAAATTCATCGAACCATATGTAAGACCACTCCAGAAAGCGCTAAAATAAATGCTGTGACCAGAAGCTCACAGGAACCTAACCTTGTCTTTCTCTGAGAAGCAATAATTCAGTATTCCCCAATTCAGTGATTACAGTGACTTTATAGAATATAACTACCATGAATGATGTGAATTAACTGTAATCCAATCCTGTTTCATAGGAAGCTGGAGCATGGGAGCTGGGATCAGGAAAGATGGGTTTGAATCCTGCTTCAGACATTTCCATATTATCATGGGGAAGTCACCACACCTCTCAGAGCCATAGTTTCTTAGTCTGTAAAATCAGTATAATAATACTCTTACTCCCATATCTTGACCAGGCTTTTTATGAGCACATCACTGTGTAAACCTTCAAAGTTCATATAATTGTGAATTTTTATCATTAAGCAACTATTAAGCAGACATGGGGTAGGTATATAGAATAAATACAGATCTTTTCCTTTAAATAGCTTTTTATTCCTTTATTGTCCTTTGGAAGGACAAGAAAGACTTTGAGATGGAAGGCAACATGATGAAGACCAATTCTCAAGTCACTGTAAACATTATGCTGTCTGTATTCAGCCAGTTAGGCCCATGTTCATAGCTCCACAACCTGAACCCATGACACAGACGCAAAATTCCTTTTTAAAGAAGTCTACACATAAAAAATATATTTAAGATATAAAGGATTAACCTCTTCATTTTTGAGATTCGTCCCAAAGGGGTTAATTGACTTCTCAAAGATTACATAGGGAGTAAGCACCATAATCAAGCAGCTAGGTGATGCAGTGGATAGAGCATTGGGTCTAGAGTCAGGAAGATTCAACTTCATGAGTTCAAATCTACCCTCTGACACTTACCAGCTGTGTGACACTGGGCAAGTCACTTAACCCTGTTTGCCTCAGTTTCCTTATCTGTACAATGGCCTGGGGAAGGAAGTGGCAAATCACTCCAGTATCTTTGCCAAGAAAACCAAAAATGGATCATGAACAGTTAGACATGACTGAAAACAACTCAACCCAAAGCACCAGAATCAGGATTTTAGCTCATCTCTTTTACCACACCTCCATATAATCCTCTTTCCACTACACCATACTCATTCCAAAAAAGTCTCCCATTCTAAAGAGAGTGAAGACCAATCTAGCCAAACAGGTGCATCAGCTTAGAATATTAATAGATCCTTGTCCAAAATGGGGAGACATTGGGAATACCATCAGCATCACTGAGAAAAGACATTTAGCAAATTATCCTATCCTGCCCATAATGGAATTAGAGCAGTCCTTCCTCACCTTCAATCTACACAATCAATCTCCTACTAGCTCAGAGTGCTGACTGGTAACCCCGTACGAAATGCAAATAACCTTAAAATCACAGAATGTTCCACATGCTAACTTCAGTACAGGCAGAAACATTCAGATTGCTCATGAGCAAGGCTGTGCAAGTAAGAAATAATAACATGTAGCATACTGAGACACTGATGTCTGCAGATGACACTGTCTTGATTGCAAATCCTTTGAATGACAAAGGAATGTAACAGGAGGGAAAAAGAGAATACCAGAAGGCAAAGTTAAGGAGGAAATAAATACCAACCACCACAAAATGCTGTCTTTACAAGAGGACAGAAACCCACATACTATGTGAGGGTAAGGAAACAGACACACTGGAATACTTCAGATTGGTCTTCATTTAGGAAGGATGAATAGAGTAAGAGTTGGTAGGTGAGAGAAATAGAAAATGTCAGGAACATATAATAAATATTAATGGCATAGAACATCTAAGGAAACTCAAAGAACAGAAATATACAGCTCAGTCACGATTCTTCAGTATACTGCATGGAAAGAAATATTTTGTTAGGTAAGCAGGGTTGGAATGTGACTTGGCAGTAACAGAATGATGCTTTCCTAAAGTTCATAAGTTGGTTCCAAAGGCAGTTCCAGAAGATAAGTTCCAAAGATGTTTTGAACAAAGGCAACATCATTGGAATGGGTGGGAAATCAAGACATCTATGAGTACATTGGTTTCGTGTAATATAGGAGAAAGCTATGTGGCCCAGTGGATAGAGAGCTGGGTCTGGAGTTGGGAATACTCACCTTCTTGAGTTCAAATCTAGCTTCAGACACTTGTTATCTGTATGACCTTGGGCAAGTCACTTAACCCTCTTTACCTCAGTTTCCTCATCTGTAAAATAAGCTATAGAAGGAAATGGCAAACCACTCCAGTATCTCTGCCAAGAAAACCCCAAGTGGGATCACAAAGAGTTGGACACAACTGAAATGACTGAACAACAACAACATCGTACAATCGGAAAAACAAAACAATGGATCTGGAGTGGTGGAACTGGGATCAGGTCCCCTATATACTCTGCATTACCTTGGGTAAGTCACTCAACCTTTCTAGGCCTAAATGGACAGGTTGGGCTAGATGGCCTTTGAGGTCCCTTCCAGCTGAAAGAAGGAAGAAAAAAAGCATTTGTAAAGTACCTAATATGTGGCAGGCCCCTTGCTAGGTGCTTTACAAATATTATGTCATTTGATCCTCACCGTAACTCTAGAAGGTGGGTGATATCATTACCCCATTTTACATTTGAAGAAACTGAGGCAGACAAAGGTTAAGTGACTTGCCCAGGGTCACCCAGTTAGTAAGCATCTGAGGATAGATTTGAATTCAGGGTTTCTTGACTCCAAGCCCAGCTCTGGATCAATAATCCCATGTCAGATACCAGCTTCCGTCCTCAGTTTCCTCACCTATAAAATGGACATAATGCCCATAGTTCCTACTTCATGGGGCTCTTGTGAGACAAGTGTTTTGCAAATGTACTGTGTAAGTATCAGTTGGTGCTGTCATCATTATTATTATTGCTATCTTATTCTTGATGGGACTCAGATAGGAACTGTCCAAGGACAGGTCATTATCCTGCTATTTACTGAATGTTCCATGGGCCGCTGTGCAGGCAGATAAAGTGCCTGCTTTTGGTAACGGAATAAGATATGGGGATGGAAGCTCATCTCTTCTAGACTCTCACTAAAAATGGTGCTGGGACTATTCCATCAGCAGACAAGATGATAGAGATGACACCTAACTTGACCTGCACCCCCACAGTTTTAGAAATTTCTTCTAAAAGGTCTCTATATCTTGAAAGCTTCTCATTCCACATGGTTTGGAGATTATGTGTACTTGGGATGGTGGTAGCTATTAAAAATGTACTTAAGTTTTTATGAGTCGGTGTTATGTCTGAGAAGTTGTGGGCGCCAGTTCTTTATGTATTGTTTATTGTTATTATTACTTGGGTGTGCTGGACGTAGGACTTGAGAGAGATGATTATTAAACTTTCATTATAAGCATTTAGAAATTGGCAAACACTACAAATCAGGACTTGAGTTATTGTTTTGTTGACTGCGTGGATTTAAGAAAGTGATGGAGAAAATGTTAATGATGCCAAATAAACAGAAAAGTGTTTATTGCATACATAGTTTTTCCTCTGGGGAGCTGGTTGTTAAATATTTACCAGCATAGCACTACTACTTCTCTGCCAGTGGCAACTAAATGGTGCCACGGTTAGAGCATCAGGCCTGGAGTCAGGAAGAATTGAGTTCAAATCTGGCCTCAGACACTCTGTGACCCTTGCCAAGTCACTTAATCTCTCTCTGCCTCAGTTTTTTCGACTGTAAAATGTTAATAATAATATCAATTACTTCTCAGGGTGGTTGTGAGGACCATATGAATTAATATTGAAAAGTACTTAGCACAAAAATTTTTTTCCCTTTTTCCTCCTTCAGAGTTCCCCCTTACAAGTAAAACGTCAGCAATTAAAAATGTGATATCTCATGAATGCCATTGGAAAAGAAAAAGCAAAGGTGAAAGAAGAAAGGAGAAGTAACATACAATGCTAAATAATAAGTTCTTTAAATATTCAAATGCATCTATGACTTCACCAACTTGGAAACTCTTTACACAAGAAAATTCATCTCTTTCTGCAGATCCTCAGTGATTCTTGTTCATATCCTCCCATAAATTTGCTCCAAGGGAATTCATCCAATGTGCTACGGGCCTTATTCACTTTCTCCTGATGTTGCAAAGATACCAGGAGCACTCTGGCTACTCCTTGTCACCCCTTCCTCTTGTCTTTTCTTCTTAGCATACGATGATATTTTTTATCCTGACATATTTGTGTTTAGTTGTTTCAGTCATGTCCAACTCTTCATGACCCCACTTGGGGTTTTCTTGGTAAAGATACTAGAGTGATTTGCCATTTCCTTCTTCAGCTCATTTGATAGATGAGGAAACTAAGGCAAAAAGGGTTATATTTCTTGCCTAGAGTCATAGTAAGTGTCTGAGGCTGGATTTGAAATCAGATCCCCCTGACTCTAAACCCAATGTTCTATCCACTGCTGCCCTGCCTGGAACACAGTTAAGTGCTTAATAAATGCTTGTTGGTTGACTGATTCCTGATTCCCCCAGTTGATAGTGCTTCCCTTATGTACATAGAATGTAAGCTCCTTGAGGGCAGGGATTATTTTTATTGGTTGTCTATGTATTCACAATGCCCAGCATGGTGCCTGACACTTAGGAGGTACTTAATAAATACTTGCTGATAATTGAAATTGTCAACATTTATTAAGTGCCTACTATGCTGACAGGAACTAAGTACTAAGAATTCAAAGAAAGACAATGCCTCCTCATCCCCCCCCCCAAACAAAACAGAACAAAACAAAACAAAAAACAAATAGTCACTGCACTCAAGAAGTTCACAATCTAAGGGGAGAGGCAACATGAAAATACTACGTACAAGCAAAGTACACACAAGATAAAGGGAAATAACAGAGGAAAGACATAAGAATTGTAGGGGGTAGGGAAAAACTTTCAGTAGAAGGTGGGATTTTAGGTGGGACTTGAAGGAAGCCAGTAGGTAGAGGAGGGAGAGCATTCCAGCGTTGGGGAATAGCCAGTGAAAAATGTCAGGTAAGAGGAGCTGAGAGAACGATTTATAGGCTCACTATAATAATGCAAAGGAAAGCAACATTCAAAGATGGCAGAACTCTAATCAATGCAGTGTCTGACCATAACTTCAGAAGACCAATGGTGAACATGTGTTTTGTCTCTCAGCATAGAGATAGTATACTGGAGATGTGGAATTGGCTACACTTTTTCAGAAAAGTCCAATGTGTTGATTTGTGTCGCTTGAGTATACTTATTTGGGGGAGGAAGAATAGAGTGTATGGAAACTGGCAGTGACATTTTTTTAAAAGAACATCAATAAAACAACTTTTTAAAAATAGAGTAAGTTAAAAAACTTACATGTATTTTTTCTTGTGTGCATAATAAAACCACATGTACATGTATGTGTATGTATACATATGCATATATGTATATGCGTATGTATAGATACACCTATACACATACATATATACATATACATACTAAAGAGTCATGTATATTTACAACACTAGAGGACCTGGCTACATAAGTTGCTTGAGATGCCACATACCTTTTAGAACATTTTCAATGTGTATATTAAGGAGAGAGAAGGGTTATGAGGAGGACAGAAGTCATAGGATATTGAGAAAGTGTACAGTTTCCCTAGAATCTGCATGCATCTAAAAACCATAAGGAATCTATACTTAGGATTTGATACTTTTTTTACCTGTTCATTTAAATAGCTGGTGGATGAGGATACTGTCTTTAAGAATACTGTGGTAAGGGGCAGCTAGGTTGCACAGTGGATAGAGCACCAGCCCTGAAGTCAGGAGGACCTGAGTTCAAATCTGACCTCAGACCAAACACTTGACACTTACTAGCTGTGTAACCCTGGGCAAGTCACTTAACCCCAATTGCCTAGAAGAAGAAGAAGAAGAAGAAGAAGAAGAAGAAGAAGAAGAAGAAGAACACTGTGGTCCAGTGGGAAGACCACTGGATTTGAACTCAGACGCTCTGAGTTTGGCTCTTGATTCTGTCATTTACAACCTGCTTGACCTCAGGTAAGTCACTTTATCTCCTAGGACCTCAATTTCTTTGCTTGTCAAATGAAGGGCTTGGCTCAGATAATTTCTATGGTCTGGTCTGGCTCTAAAGCTAAAATCCTGGGAGCCTTGGAACATCAGGCTTTCCTAAAAGTTTGCTACTAGATTCTTCTTTCACCCACATTACATAAATGTGCATCATGCCTATGAATTAACCAAAATATACAAGATTTAAAAGGAAACTAGAGCTTGTTTACTTGAGAATAAGTATAAGAACACTAGACTTTCAGCTACTGCCCCCAAATGTGTGTATGTCTATATATACACAAGCACATATAAATGTATATGTACACATACATATATACACAGATATAAATGTATATACACACAGATATACATACATGTATTTGGAGGCAATAACTGATGTCTTTATATGCTGCTTTTGCTTTACATTATTTTGATCAACACGTGAATTGTTCTTTTAGTTATAACAACCAATAAACATATACACATATGTCTATATCATATGTACATATATACACACATACACATATATTTGCATGCCTAATACAAATCGCTACTTAATAAAATATTCACCGGATGAGCAAAATAATGAATTCTATGGCAGGATACAAAATTATTTTGGTGTGGGAAGCAAATAATCCCATTAAACCACGGCAAACCAGAGTCAGAGAAAAACAAAAACTCACTGGGGGCCTGGTTTCATGGGTCTTATTTGC
>NW_020948739.1:8236661-8494448 GCF_900497805.2 Vombatus ursinus
TTTGTTGACTTAATACTACAGTCACAAAAAGTGGTGATGAGGGTGGGTGGAGAAGGGGACTGTGTGAAGAAAAGAGAGAAAGAGAAGGCTAAGAAACCCTTTAGCAATTTCTAGTCAGATGATTGTTCTAAAGCACTAAATTACCAGCAACTTGAATCACTTACTCAACTAACCAAGGAAAGGGGGGATGTTAATCTGTCAAGCCCACTTTAACAAAATGGGCTACTCCGTGTGATAAATGCACTTCTGGAAAAGACAAACAAATCTACTGCTGCTGGTGTGATTCATGGCCTGCTGGCCTGTCTGCCTGCCTGACTGTGTACAGGGCTTTTGACTTGGTACTCTGGGGCTTTGTAGCAAAAACTCAGAAAAGCTGGGACCTATGCAAAAACTTCACTTGAAATTTGAGTTGGGGAATGGGCGTGGGAATGCATGTAAAAAAAAGATTGCCACTGTCTGTCTGTCCTCAGACAACAATGGACTAAAAAGAAAAGAGAGAATAGATTTTCCCTCCCGATGACAAGGAGAAAAGATTTAAGTCCCTGAAAATCTCCAGAATTTATCTAGGTAACATCTGACAGAAATTGATCTGAAAAAAAAAGTTTTATACGAGTGTTCTCTTTTAGTTTTGGAAATAAACTGAAATACCACAGTAAACACCCCAATGTCAGTATCTGAAAGAGTCTTAGATGTATGAAGGTGTCTCATTGGTTTTGCATGAAAGTGAATCTTTGGGGTTTTCCTAAATTCACTTTGGGGTGGCAGCAGAGGGCTGGGAAATGTAAATTTTTAAATAATATTTTATTTTCCCCCTATTACATGTCAAAACAATTTTTTAAATTTTTAAAAAGTTTTGAGCTCCAAATTCTATCCCTCTCTCCCTTTCTTCCCTCCCTCTTCCTTGAGACAGTAAGCAACTGATATAGATTATACATGTGCAATCATGTAAACTATGGGAAATATAATTAATAACCCACTTGGCACAGGTTGATACAATACAGACAGCTTTTGGATTTTTCTGTTTCTACCATTAGATTATGAGCTCCTTGAGGGCAGATGTTTTTTGCCTTTATTTGTATCCCCAGCAGGACCTAGCATGTAGTAGGCATTTAATAAATGCTCATTTACTACTTCAAAAACTGAACTGAGTTCTGGAGGCTCTCTTCATTGTCCTTCTTGATGTCCCCAAATGTCCCCTCAACATCTTTCTCACAGGAAAAGAAGAGAAAGCATTTGGTAGACTCCTCTAGTTCACCATTTTCAAATACATAAACCTAACACTAAGGATGAGACAGCAAGCTTTGCCAAGCAGAGGTGCGTGTTGTAACTGATGTCTCTGCATTTGCTTGCTACGAGCTCACTCCATCACTACCCTAACACCCTCTCCTTTCCTAATTCTATACGATGTTGTTACTCAGTAATTTCTAGAATGGCTCAGAGCAATGCATATTGGGAAATGACAAGTTTTTTCTGGAACAACAGACCTAGAAGTCTTCCTTCAGCTATTTTCTTGCAGTTTATCCAGCTCTTTGCCAAGAAAGATGTTCCTAACTGAATACATCTTAATCCTGTTGAATTTAAGATTTACTTCACAGAAGTCCAGACTTCTGGCTTAAATATAATTCCATTTTGCTGGATTGAATTGAACTTACTTTGATAGGAACTGCAATGGAGTTTTTTTTTGTTTGTTTTGTTTTGTTTTGTTTTTCTGCTCTCCCAAATACAGTCTAGGAACCAGTAATGCTAATGTCTAAGACCTACAGTAACTTTCCTTATATTTCAGCCTGAATACCCTCTCTTCCTTACAACTTCCTCCCACTGCTCCTACTTCTCCCTTCAGGGGCCAATCAGAACAAATCTGATCTTTCTTCCACATGGTAGCTCTTCAAAAATATGAAAACAACTATTATTTCCCCCCAAAGACTTGTCTATATCAAACATCCCCAGTTCCTTGGGTCTCGTATGATATGGTCTCCAGTTCTATTCACCTTCCCAGTTGTCTTTCTTGGTTGGTTGTTGTCCTTCATTCTCAAAGAAGACCAAAATGCCATCACTATGTTGGGGTCAAGATATATCGTGTCTGACTGTGGCAGACCAGACCAATATGAGCTCAGAAGGCTCTATCACAGGCCAGACACAAATAGTCCATGTGAACATTTGGAATGGAGATGTCTCTAAATTTGTGCCTCTCATGTCTCTTTTGAGCTACTGCAATTCCGCTCTTCTCATAGAGCACAGAGACTTCTCTGATGTAGGCTCGCCATGTTGGGCGGTCCTGTGCCGGTGTCTCCTATATCACACAATTGATTCCAAAGTTCTTCAGAGAGACCTTGAGAGTGTCCTTTTATCACTTCTTCTGACCCCCATGTGAGCGCTTGGTCTGTGTGAGTTCTCAGTAACCGAGGTTTGGCATTTGAACAATATGGCCAGCCCTGTTGTGCTCTTTGCATTAGAGTTTGAATGCTTGGCAGTTTAGCTCAAGAAAGGACCTCAGTGTCTATCTTTCCATGGAGCTATTCTAGTTAATCGAGAACCACACAATATTCTGAATGGAACCTGACCAGGGCAGAATTGAGATGATCACTTTCTTTTTTCTGAATACAATATTTATCTTAATTCCTACTGCAGCTTAAGATTGTGGTAGGTTTTTTTTAATTGTATATTTTTTGTTTGTGTTTTGTTTTGTTTTTTGTTTTGCTAGGCAATGGGGTTAAGTGACTTCCCCAGGGTCACACAACTAGTAAGCGTCAAATGTTTGAGGCCAGATTTGAACTCAGGTCCTCCTGACTCTAGGGCCAGGGCTCTATCCACTGCGCCACATGTTGTGGGAGTTTTTTGTTTGTTTGTTTATTTTACTACTGCGACACATTCTTGATTCACAATGATCTTGCAATTCACTAAAACCCCTTTTTATGTGATCTCTTGCCCTAGCCATATTTCAGTCATTCTGTACTTAAAATAGTTGATTTAAAAAAAATGCAAGTATAAAATTTTACCTTTGTCCCAATTAAAATTCATCTTATTTTCTTGTTGTTATTCAGTGATCAGGAATGTTATTCAGTGATCATCTTTATAAAAGGAAGATACTGACCCATTCCAACCCATATTTTATCAGGAAGAAATCAACAGAAACAAATTTAGCCCATGTCTCGGGAGCTATAGAGCTGACATTACAAGCGGGATACTAAGATCTGTAGCATGAAACTTTAACAGTCAATGCACTAAAAAGGCCCATCCAAAGTATAAAGAAAGAAAGAGGAAAACAAGGGACTCTGTGAAGCATTCTGACTTTGGCTCAACCAGTTGATAGTGAATATTGAAGATGAGGGAAAATAGGGATGATAGTGACAACAATCATCTGGAGAAGACCTGAGGGGATGGAATTAAAGGAGCATGTGGGGAGCTTGGCCTTAGCAATGAGAAAGGCCATCTCTTCATCTGAGATGGGAATGAAGGAAGAAATATAAGGAAAGATGTCTGAATGCTGTGAAATGTAGTGAAGGAGAGAAGGGAGAGCTCTGGACAAATGGTCTCTATTTATTCATTTATACATTTGTATGAAAGAAAGAAAGAAAGAAAATAGGAAAAATGTCAGCTAAATACAGAGATGCTTGAAAGATCTAATTATTCTCCTGGCTCCCTAAAAGGACCTCCAAGTTAGGGTGGTGGATGTTTCCTGGAAAGCCCATTCAATAATTCTACCTCCCCCCAGCTTAAAGCCTATGAGCTTGAGATTCCCCATTATATGTTCAAAGTTTGCCCTTTCATACTTTGAACAATGATTCTGTCCCTCAATAAGGGACAGAAAAAAGACAAGCAAGATAGGGGTGACACACTGATCCTCTTAAACAGCATGCTACTTTCAGAGTCTAACATGCATTAGCCAACAGTAATGTTGGAACTTGAACATCCTTCAAGTGAAATGTTGCTCCCTGGGCTTGAAAAGGTTCCTTCTAAGACAGGAATCATCTCTTTTGTTATCTCGTTGCATTCATTCTCTTTTCCAAGTCCTCCTCTCTCTTTTCTACCCTCCCCCTTCTTTTCTACCACTTTCTTTTCCTCCCCCTTCCATCTTTTTCACTCCCTCCTCTTCTTCCCCTCCCTCCCTCCCTCTCCTCTCTCCTCTTTTTCTTCCTCTCCTCTTTGGTTACTCAGGCAACAGACAGCCCATCCTCATCTCTTCTGTATTTCCATGCCACTGTAATATCTCTATCTTTTCTGGCACCCTTCAGTCTTTTAATTCTATCTCCATTATTGAAATGAGCATGGAGCTATTTTCCAAAACATTCAATTAGCCAGAGAGCATAAGGGACTAGGTTCCATCATTCATTAGCAATTTCTTTTTTTTTCTTTTTTCTTTTCTTTTATTTTTCATTAGCAATTCCAGAACAAAGTAAAGCAAAGGCAAAGCCTGGGACATGGAAAGTAATACAAAAACACTGAAAGGAAACTCTAGGATGAAAAGACATTGGAATATGTGCTCCTTGAGATCAGAGAATGTCTTGCTTTTTTCTATTTATATCTAAAGGATTTAGCATAGGGTATGGAATAGAGTTTACTTAATAAATGCTTTTTCATTAATTCATTCACTCACTCATTTATTCATCCATTTATTTTACTCTTTCTGGGATTTGTCCCCAGGAAGAAGACAAAACATTTTATTAGTATCTTGCAAAGTCACTCTCTGTTGCTCCCCTAGTGCAGCACACACCTCTAGAATCAATTATTAAATAATGTTGTCAAGAAGAGATTTTCCCTCCAGGTTTGATGATTCCCTGCCAACACTTTTCTGGTAGTTGCTTAATCTGTACCCTATCTCCCATTGTTCTTGCCTGCAAGAGTTGGCCCCTCTTTCCTTCCAGCATCCCTGTTGCTTCCTTAGGTATTAGGCTTTCTCAAGAGCCATGCCTTCTTCCTCCCACCTTCTCTCCCCCCATTCCTCACCCAGGACTTCTTTTCCAGAGCCATAGCACAAATCAGTGAAGAACATCCTTCCAGTGACAATTTAGGTCTTAAGGAGACTGAGCTAGTTAAAACCCAGAAGGCTGCTAAGAGGAAAGACAGAAAGTTAGATCTCTCAAATAGTCTTTTCATTGTAGGCAGTAGAGGATAGTAGCAGACAGAGACTGGATTTGGGTTCAGGAAACATTGGGTTCCAATTCCATTTCTTATACTTACTAGCTGTGTGACCATAAGCAAGTCACTTAATCTCTTTTGCACCTAGTTTTCTCATCTGTAAAATGAGACTAAGTGGTACTGTGGACATAGTATTTGAGCTAGGGAGACCAAAGTTCAAATCCTATCTCAGACTCTCACTAGCCATGTGATCTTGGGAAAGTAACTTGACCTTTCTCTTGGCCTCATTTCTCATCTATAAAGATATCCTTGAAAGAATCAAATGAGATAACATATGCAAAAGGTTTTGCAAACTTTAAAAGTGCTATGTAAATGCTAGCTAGCTAATAGTAGGTAGTAGTAGTGTAGGTAGTAGTAGTAGTGGTAGTGGTAGTAGTGGTAGTAGTAGCAGCAGCAGCAGCAACAGCAGTAGTGGTGGTGGTGGTGGTGGTGGTAGAAATATTTGCAGATCCTGACTTATAGGATTTTTGAGAAGCTAAAGTGAGATGATTCATGAATATATCACTTTGTAAAATTTGAAATGCTATAAAAATGGCAATCATTATTATTTCTGTTGTGTGTATTTGTCTTCATAAGGGGGGCAGAGTGGGAGGAGTGGGAGGAGGAAAGAGACCACTTGGAACAAATCCTCAATAAATACCAGCAAACACATGTTTCCCCCAGTAGATATATCCAAAAGTGGAAAGCAAACACTGGTTTCCCTAGGAAAGGCACTGTTACAGAGCAACATTTCAAACAAGGGAGAAAAGCAGAGAGCATGACTATATCTAGCCAATAAAAGCTTCAACTACTGCCTTGCAGATCGGGTTGAAAGATTCTGAAAGCCTGAGAAATGCTTTTGCTGAGCATCCATATCCTACCTACCATATCCTACCAGCATCTTCACCACCATTCATCAGATAGAAGCCAAAATCATTATTCAGAGACATAATGATAATGATGATAATAATAGTAATAATACTAACTAACATTTGCCAGGCACTGTGCCAAGGGCTTTACAATTATCTCATCTGATCCTCACAAAAACCCTGGGAGGACGGTATTATTATTACCTCCATTTTACAGATGAGCACACTGAGGCCAAGAGAGGATAAGTGACTTGCCCATGGTCACAGACACAGCTAGTAAGTGTCTGAGGCTGGATTTTTGAACTCAGAACTTCCTGACTCCAAGCCTAGTCATCTGTCTACTGAGCCACCTAGCTACCTCAAGCTGACTAGTCTGGTAAACAAGAACCTGAAACTTATATTCTAGTCCTGCTACTTGCTAACAGGGCCACCAGAGTCTATCACTATCCCTATCTAAGCCTCAGTTTCCTCACCTATAAAATGCGAACGATAGCAGTCATATTACCTCCCTCATGGGGATATTGTAAGTAAAGTCCCTTTTAAATCTTAAAGCCCTCTAGCTGTGTGAACTAATAAGACAGAGAAGCCTCACCAGACTGGTGTTTGCCAAACTAACTAGCCTAGTCCAGCTGCTAAATGAACACTGAGTCAAATAATGAGCTTTTTAGCATATCTCCTCTCCTAAATAATGGGATTTTTGTCGGTTTTGATTAGAACATAAAAGATTCCTAGAAACCCTCCTCCCACTCACCAGAACACTAGAATAAAATCTGACATTCACTTTATTTTTTTCAAAGTTCAAACAAACAGCTTCCTCCCTCTCAAATTACTGTAGTCCATACTTCCTGTTTTTACCTTTTAGAGACAGCCACTGTTCCAGTGAAACCAGAAACAAAGAAGTTTCCAGAAACACAACATCAGGTCATCGTTGATTACAGCTCTGGGAGTCTGCCCTGGGCTCTCCAGAGATGACAAATAATGTATGGAGACAGAATAGGGTGCAGTGAAGGGGAAAAACCAAAGGGAAAATCTATATTAAGTGCCCTGATATTTCTTTGCTCACCTGATGGAATGTTTTCATGAAATAATGGTTCTATTAAAAACACCCACCACAATGTTAAAATGGAACTTCCCCAAACATCCCAAAATGGCAGCCTGGTCCCAGTATTTCCAAATTATCTATTACCTGTACTCAGGGCTCCTTCTTATCAGGGTCAGAAGAGGGGAGGGGGGGAGGGGAGGAGAACTGGTCCATGGTCACTATTATTTCTAGCTATTTTTCTTCCTATTATTTTTCAGCCTGAATCAGACTCTTTCCTTAAAGGGACCCATTTTGGGGTGTGGTACACAGAGTGGCTATAAAGAAGAGAGCAGGTAGAATGGCTTTTGGAAAAACATGCAGTTTTTTGAACGATATCACATTTTTCTCACTGAAACAAAGGCCCATCTTTTTTTAAATAACAGTAAAAATCTGTTCATATAGTGCTTTAAGGTTTGCAAAGTGCTTTACATATCCTTTCTCATTTGATCCTCACAACAACCTTGGGAGATAGGTGCAATTATTATCATTCCCATTTTATAGATAAGAAAACTGAGGCAAACAGAGCTTTCAGCAACTTGTCCAGGGTCACTCAGTTAGTAAGTTTCCGACGCTGAATATGAACTTATGTCTTCTTGACTCTAAGCCCAACCACTCTAACCACTGTGCAACCTACTTAATGAATGAAACGGATTCTATTTTAACAACCAGGAAAAAAAGACTTGTTAGTGATGGGGGGGAGTCATTTCTGAGAGAGCTGTGTACTTCAGATCATCAACCCATCAGAACTAAGAATTGCACAAAGCAAGAAGAAATAATACTACTTAGAGAAAGATATGGAGTACGATTGAACTGAACTCTGAATTATTTAAACAAATAATTCGAAATAAAAAATAAGAAAGAGGTAATAGAACTGACATTGACAGCAACTATAATCATTTCATCCATCTGGTTAACCAACATAAATTAAAATCCACAATAAGGAGACCAAAAACAAACAAACAGATCCATAAAGGTCCTTAGCAAACATTAGATTGACTTACCAGACAAAGAGAAACGGCTATGTCACCTTCCCCCCATTTAATCAACTCCAATCCATCCTGTCACCTCCAGGATCAAAAGTAATCCTCCATTTAACTTTTAAAACCTTTCATAGTCTGGTCTCTTCCTCCCTTCTGCTTACACCTTACACGTCTCCACATGTATTATGATCTACTGATGCTGACCATCTTGTTATTCCTCAAAAAGTCCATCTCTCAACTCCAGACATTTTCACTGACTATCCAGCTTGTCTGGAACTCTCTTTCTCCTCATCTCTACTTCCTGGCTTCCTTCAAGTCTCATCTAAAGTCCCACCTTCTTCAAGAAGACTTTCCTAGACCTTCTCTAATTTTATTGCCTTTCTTCTGTGACTACCCCTGATTTATCCTGTCTATGTCTTATTTGTAGATGGTTCTTTGCAAGTTCTCTCTCCTACTAGACTGTGAGCTCTTTGAGAGTAGGGACTGCTTGTCTTTTATCTTTCTCTGTCTGTATCCCCAGACTTAGCACAGTTCCTGATATATGGTAGGCATTTAATAAATGCTTGTGGACTGACAAAGGAAAGACCAAATAATCAATTAATAAACATGTATTAAGCACCTACTATGTGCTAGGCACTGCACTAACTGCTGGGAATACAACAAAAGGCAAAAGATAATACTTACCCTGCAGGGGCTTACTATCTATTGTGGAAGAAAACATGCAAACACATATATACAAACAAGCCATATATAGAATAAATAGGAAATAATGAGAAGAGGAAATACACTAGAACTTAAAAGAATTAGAAAAGGCTTCCTGTAGAAGATGGCATGTAAAGGAAGCCAGGGAAGTCAGTAGATAGAGTTGAGGAATGTTCCAGGCATGGGAGACAAGACATGGAATGTCTTATTTGTGGAACAGTCGGGGAAACCAACGTCACTGTGTAGAATGTAAACTGCTTGAGGCCAGGGATTTTCTTTTTGCTTGTATTTTTATGCCCTGAATTTAACACTATTCCTGCATATAGCAAGCACTTAATAAATGCTTTACCTAAACTAGAATGTAATACAAAGTCATCTGTAAAGTCTTACCAAGAAGAATGATGAACGATTACGAACAACCATCATCTTACAAAGCAGAAAGAAGCAGTGGAGAGTAAAACCAGTTTAAAGAAAGCGTGGGATGGCATCCAACTAAGCAAAGACATCTCACAGGAATCCATAGAAGAAAACTGGAGAAGGATGAAAAACTGAAGAAAAATGGAAAAATATTTGCAAAAGACATTTTAACAAACTCCATCAACGATAATGGAACCACTCCACTTGGCCCTTAACATCACCATTCCTCAGCTATTTATAAATATGTTAGATATTGCACTAAATAGAATAAAGTTGGGAAAACCAGCCAGATTGGACCAATTATGTAGAGAGGATATCCATGCTAGGGGTGATACGATTGTGAGGACACTGAGGGATCAATATACGAGGTATTTGAAAGAGGGTAAGATCCTGAAGAGGTAGAAAAAAATCTTCACTAGGTTAATACTGAAACAAGATGACCAAGAAAATACCAACAACTGCCCAACCATATATCTACTCTCCCATCAATACAAAATTTTTATCAGCATCATCCATATATGATCTAGGGCATCCTTGATGAGAGTATTATTGAGACAACAAGCAAGGTTGGGGAGGTATGGATGGGGTTATGATTGGCCCTGTTAGAAGCATCTCCCAAACTCATGAGATTGTGAATCCACTGAATATTTGAGGAAGAATACAAAGGAGGGTTATAGAGATGGAGGGCAAAGATAAAAATTTTTTTAAAATGATTGTGGTGTAAAAGATATAACGACATCAATAAAAACAAGTAGAGTTGAAGATAATCTAATTATACAGAAGTGTTACAAAGGATGTACTTCATAAAATGCAGGACCCCTTTCCTGTTTTCCTTTGCATACTGACATTTTTATCTTCGTTGATGATCGTCAAGTTCACAATAAAAAAGTAAAACTTAATTTACAAGCAATAAATGTAAAGGAAGGGTTGGATGGAAGTATCTCCCATGGAGCAGACAAGTTGAACTATGCTCCTTCAGGACAGGTCCAGTGAATCATGGGTAGTGTGGCACAGTGCTGAAGGACATTGGGATGGAAGCAGGGGGAGGCTGGATGCTTCAGATGAGGATTTTCCACTGAGGCAAGAGCTACCCATTCAATGTGCTCTAAAGGGAAAGCCAACTTCCATTTTTACCCTCTCTTTTAACTTTTGTTAAAACATTTGAAAAGTCTTAATGGGACTTTGTGGGAGTGGCACCTCTTCTGCTTCCCCACACCCCATCTCCCCTCCTCCATAGTGACTACTCACACATGGCTGTCTAGGTGAATGTGAGCATTGATCTCCGGCCCTTGGCTGCTGCTTCCATTTTATATTTCTTTCCCTAAGCAAAGACAACTGAAGAACAATCATAAGATTGGATGCTGGAAGCTTAACCTTTTGAGAGGTCAAGAAACTCTTGGTCCTTCAGTAGGTGTCAGCTGCACTGTGGGAAGTATTACCTGTGGCTACTATAGTACTTCTCAGAATATAAGACAACTACCAACAGAAGGATGAGGATACAACTCAGACTGTATTACTTGAAGACATAGACTTTGAGAGACTTACTTAGACAGTACAGAACTGAGGTAAAGGTGAAATACATCAGCAGTCCCATAAGTTCATAAGACTGGGAAAAAAAGATGGGCCAGTTATATTTCCATCAATAAACATTTATTAAGCACCTACTATGTGCTGAGCACCAGGGGTACAAAAAGAGATAAAAGACAGTCCCTGCCCTCAAGGGGCTAACAATCTATTGCAAGAAGGAAGGAAAAACTAGTGGGAAGCTCTCATTTTCCACTGGAATCCAAAAAGTATTAGGATAGATTCTCTGCCTTGGATTTATAGGAGGACAAAGATCCAGCTAAGTATCCAAGTACTATGTGATGCTGGTAACAAATTTCTAGGAAACAAAATTAACCTATCAACAAGTACTTATTAAGGCCCTATTATGTACCAGGCACCCATTCTAAGTGTTGTGAGCTCCTGGAGAGCAAAGACTGTCTTTTACCTTTCTTTGATCCTCAGTGCTTAGCACAGTTCCTTGCACATAGTAGGCACTTAATAAATGTTTATTAACTGTCTACAAAGATGAATCTAAAACAATCCCTGCCCTCAAAGAGCCTACATTCTACCATATATCTAACTCTTGGATTCACATGGTAATTAAGCAAAATTAACCCAGCAAAAGCTGGGTTAATTGACCATAGTGTAACTATGTTAAATACTCCAAGGAATCTATGAACTCATCATCTGAATTATCTATCCAGTGATGAGAAGGAAGTGTAGGGCAGTAGAAAAAACATTGACCCTGGAGTGAGCATTTGAGAGCTTGAGACCTGAAAGACCTGCGTTCAAATTCCACCTATGCCCCTTTCCTGTGTTTCCATGGTGAAGTCACTTAACCTCAAAGAACCTTGGTTTTCTCATTGGCAAAATCAGAGGAAATTGTCCCTATAATTAAGTGTCAGCAACATTATTGAGAAGCAGTGGTTAGAGGCTTGGCTTCCATGTCTGGAAGAGCTGGGTTCAAATCTCTTATATTTACAACTATGAGATGCTGGGAGTAGCTAGGCAGCACAGTGGATAGAGCACTTGGTATGGAGTCAGGAAGACTCATCTTCCTAAATTCAAATCTAGTCTCAGGTTCTTACTAGGTATATGATCCTGGGTAAGTCACTTACCCCTGTTTGCCTCAGTTTCTTCATCTGTAAAATAAGTGGGAGAAGGAAATGGCAAGCTACTCTAGTATCTCTGCCAAGAAAACCTCAAATGGGATCATGAAGCATTGGATGTGACTGAAAAATGACTGAACTGATGTAGGAAACATCATTTAACTTTTCAGGGACTCAGCTTCTCCATCTGTAAAATGAGAGGAGCTGAATGAGATACACCTTTGATGTTTCTCCTAGCTTTAGCTCTATGATCCTCCAATAAGTTTGCTCCCATTAGGGGGTCCACCTAATGTGCTAGGAACCTATTGACAGAAAAATGACCCACTGGGCCAGGGGCAGCAAGATCTTGTTCTGATCAGAAGTTTTCATTGAAGCTAAGGGGAAACAAGTTTTCACTTCAGCAAATATTGCAGAGAAGGGTATCTATTTGAAAGTGAATTAGACAAGGAGGGCAATGGAGTGAGGAGGGATAGGAATAGGGTGAAAAAGATAATGAGGAAAAACAGAAAGGAAGAAAAAACACAACAAGTAATTATAGCTTAGAATGTGAATGGGATGAATTTACCCATAAAATAGAAAGCAGATTAAAAAAATTTTGAATTCAACAGTATGTTACTTTCAGAAAATGCTATAAAATGAGAGATATATACAAGATAAAATAAAGGTCAGGAGTAGAATTTATTATGTTAAAAAAAAGCAGGGGTGGTAATCATGATCTCAGACAAAATTAAAGCTAATATAGATTTAATCAAAAGAGAAAAATAGGGAAACTATACTGTGTGTCAGCAGTAATATTTAAGGTTTTAGACCATTTAAAATAACTAGACAGTATAAAATACCTAAGAGTATACCTGCCAAAATAGACACAGGAACTATATGAACATAAATATCAAATACTTTTTATACAAATAAAGTCAGATCTAAATAATTGAAGTCATCTTTATTAGTCATGAGTAGATAAAACCAATATAATAAAAATGACAATTTTATCTAACCAATCTTATTCAATACTATCCCAATTAGATTACTAAAAATTATCTTACTGAGTTAGAAAAAATAGTAACAAAGCTCATATGAAAGAACAAAAGGTTAGAGACTTCAAAGAAACCAGGGAAAAAAGATGGAAAGAAAGAAGATTCAGCAGTATGAGACTTTAAACTATATTATAAGGTGAGAGCACTGTTGAAGTATAAAATGGATAATTTCAATTATTTTAAATTAAAATTGTCTTGTATAAATAAAACTTATGTAGCCAAAAATAAAAGGAATGAAGAAATTTGGGGGAAAAATTTCATAGACAATATCTTAGGATCTGATTGGGTTGGAATATTGCTGTGGTGTAGGAAATGATGAGCTAGTTGATTTAGAAAAACAGGGGAAGACTTGGACTTATGAAGGAAGATGCTCTGTACCTTCAGATAAACATATGACAAGTGGAAATAAGCATAGTATGGTCTCACATATATGTGTATGAGTGTATATGTGTGTATATTTATGTGTGTGTGTATGTTTATACATATCTATCTATATGTATGGTGTGTGTATGTGTGTATGTATATATATGTATATATGTATATGTGAATATATATATATATGCTTAATTGTAGTGCTCTTTTAGTGTTTAAAATAAATAATGAAATTTATCAAAAAAAATTACTATGAGGCAAAAACAAAAAGCATCAATAAAAACACATTTTAAAAATAAAAAAATTAAGGTAGCTTGCAATAATTCTACCATTATTTGATTCAAAATCTTTATAAAATATCAGCATTTTCCAACATTTATTTTTTCTGTCTACGTTCCATTTAAGGCCAAATTTTCAAACCCAGCTGCCAAATTACACACATCATTACTGCATTTGCGCACAAAAATGTGATAATTGCTTTCACAATTTCAGAGGCCAGCTTGAGACTGCTTTCCAAATTTGTTTTTACATGTACAGTACGATGTATGTAGTTTTATATGGAAATAGGGAAAGTAGAACTCCAAAGTCATGTATTTTTACAAAAAGGCCAATTTTCATATTTTTAGCCAATGACATTTTGAAGATGAAAAGACTTATAGGACTGGACTCCCTTATCAGACATTTAAAAAAAGTGAATTAGGTGACAATCGCATTACTCACACACTTGTGCCTGCCAGCTGAGATGTGACACTTGAGATTTTTTGTTGCAGTTGGAAATGAACACAAAAAAGGAGGTTTTTAAAAAATAATTATCTCAGTGCTGTCAAATATTAGTTTCAAGTCTAGGTAAACTTAAGAGAAAGGATCCTAAGTATTCCTAAACAGGACAATACAATAAGAGCCCTTTCTGGAAGATCTAATTACACATGATTAAAGTAATTTTAAAATGCCATTTCTCAGCACTACAGTGACAGAAGGAACATGTTCTTTCCATTTCCAGAAACTCTTGATTAAGTCACAGATATTAGGAGAACATTAGACCAATATACATTCTGATAATTTACATGAAAATGTTAAGCATTGTCACCAGAGGACCCAAGAGCAATACTTTTGTCGGTCGTCATGTTGTTTTCTTTTTCCTATAAAGCAAGAATGGGACTCATTAAGCCTGTCTCATTTAAGTTTCTCTGTGCCACCATGAGGCGATCAATTTTTGCAGTTGCCTAAATCACCCTCTTCTGAAATGTTAAAGGCCCCAGAAGTGTATCTTTAACAAAAATAATTTGTTAGGTTAGCTAAGTGATATTTCAAATTCCTCTGCTATGGAGAACTTACTTTTAAAAACTGAATTCTCAAATCTCTGTCTTATATAGCCTCTAGGTAAACAAATCACTCCATTGGCCGCAAGCACTCTTAATTATGTGGGCAGAAAAATTGTTGAGAGGCTAAAGAGAGAGAGGCCTGATCTTAGAGCCAGCAAGTCCTGGGTTCTAACTCTGTCTCTGACACACAATAGTTGTGTGACCATGGGCAATTCATTTAACCTTGTGGTGCCCCTACCTAATGTTCTAAGACTATAGGTTTTAGGGGAATTAGTATAAGGACTTTTCACACCAAAAATTCCCCATACTGATACATTTACAGGTACTGGCCCCTTCTCTCTACCACCACCCCCCAAAATATTAGCTTGCTATCTAATTCTGCTTTGTGTTATTTTCACTTAGGATTAAAGATTTATGTAATTTTATTGATAAAACAAAGAAAGGAAGCAAACATTTATTAAATGCAAACTAGTTGCCAGGCAATGTGCTGAATGCTTTATAAATGTGATTGCATTTGATCCTCACAATAACCCTGGGAAGCAGGTGTTATTATTATCTCCATTTTACAGATGAGGAAACTGAGGCAGATAAAGGTGAAGTGATTTGCCCAGGGTCACACAGCTAGAAAGTGTCTGAGGCCAGATTTGAGCCTATGAGGACATGCTGAGAGCTGTATGCCTAAAATCGGGTATGTTTTCAACACAAGGTCAAAGCAAAAGCTCGGTGAGTCACCGTTTATAGTCTGCTCAAGGATTAAATTAAAAACACTTCCATCGTTCATCTTACATCAGACACTTCTGGAAAATAAGAAATGATCATTCTGACTCAATACCCTTATCACAGAAGCCTAACATCAGAAGCAAGAGATTTCTAAAGACCAGAAATGGGATGATATTTACAATGATTTGATTTGTAACAGTGGAAAAGCTAGAAACAAGCTATATATCAACTATGAGAGAAATGATGGAATATCCTGGAGCATCCACGTGAGCAAGCTGCATGCAGTCCATTAGAAAAAAAAAAAGGAATTGGGAAGAAGTCCCACAGCATGTCCGTCATCAAAGGAGCGTGTGATAGAAAAGAAGATAGTTTGGTCAGGTGCCAAGAACGATGGACAGACTGTGTTCTCCACTAGTTTACTCAGGGTGTCGAGGTAGCTTGAGAGAGGTTCCTAGTATGTTTGGTGGACTACCTTCAGGTGAACTTGTGGGAGGGTGTGGGTAAATCACACAGGCAGGCAAGGACGGTGGTATCTATATTAGTGGAGGAAATACCCATATTGATGAGATCAGGAGTTCACTGGAGTGGTAAGAGTTTATTAGTGCAATTGAATATGATTTTGTTCAGTTCTGAGTGATACATTTTAATAAAGATGTAGATGTACTAGGAAGTGTCCAAAAAAGCAACACTAGAATGATGAGGACTGAAGAATATATCATATGAAAATTAGTTGAAGTAACTGGGGATTGTTAGCCTGAAAAGACATGGTTGGGGCCTCAAGATGGGTGCAATGCAGGTGGAGAAGTAATTGTAGCTGTTTTCAAGTATTCAAAAGGTTAGCACAGTGCCTGGAACATAGTAAGCACTTTAAAAAAATGTTCATTGTTTGAGAAAATGATTGCTAGAAGAAAGATTAGACCTGTCTTGGGTCCCAGAGGGCATAACTAGAATCAGTGTGTGGAAGATGCACAGAGGCAGACTTAAGTCTGGTGGAGGGCAAAATTTCCTAATAATCAACGCAAGTCCAAAGAGGAATGAGCTGTTTTGGAAGGTAGTGGTTCCCCCTCCCTGGAGCTCTCCAAGCAAAGGTTGTATGACCACTTACTGGGGGCATTGTACAAAGGATTCTTACTCAGGTATGGTGGCCTAGAGGGGCTCTAGGGGTTTCTTCAACTCAGACTCTGTAATGATTGCTAGTTTCCTATGGTTTAGACAATAGATGATAATGATGATGATGATAGCATTTATATAGCACCTTAAGGTTTGAAAAATGCTTTAGGTGGCAGTTGTCTCAGGCGCGATGGCTTCAAGGTTACTGCGGGGCACCGGGGCGCTGGTGGTCCAGGCCTTGAGGGCCTGTGGCCCTGATCGGGTGACCGCTCGCTCCATGGCGACCAGAGGAGGTACCCCTTCTGATGAGGAGCAGGCTACTGGCTTGGAGAGAGAGATTATGATCACTGCAAGGGATGATTTGGTGAAGAGGACAACAGTGCAGTCATCTGGTTCTGGCTTCACAAAAGCGAGACACAGCATTGCCCTAACTGTGGAACCCATTACAAGCTGGTACCGCACCAGTTTAGCCACTGAGCCCCTGGACTGGTTTATTTGAGATGTGTTGTAATGTTTTCTTCCCTCCAATAAAAGACTAGCTATTTCCCTGGCTCTCCCATTAAAAAAAAAAAAAGAAAAAAAAAGAAAAATGCTTTATAAATATTACTTCATTTTATCCTTATGACAACCCTGAGAGGGGCAGGTTCTGTTATTATCTCTATTCTATAATTGAGAAAACTGAAGCAGACAGAGGTTAAGTAACTTGTCCAGGGTCACACAACTAGTAAGTATCTGAAGCCAAATTTGAACTCAGGTCTTCCTGTCTCTAAGTCCAGCTCCCTAACAACCTTGCTG
The DNA here is from genome assembly GCF_900497805.2 of Vombatus ursinus. Lineage (NCBI taxonomy): Eukaryota > Metazoa > Chordata > Mammalia > Diprotodontia > Vombatidae > Vombatus > Vombatus ursinus. Next base: position 8,253,833 of record NW_020948739.1, read on the forward strand.
CCACTAATCAACAAACATTTATTAAATGCCTGCTACATACCAGGAACTATGCTAACTGTTAGGGATACAATATAAAAGTGAGACAATACCTGCCCTCAAGGGGCTTACATTCTACCAGGGGATACAACATGTATGTAGATAAAGATCCCTTCCTAACAAGATGCATCCCAGGCATATGCCAAGATCTTACAAGATTACTTAAAAGGTATCCCTAGAGATAACTTTATTCAGTAATTCATATGCTCTAATGTGCATAATGTGAATTTTATTTCTTCATGTACAGTTTCCTCTGAGAAAAAGACTAGGTGAACAAAAACTGCACCCAGGAATATACAAAACTCTCTCTCTCTCTCTCTCTCTCTCTCTCACACACACACACACACACACACAAAGGCATAACCCAGAGAAGTGTTTGCCTGTCACAGAGGATGTCCAATGTACAGTCCAAAGAGAAAAGAAGTTCTATATAGGCAATGAAGGCCTCCAGGTGCCCCTGTTTGTAGATAGCATTGTGTTTACCGCATCAAAATCCAGAATAAAAACAGAACTTTTTAAATGAGATACATAATCATTCCAAAGATTTCAGCCTAACCATTCTTATCAGAAAAACCAGGAAGATGAACATTTTTACTATGCTATCTTAATAGTCTGAATTTCAGAGGTTGTTAAAGATTTAAGGCAGAGATTATAGGAATATATTCATTTGCTTTGTCATTTACTAAGTGAAAACAATTCATACCAGGATTTAAATACTATCCCCTTGGTATCATTAGAATAGCAATGTATATTTATCCAGGTCTGGACTATCAAATTTCTCATATTTGGGCATAGATGTGAAGCATTACAAATTATCCAAAGTCTACAATATACATTTCCATAGTTACAAGAGAAAAAAATCAAGGAAAACTCTATAGGCCAATGTGATTAATGTAGAAAACCAAATTTAGAATTTTTATACACAAGAGAAAAATATGTTTACTACAATCTGAAAAAGAACATTTACATCTTCCAAAAACACATTTTTCCCATAGATCATATTCAGAACTGTAGCCATATCTGTCTCTGAATACATCCTTTTACAATTAAATGCATATATTATAAACAATAGCTAAAGAAATACATCTTTTAAAATGCCCAATAATTTTAAATTACAACTCACCACAATTTCCTTATATCTATTAGAGTTTACTTTGTTGCAAACAACACTCAGCTGAATATAATCTGGGGTAAACAATTCCTAGAATGAGGGCAAGCATTCATCTGCTGTCATAGTCCTTTACAAAGGAAATGTACCAGGTCACAGAACTAAATTATATCAAATTACCACCTCTGTGCCTTTGCACTGACTGTTCTCCATGCCCTCCTAAGCTCTACCTCCTAGAACAATCAGCTTCCTTCATGACCCTGTTCAAGTGTCACCTTCTGTAGAAGCATTTCCTGCCCATCTTCTGTCCTCCCAGCTACTAAAGTCTTTTCCTTTAAAGCTACTTTTCTTTCTTTTTATGTATGCATATATGTATGTATCTCTCTATCTTTCCTTCCTTCCTTCCTTCCATCCATCCTTCTATCCATCCATCATCTATCTGCCTATCTCTTTATCTTTATTGCTGGGCCTGGAATCAGGAGCACCTGAGTTCAAATTTGGCCTCAGACACTTACTAGCTGTGTAATCCTGGGGAAGTCAACCTCTATTTGCCTCTGTTTCCTCATCTAAAAAATGAGGATAATAATAGCACCTACATCCCAGAATTGTTGTGAGGATCAAATAAGATAATAATTGTAAAGCATTTAGCATCATAACTGGAACATAGTAAGTAGATAAATGTTTATCTATCTGTCTTTCTCTGTTGTCTCTCCTATTAGATGGTGAGCTCCTTGACAGCCGGGATACCTCAAATTTGACATATCCACCAATTCCTCCTCCTGCCTCTCCCTTTCTGCTAATGGCACCACCATTGATGGAAATGGAAAAGTCAGGATATGTTGAGTTTGAGGTGCCAACAAGTCGTATACTTGGAGATGGTGATCGACCATTGGAAATATATACTAGAACTCAAGAGAGAGGTTTGATTAGAAATCTGGATTTGGGAATCATCTGGGTAGACAGTCCAAGAATTGGTGAGATTTGAATAAGAGCAAAGATTGAAAAAAGAAGAGAAATGAGTATAAATACTGAAACTTATGGTCTGTGAGGAAGAGGATAAGGAATCCAGGAAAGAGAAGGATGAGGACCTGAAGAGTTCTATGACTGACTGCTTTATTGAAGGAAATTTTCATTTCCTTAACAGCTGTATGACTTGGTTTTGACTAACTATCATCATGCCCCCTCCTGCTAGGAAACTCATCATTACAGAGATTGCATCAGCTTTGGTATTCACCCTTCATCAGAACATTCAGTTTTCTCTGACCTTCTGGTTAGAGGGCTGGAAAATGGGACAAAAAAAAAAAAGCTCTACCCAAAGCTTCTATTCACAGAGGGCTCGGAAGCCCAGCCAGCTCTTCATTCTCTGTACTGCATGGATTGACTCCACTATCATTGTGTTCACCTATCTATTTACCTACTTGCCAATCATCTATCTATTATCTATCTATCTATTATCTATCTGGTGGCCATCTCCAGTTATCCTGATCTATATCTTGCCACTGAACTCAGATGGCTCAAGAGGGGAAAGTGAGGCTGGTGACTTTGCACAGCCCTCCCTCACTTAGACCCAATTCATGTGCAAGTCATGGCATCACCTTCCTGATGCCATGGTCCTCTTCGAGAACAGAGGACAAACAACAACAACATATTATCAATCTACCTACTTATCAGTTATTTATCTACCTATCATCTATCTATCTATCTATCTATCTATCTATCTATCTATCTATCTATCTATGTATCTACTTACCAATCATCCATCCAACCATCCAGCTATCTACCTAATTGAAATTAGCTCATGTCTACCTGAGAAAGTCATGGATCCTTGGTTTCATTAACTGTAAAATGAGGATATTAATATTCATACCACCTATTTCAAAGGGTGAAAAGCACTGAGCTATATAGTGGATAGAAGGTCAATCTCTGTGAATCAGGAAGACTCAGATCTAACTACTACCTCTGATAACATACATACTGCATGACCTTGGTCAAGTTATTTTACCTCTTACTTTTCCAGGTAACTTTCTAATATTATTGTTTTTTAAGTTAGTCAATGGAGTTAAGTGACTTGCCCAGGGTCACACAGCTAGTAAGTGTCATGGGTCTGAGTCCGAATTTGAACTCAGGTCCTCCTGAATCCAGGGCCAGTGCTCTATCCACTGCGCCCTCTAGCTGCCCCCAACTTTCTAATATTCTTAGCAGCAAACAACTTCAGAGCTGCACTGACACGTGAATTTCCTCCTGGGGAGTTGCCTAGACCAAAGAAATCACAGGTTTTGATAAAAAGACAAATCTGAATGAGTGGTAGCTAGAAAGTGCTGTGCATATATAAATTTCTATCGCTAAGGTCCCTATTAGGAGGCAGGTCAGATGGAGAGTACTAGCCATTGCGAAGTGAGGTTGGTTGGCCTGGTTTTCTTTCACCTTTGGAAGACAAGTTAAAGCAGTGTTCTCGCTCCTGGATGTTGCCAGGGGGCACAGCTTAGTGGCCACATGGTCACAGCAAAGGCGATTGGCCACTGCTAGGTTGTTTAGTGGCACAGTGTATAGAGTGCCGGCCTGGAGTCAGGAAGACCTGAGTTCAAATCTGGCCTCAGACACGTGTTTTGTGACCCTGCGCAAGTCACTTAGTCCTGTTTGCCTCAGTTTCCTCATCTGTAAAATGAACTGGAGAAGGAAATGGGAAACCTCTCCAGCATCTCTGCCAAGAAAACCCCAACAGGAGCCACAAATAGTTGGATATGACTGAAACAACTGAACAACAACAACAAAGATTGCTTTAATGTTGTCAACATTACTTGAGACAGGACCTCCCGACCCATCCCTGAGAAGCAGAAATGGATTCTTTCTCCTTTTCTAATTCCTGACCTAGAGAGACAAACTCCCAAGTATCAAGAGCATTGTGGTTTTTCCCCTAATGTCATAATTTAGAGTTAGGTATTCACCACTCACCAACTATGATGATAGATTTCTATAATTTACAATTCATTGCAGGCCACACAGGCTGTCAATCTCTTGAGGGTATGTTTTCTCAAACATTAAACTTCTCAGGGCCTCAGTTTCTTTTTCTATAAAGTTCTATCAGCTGTGGCTTTTGAGCCTGAAGACCTGGGTTTGGGAATCCCAGTTCCACTGCTTGATACCTGTGTGATCTTGGACAAGGTGTTTTTTTAAAATCCAAGCCTTTGCTCATTTGTAAAATGAAAGGGTTAGATTAATGACCTTCAAGGTCTCATCTAACCAGAGGTGGGGTAAATATTAAACAACTGGCTCTCTGAAAAGCGAGAAGCACTTTAAAGTTTAAAATGAATTATTATTATTTTCTCAATCATTTTATTAAATCTAGACAATCAACAAAACAATAAATCAAGTCCTGATTTGTAGCATTTGCTAATTTCCAAGTTGTAAATGCTCACACTGAAGATATAACAAATGACTTTCATATATCAGCTCAAGCTGGCTCCAGCATACCCCATATTACTAGTTTTACATGTAGGATCACTAGATCCTAAATTTAGCTACCCTTGTACATCTAGGGTACCCCCACCCCCCACCATCTCTGACATCTCCCTTTCCCTTGCTACCTAATCTAATGGAACAGTTGGCAGGAGCAAGGCTATTCAACAAAATGAGCTTTTGAGAAATATATAACCTAGTTCAAATATGGAAAAGAAATGTGGCTTATATGACAGGGATAAGCAAAAAAAGTAAAATACTAAGGAACAAGATTTAAAAGAATTAAAACACACCTGAACACTATTCTAACAACAGCAATCATTTATTAATTGCCTCCTGTGTGCAGCACACTGTTGGAGGCACTAAAGGAGACACAAAGGGTTAGATAAAATAGGGCACCTTGAAGCACTCATAGTCTCTAGTTTGGTTATTTCTTAATTAAACATCTTCCTATGCTCCTCATCTCTGCCTCCTAGAATCCCCAGTTCCCTGCAAAGCTCAGCTCAAATGCCACTCCGGCATGGAGTCTTCCTTGATCCCTCCCCGCCACTGCTTGCCCCACCACCACCACAAGTTATCTGTATATATCTTGCTCATATTGACTTATGTATATGTTGTCTGTCCCTCCAGGTAATATAAACTCCTTGAGACCAAGAACCATTTTGCATTTTTGCTTTTGTATTGTTAGCTCCTAACACAGTACCTGGTGTGGAATAGGTGCTTTGCTGATTTTTTTATTAAAATGTGACTCTTTCTAATTACAGTTTAGCTCAGTTCTCTTCTAAACTGTAATCCATCTATCTTTCCTCTTAAGCTCTCAGTCGATATGGACCTTCAGGAGTTTGCTTTGTGTAATTACATTACAAGAATCAGCCCATCAACCAACAACAGTAGATTTTGTATAACTTAAATCTGGATGTTCAATAACTTTGAAATAAGTTTCCTGCCAAATGCCTGGCCTCCAAAATTAGCATCAGGGCTGTTTCATTTTCACATTACATTGAGGAAAATCTAGGTTGCTCACCAAATAAATATTTAATGAAGTCACAGAGACATGGCCAGAAAGGACCAAGCTGAACCATAAAAGTTTTCCTTTTCTTTTGACTTTCTTCCTCTCCTGTCAATGTCAGCACAACATGAAATGCATCATTTCGTTGTTGCTTAAGTTCACTTTTAACAAATATCTTATTTTTGCCACATGTACCATAAGTCCGGCCCAGTTATGCATTAGGTTAACCATTTCACTTAGGCTCAATCTCCAGATAATCAGGTAAAATGATACTAAGGGCTAGACGAGCATTTCCCCACGCTGGTCAGACAACCATAGAGACTAGCTGTCTTTTTGGGGTCCTTTAAGAGACAAGTAATGCTCTTATTAAAAATGCTCATTTCATCCTTTAAGACTCAGCTCCAACCTCACCTTCTGCAGGATGCCTCTCCTTTCCTCCCCTCAACTGCTAGTCCCTTCCCCTCTCAGATAACCTTCCAGTCAGCGTATATCTTGTATGTACCCAGTTATTTACAGGTTATCCCCTCCTTTACAGGCAGCTAGGTGTCTCAGTAGATAGAGCTTGGAGCCCAGAATCAGGAAGATCTGAGTCCAAATCCAGTTGCATAAATTACAAACTGTAGGACCCTAGGCAAGTCACTTAACCTCTGTTTGCCTTAATCCACACCTCTGTTTTCCTTAATCCACCGAAGAAAGAAAAGACAAACCACTTCAGTATCTTTGCCCAGAAAACCCCATGGATGTATGGCCCACAGGGTCATGTCCTCCTTTACAATGAGATTCTCTTTAAGGTAACAATATTGTTCCCAAATTGATAGAGAACAAAATATTGCTCAGAAGAGGTATTTCAGAAAGATTTTAACAAGAAAGTAAAAAGTTGCCGCTATCAGTTACACCATGTCCTTTTAACTTTTTTGTAGTAAGTGTAGATATCGGAAAGTGAGGAGGTAGACAACTGACTGGTCCTTTTATCCAGGAAGGAACCAGCCAGCAAAGTTTGTTAACCTTTCTTTGTGTGGTGGACACCTTTTGCAATCCAGAGAAGCCTACAAACTACTTTTCAGCACAATATTTATAAACATTTAACATAAAATATATAGGATTACAAAGGAAACCAATTATATCCAAATTCTGTTATCAAAATATATTTTTTTAAAAGTTCATGACCCCAGGTTAAGAACCATTGCTATAGGCAAAGGATCCCACAAATATCCCCATTATGGCTCCTAATACATTACCAATGAGGATCCTACCTCATCTAAGCCCTTGTAGAGAAGGCATTCTCCTAGAAAGGAGTGGGTGGGCGTAAAGAGAGACTCTTCCTAGCAGCTCTGTTCATGGTACCCAGAGATCGAAAATGGAAATTGAAACTTCACCTCAAATCATCAAATAAAGCAAGGAGGCCTTTCCTGCCCTAAACAATCAAAAAACAAAGCCCACCCTCACCAAACAAATGGTGAGAATACAGCATATTTGAATTCTGAAGAAGACTGAAAAGATTTTTTTAACTGACAATTTTAAAAATGAAGACTTACAAGATTCGGGCCCAGAGGTCCACAGCAGACAGATCTTTCCTCAATGTCAGGGCAGATCTCACAACTAGCAGCTCGACAGCCCTGCAATTAAGATCACTCATAATCAATAAATATTTTCTATTTAATCATTTGACATAGAAACAAGAAGGTGAGGTAAGAGTGATAACTTTTATCTTTTTTTTTTTTTACACTTGGCTCTGCAAACAGGAAACAGGAAATATACCTATAAAAAGCACACATACACACACACACACACACACACACACAAACACACCAGTACAGTTGGTTTTTTAGTTCAAAGTGGTCTAAACATGAATTTTATGAGAGATTAACAGACACAGATCTGCCAAATGAATGAGAATTTAGTTTCAAAATGATTGCAGGGCTTAATACCTAATGGATAAATGCCAAAAAAAGTTCTTAGATGATAGGGATGGCATATTAATCACTAGTATTTCCTTTCTGCCCCTCCTTTATCCCAATCAATCAAACAACAAATCTTGATTGATTAGGATAAAGGAGAGGGGAAGGAATTATTAGTGATTAGCACTAACTGTGTGTCTGGTACTGTGCTTGGTGTTGGGGACAAAAAGACAAAAATGAGACATTTTATGACCTTGAGGAGGTTTTATTCCATTGGGGATGACAACATATTCAACTATAAGGAGGCAGTTTGGTGTATAGTATATAGAGTACTGGACTAGAGGTTAGGAAGACCTGAGTTTGAATACCACCTCAGATACTTACTAGCTATATGACCTTACACAAGTCATTTAACCTGTGTCTGCCTCAGTTTCCTCACACATTGAATGGGGATGGTAATAGCACATATCTCACAGGCTCATTGTGAAGAAAAAAGGAAATAATATACGCAAAACACTTTGTAAACCTTCAAGGGATACATAAATGTTATTGTTGTTTAGTTGTACTTCAGTCATGTCTGACTCTTCAGGACCCCATTTAGGGTTTTCTTGGCAAAGACACTGGAGTGTTTTGCCATTTTATTTTCCAGCTCATTTTACAAATGAGGAAACTGAAGCAAAAAAGGGTTAAGTGACTTGCCTAGGGTCACACAGCTAGTAAATGTCTGAGGCCTCAGGTCTTCCTGACTCCAGGCCAAATGCTCTATGCACTGGGCTACCTAGCTTCATATAAATGTTGTCTATTACTATAAATATGGGGCTGGAGATTGAGTCTGTGATTTTGCAGGTACAGAGACCTTCCTAGTAAGTACAGTCTCTCTATCACAGCAGGAAGTACCTTCTCTGCAACTTACAGTCATTAGTGAGCTGCCTAGAGCATGGAGAGGTTAAGTGATTTTCCCAGGGTCACACAGTCAGTATGTGTTCAGAGAAAGCTCTGGAAACCTAGTCTTCCTGGCCCTGAGGCCACCTCTCTGTCTACGAAGCAAATATATACAAAATAAATACAACATAAAGTGTGAGAGGAAAGCACAAACACCTGGGAAGATGAGGAAAAGGCTTCATATGAGGGTGGCTTTGGAGCTGATGAATAAAATCATAATTGAAGACCAATAAGAATTTATTCTCCCCCAAGGGTAAACTTCCTTCCAGGAGACCTACATTATTAATCTCAACAATTATTTGGTGTATATGTGTGTGTGAGAATTTGCAAAGATATATAAGGACTTCAACTCCATCAAATTACCTAGCTGAAAATACTGAAAGGAGAAAAAAAGTATGATACAGTAAAAACCAGACTGGCTCTTTCATGGAGGGGAGGAGTGGGGAAGGGGATCCTAAAGACTTTTCTTTTAGGGTATCTGACTGCGCTGAGCTCAAGGGGGCTTATTTTAGCAAACAGCGGAGAAGACAGAGGCTGGGTTATCTGTATTCTTCATCTCAGAAGACGCATGTTTTAATATCATGCTTCTCTCACTGATCCAAGTCACATAGGCCAATGGTGTTAGGGTGCTAGCCGCACTCTGCTTGGTTTTGTAATCTTCTCCCTAGTGAGACACAGCTCAAGAGCTGGTCTTGAAACCAGGAGGACCTGAATCCAAGTTCCATCTCTGATAACATGCTGGCTCTGCTCCTGTGTAACTCTGGTCAGTTCTTCCAAGACTCTCCATTTTAGGGACGGGTCCCAAGCCAACTATTCCTCATTCTTTGAACTTAACAAATATGACTCAGCTCAGGTATCTCTCTCCTTACTCCCCATCCTTCAAGCACCATTTTATGTGTTGTTTCCCCCTATTAGAATGTAAGCTCTTTGAGGGAAGGGACCGTCATTCTTTTTGCTTAACATGGTATCTGACACCTGTGTCATTTTTAGTCATGCCCTACTCTTTGTAATCCCATTTGGGTTTTTTTTTGGCAAAGATACTAGAGCAGTTTGCCATTTCCTTCTTTGGTTAATTCTACAGATGAGGAGACTGAGGCAAACAGAGTTAAGTGGCTTGCCCAGGGTCACACATATAGAAAGTATCTGAGGCCAGATTTGAACTCAGAAAGACTCATCTTCCTGACTCCAGGCCTAGCTTTCTATCTGCTGTGCAGCCTAGCTGGCACAGACTAAGCACTTAATATGCTTATTGACTTACTGACTTACTCCTAGGCAAATCACTTAACCTCTCATTGCTCTAGGCAAATCTCTGAGACTGCAAGTTTGAGAAGTGGTGTCCATTGCAATGGTCAAGAGGTGGCTCACCTGCAGGAGCCCCCTATATCAATGAAATCACGGGTCTGGTTTTATCCCCATCTCCCTTTGTACAGCTCAGCAACCTACATGCTTGTGATGCTAAAGCAAGGACTTTCTGAACCGTCTAGCCGAAGGGATGCTGCAGTCAAGGATGTTTAACTCTGTGGTCAAAAGGTTGCCTTTCAAGGCCAGCCTAGGGCTGCCGAGGAAGAACTAGCCATTATCCTCAAGCTCCCCAGGGTTGAAGGATGCATTTCTCTTGATCTTCTCATTTTCCTTCAAATACTAAAGGACCAGAAGGAACTATCATGGAAAAAGCAAGAGTGGATAGAATTAAGAGTCAAGCCGAAAAAAGCAAAGTGAAGGTAACAGATCCTACTTTCTGGCAAATCAACAACATGATCCAGGAGTCCAATTAACAGGGGTTTAATGGAGGGATCTAATAGGAGGCTGAAAGTATGAAATAGCCATCTTCCCAGGCTGCCCACCCATTCAATGATCCTGTTACTGGCACAGTGGCTACTATTAGCATATGTCGGGCAATTCCCCTCTGCCAGAAAAAAAAATAATCTGCTTCCCACTCCCCTAATCCTGATTAGCCAAGTTTTTGGTTTTCATCTCCAGAAGGCTTCCACAGAAGGCTCAGTTGTGATTGTCTGTCACAGGGCCTCCATGAATAGGACAATTAACAGCCCTAGTATAAGGGGCTATGCATCAGTTTTCCTTTCTCTCTTGCCCCCTAAGTCCATATTCCTACTTCTGTTATTTAATATTTATAGAGCATTTTAAGGTTTATAAAGAGCTTTAGATATACTATCTCATTTGACCCTCCTAACAACTCTGTGAGGTAGGTCCCTATTTTACAGATGAGGAAACTGAGGCAAAAAGAGGTTAAGTGACTTGCCCAGAACCACATAAAGCTAAGTAAGTGCCTAGGGTAGGATTCCAACTCAAGTCTTTCTGACTCCCAAGTCCAGCGCTCTACCCACTATACCACCTAGCTGCCTATGATCTATGACCTTAAGATCATGGGGAGAAATAAAACTTTTACCTCACTGCAGTGAGGACTTGTTTGAGATTAGATAACATAAATTTGTACTGGATTCAGTCAACATAGTTGTTTGGGTTTCTTCACTTCTTTTCAATAACATGTGAGCAGGATCAAAGGAGGAAGAGGGTAGTAATCCATAGTTGGGGTTTAGCATGGCTTGAATGGCAAATAGCACATGGCAATAAGGGGCTTCAGATAGAAGACAGTGCAGAGTTGAACTGGTTAAAGGGACAAGTTTGGAAAGAAAAGAAAGTGAAATCAAATCAGTGGTGATAGCCTTGGAAAGTATAAAGGGATTAGAGGTTATAATGAGGAGGAAGAATGGTTTAGGATACGTCAGACATAGGGAAAGAAAAATGAGGAGGGATTGTGATCACAAAAAGGAATTTCAGAGTTCTTGATCATAGAAGTTGAATAATATTGTATTATGGTGAGCTGAAGGGAATGACCATCTCTGTACATTGCTAAGTGAAATAAAAGAGTACATCATTGGAGTTGATTAGACTGAGGAACTGAGAGGTTAAAGTGTATGGTGAAGTCTTCTAGTATAAAGTCAAGAGTTGTAGTGTCAAGGAATATTGTGGGCCAGATACTGAACTTTTTAAGACTTTATAAGAAAGAATTGGAGAGCTGGGGAGGGGATAAAAACCACTAGCATCTGGCTGAGTGACAAATTTAGCTAGAGTGAATGTCAAAAGAAGAGAGAGTTATGGTAGACTAGTGAGTAGAGTAGGGGAGTATGAGAGATGGTGTGACCAGTACTGGAAAAGATGGCTACAGATTCAGTTTCACTGGGGAGGGGAAGAAGTTTTTTAGTTATGGGAAGGGAATTCCAGAAGGCATGATGCAGGAGGCAAACAACTGGAGTGACAACAGAAATTCCAGTGACAACTGGAGGAGTAACGTTGAAGTCAATGGTGATGAGACGATGACTAGTGAGGGTTGGGGAAGAGGGATAGTTCACTCTCTGGTAGGTTGGATTCAGTGTCATTGGATATTAGGAAAGTGAGAGGGAATAGTAATTTGCCAAGCAAAGAGAAATAGTCTGCAGAGAGTTAGAACTGTCTGTTATGTCTGTGCCTTGGCTGGAAATATTGATCTGGGACTCATCAACCCAGAAACTATAATTTTTTTATTTTAAATTTAATTTTTATTTTATTTTATTTTAATCTATGGAACAAAACAAGCACTTACATAACACAGTTCAACAAAAAAGATGACTGCATATGAAACTGCAAATCCACCATGCGCAACTTTCTATTTCCTCCAAATACACAAAAAACTTACGTAAATTTCTTTTTTTCTCCCCCCCCCAATTCTACAGATGGCTACCATTAGACACAAACAGATATACATACACATGTAAATTATTCTATACAAACTTCTATTTATCAGTTCTTTTTCTGGATGCAGATAGCATCTTTCTTCGTATGTCCTTTATAGTTGATTTGGGTATTTATAATAGTCAAAATGACTTATTCACTCAAAGTCATTCTTAAAACAATATTGCTGTTACTGTATAAATGTTCTCTTGGTTCTGCTCATTTTGCCCTTCATTATTTCGTGTAAGTCTTTCCATGTTTTTCTAAGATCATTGAGCTCATCATAAGAAATGACAATTAAACACATGGGAGCTGATGAGGTCACTGAGAATATAAAGAGAGAAGAAAAATGGGCCCAGGACAGAGCCATGAGATCACTCCCAATTAGGGAGTGTAATATGATGAAATGGATGTGTTTTTATCTGTGAAAATAACATTAAAATAGATGTATCACCATCTTGCTTGGCCATTGCATTCTAAGGACCAATGGACGTTTCCATTTGACTTGTAGCTGAAACCTCCTATACGTGCTATCTAAACTCACTTAGCACAGTTCATGGCACATAACAGGTGCTTAATGAATGCTTGCTTTCTTGCCCCTCTAATCCCTGCCTCTCCTCTCTCCCATTAGAGTGTGAGGGACTGTCTTGCTTTTCTACTGGTATTCCACAGTGCTCTGTACATAGTAAGTGTTGAATAAAAGCTTTTTCATTCATATACCAATTAATTAATTAATTGATGATGATTCAGCAAAGGAGGCTGAGGAAGGAGAAGGCAGATAGGAAGGTGGACGGCCTATTCAGTGGTAACGTGTTTAGGCTGCACTGGGCCTCTATGGTGTGGGAATGGTCTGTCTGTTGTCCTATCTGGCCACTTGCCCATTGCTTGCCTGACTTTTGAATGTTATATGTGTGGTCAGCACCATCAAACCTGGCTCCTCTTTGGTCCCCGTAACCTTCTATTGACTATATCCTAAAGCGATATCAAAGAACTGAACATTGCAAACCCTTTACTTTATTGACACATGGATTACTCTCTAGGGCAGGAATAAAATCTAGAATGTACTATCTTTTCTGAAAGCTGATACTGCAGGAGGTAGAGATAGAGGGGAGCATGGTCCCTTTCTCTTTAAAAAGATTCTTCTTCTCTCAGGTGAGAAACTATTTCTTGGGTGTAGTCCATATACTTCATATTTTCTCAAATCCAACTGGAGTAGGATGAGAGGGATAATTAACAGGGAATGGTTCAACAAATACTAAAATCAATGATCATAAATAACCAACTTCAATTGTGTGTGTAGATGCTCATAGAGTTTTCTAAAGTCATCTTATCTAAACAGTTTCCTTAGGTTGCCATAACTCTCCCTTGTGCTCTCCAAGTGGCCCTTTCCTTTCTTCCTTTTCCTGTCCACTGCCAACAGCTGCCTTTCAGTACAACAGCAGTCTTCCTCCTATTTCTTTTAGAAGAAGAAAAATCAGCTGCATGGCAGTAGCCTGCTTTGTTCCTCACCTTCCCCCCATCTTTACCATTTGCAAAATAGAGACAACCTCCTGACCTCTGCTTTGGACCTGGAAAGAGGTTACAGAGAAAGTAAGCAGGGACTGTGGGATCCTGTGTGTACCTGGGAACCCATATGGATACATCTGTCTGAAAATGAAAAAAAAAAAAACCAAAAACCAGAGCCATTAGGGTGTATATTAAATGGCTTGGGAGAGTATCACAGGAAGTCAGAGGTAGTCATGTTGGACACTTTCACCTCACCACCTTCCTCCATTTCAGATGTGCCAGGATGTCTCTAGGTTGGAGTTTCTTGATTTGTGGGTTCTAGACTCCTCTACTCGAAGGACTATATATATTGCATAGATAGATGGCAATGATCTTTTGTATTCAGTTCTTACAGAGTTAAGAAAAGAGAATCTTCCCTCAACTTTATTCAACTCAGCTTCTATCCTTCCTTCCCTACTGAGCAATGAAGGTCAACTATCACTATTTTAGCAATAATTAAATTATTAATAATTTAATGATAGCTAGCATTTATATAATGCTTTAAGGTTTGCAGAGTGCTTTATACTGTAGATGTTATCTCATTTGATTTTTCATTACAACTTTGGGAGGTAGGTACTATTATTATCCTCATTTTACATATGAGGAAACTGAAGCAGACATTGGTTAAGTGACTTATCCAGGGTCACACAGCTAGTGTGTCCAAGATAGGATTGGAACTCGAGTATTCCTGACTCCAAGTCCAGCACTGTATCCACTGTACCACCTAACTGCTCCTATAGAATGCATAAGTAAGAGGAAGCAAAAATTAACACCAAAATGATTAATGATTTTAGGAAAGTAAATATTTGAAATCCAGATGAATTAGGAACACCTTTGGCCACAGAATTTGGAGCTGGAAGGAATCTTAGAGATCATCTTGCCCAACCTCCTCATTTCATAGATGAGGAAACTGAGTTCCAAAGGGAATGAAATGACTTGCCCAAGGTAACACAATTGGGATGCAGCCCAGCTGAAACTGAAACGTAGGTCCTCTGATCCTCTCCCCAGTGCTCTTGACTGAGATGCTACATTTGTCCTTCTACTGGCACCAAGGCTGAAAGAGGAAATGGCTCAGGCTTGAGTTTGTACCTTTTTTCTTTATCACTCCTCCCCCAAATAAACTTGTTGCCCAATTTACAATTTTCCATGTTCCACACTAATAGCAGGTTCAACCCCAAATAGCAGAGCATTCATTAATCATGTATACAGTCCTTCATACCCATTCAGGACGTCACAAATCAAGTTATCAAGCATTCATTAAGTGCCTACTATGTGCCAGGCATTGTGGCTAAGCCCTATAGATATAAAGAAGGGCAAAAACATTACCCTGCCATTAAGGCAGTCACATTCTAATGGGAGAGAACACATGCAAATAACTATGTAAAACTAAATACATACAGGATAAACTGGCAACAATCTCAGGGGAAAGGCACTAATATTAAGGACTAGGAAAGACTCCTTGAAGAAAGTAATGCTCTAGCTGAGACTTGAAGCAGCCAGGGAAGCAGGATGTAGAGAGGAAAAGGAAAAGAATTCCAGGCATGGGGGAGAGCCAGTGAAAATGCTAAAGATGAAGCATCTTTGTGGAAGAATAGCAAGGAGCTGGTTATCATTAGACTGAAGAGTATGTGGAGCAGAGAAAGATGTAAAAAGATTGGAAAGATAGGAAAGGGTCAGGTTATGAAGGGTTTATTCACCATCCACCAGCTGAGGATCTTCCTTCCTTCTCTCTTCCATCCCTCCTTTATCTTTTGAATGTCTGTCCCTCTGCCAGGATCTAGGCCCCCCATTTTGTTTTCTTAAAATGTAACAGAAGTAGAATAAAAATGAGTGGAAGAAGCCACAAAGGTGAACTTCTGCTATGGACCTGATTTCAGTGTCAGTAATGAGCAACTGGTTCCTGATCATGAAATGATGAGAAACCTGGGAAGAAATGATCAATCCACCTTAGAACTTGTTACAAAGGAAAGCCAGGAATAGTGTAGTATAAACCCTTGAATTTAGGAAAACAGACTTCTAAAGTTTAAGAAAAGGACAGTCAGGCTCCTGGGCTTCCTTTTCCTCATCTATAGAATGAGGAGGGTGAACTGGATGGCCTCTAAAGATCCTTCCCAGCTCTAAATCTATGATCCTAAGATCCCATTGGCTAAAACTCTATAGGAGAAATCAGCATTAAAAAAGAAGCTCTTGAGAATGAAATCTTTTTGTGTATGGGTTGGATGAGATGGGTGTTGAGGTTTCTTTTAACTCTCAAATTTCAAAATTCTGTGAAATTCTGAAGACAGAAAGAGAAACAATTTTGATGAGGGAGAAAAAAAGAGAATACTTTCTAAAAAGACTGCTATGATTGCACAGAAATCTCACTGGACAACTTAGATTGTTTTTTAAAGACATATAGAGAAAATGAAAGCAAGGACAGGTAGCTGAGAATTAATAATAGTAATAATTATCTAATTATGAATAACTAGCATGATTCTATAAGAATAGCGTCAGGAGTGTTAAAACTCAAAATGAGTTGAGACAGGTGATGAAAAAGAGCTTTTTAAGCTATGTTACAGACAAGAGGAATATCAAAGAAAGGGTATCACAGGCTGAGGGTGGATAATATCATAATTAAGGATAATAATGGATGATGGAAAGAGGATAGGACTACTGAATTATTATTGTCTGTTTTCTATCAAGGACAATGACGCTGGGACTGGGAAGAATGGAGCAAAAAAGATTAGCACAGAATTGCCTGCCATTCAGCACCATTGCTAGCACACTGTCTAGCTCTCTAGAGGAAATTGTGGCTTTACTTCCAGTCCCAGAGTTTTATCCCCTTGCCCATCCCCACCCCCAATTTCCTGTACACTATTTCTGAACTAAGCACCTACCACCAAGGGACTTATGCTTCACAAAACCTCAACCCCAATATCAACCCCATCCCCCTTGACAATGCTTCCTTTCAAGACTGATAACTGTGATCAAGAAGCTTAGAGAGCATCTGTTTCATTTTTTTTTTCAAAAAAATATTTATTAGTTGCCTGTTATGTGTAAGGCACTCAGCTAGATGCAAGGAACAGAAAGATAAAAACCAAAGAGGCCCTGTCCTCAAGAAGCTTACATTCTACTACTTATTATAAGCATGAAACAGTCTCTTCTGCTGGTGGTCAGGGAGAAACAGGAATCTGAAAATTCAGGAGGCACCTCCACAGCTGCTGTCATAGGAATAAAGGCTCACCCTTAACTCTCTCGCATGAGCCAACAGCTCTAGCTAGTGTAAACCTAGGCTAGGATAACCCTATCTAAAATTCTAAAGGTGGTTTTTCAGGTCCTCTCCACTCCATTTTTAGCATCCTCCTTCCTATATTGCAGCATTCATTCATTTTATTCCCTGTCTAATATATGCACAGGAGCATAGTCCCAGTTGAAATAGAATTGTCCCACGGAACAGAAGCTTGGGCTCACGTTTATCTCAAAGGCTTGTCTATATTAGGTCAGGGGATGTTGGGGGCGGGGGATAGAGGGGTAGGTAAGTAGGTAGGTAGGTAGATAGATGATAGATAAGATAGACAGATAGACAGAAATAGATAGATAGATAGATGATAGATAGATAGATAGATAGATAGATAGATAGATAGATTATATAGATAGATAGATAGATAGATAGATAGATAGATAGATAGATAGATAGATAGATAGATAGATAGATAGATAATCTGTCTCTTTATTATGGTATCTGCCTCTGTGCTTTCTATGTAAGTTTGAGCTTTGAGGGACTCTGGACTTTCGATTGGAGTGAGAAAGCCTCTGCTCAGGACAGGACAATAGGTTTGCACACCTGGACTATTAAGTCTTGGCATCTCTTCTCCTCCCCTTGTGAGCAGCACATCTTGTTAAAGGCTATCCCCGTGTGACTCTGCTGTTTTCCATTGAAACTCTCTTGTACCACACCCACACACTGCTGCCAAAGTTATTTTTCCTTAAGAGCAGATCTGATCATATCATTCTCCTATTCAACAATGAGTTTAAATGACCTTTTGTTTAAAAAGTCAAAACTCCCCCAAGTTTCCCCCTTTCAAGTCAAGAGTCCTGAAATCATGCTTCAGTCTCCCAAAGGCTTTCCTTTGGTGAGGAAAGAAGCTCTGATCCCTGGCTTTCTTTCGAGAAACATGCTAACAAAACAGCAAGGACTACTCCTCTTTGGAAAAAAAAAACCCATTTCATTACTCCTTTAAGGGAGAAAAAGAAAGTAATCAACCAACAAACATTTGTTAAACACCTACTGGCTGGTTGATTTTTGTTCTTGTTCAAAGAGAACCAAAATGACACCACTATGTCAGAGTCAAGGTACAGTGTGTCTGACTGTGGCTGATCAGACCAATATGAGTTCAGAAGGCTCTACCACAGGTCAGGCACAAATAGTCCAACAAATCTGATCCTTCCACATGATGGCTCTTCAAATATATGAAGTAACTAGTTTTCCCCCCTAAGACTTGTCCATGTTAAACATCCCCACTTCCTTGCGTCTCATATGATATGGTCTCCAGTTCTATTCACCTTCCTGGTTGTCTCTGTTGGTTGGTTGTTGTTCTTTGTTCTTGAAGAGGAACAAAATGACATCGCTATGTTGGGGTCAAGGAACAGTGTGCCCAACTCTGCTGATCAGACCAATACGAACTTGAATGCTCTACCACAGGTTGGGCACAAATAGTCCAGATGAACATTTGCAGTAGAGATGTCTCTAAATTTGCACATCTCACATTTCTTTTGAGCTCCTACAATTCTGCTTTGCTCACAGAGCACAGCACCTTCTCTGATAAGGGCATGCCACGTTGGGTAGTCTTGTGCAAGTGTCTCCTTTGTCTCACAATTAATTCCAAAGTATTTCAGAGATACCTTGAGAGTGTCCTTGTATTGCTCCTTCTGACATCTATTAAACACCTACGATGTATGTGCCAGGCACTAGGAATACAAAGGCCAAAAAAGGAACTAATCCTTGCCCTACAGGAGATTAAGTGATATCAGGGAAACAACATGTACACACATAAATATATAGAGAATACAGGTGCAATGCGACAAAAGTAGTGTCACCATTACAGCGAGATGCAGTCAAAACCAACTGTGTCAGCAGTCTCACACCTCTCGGTTGGCATGCCAGCTCCTCATTTCCCACGTTAAGCCCCTTCACTACAACCTGTTCTAACATCAGCAGATCTAGTCAATAGTCAGCAAACATTCATTAAGTGCCTACTATGTGCCAGGCTCTATGAAGCACTAGGAACACAAGGGACACAAGTAAGAAGAAAGACAGTCCTTACCCTCAAGAAGCTTAAAATCTAATGGGAGAAGACAGTACACAAAAGAAACCAAAAAGAGGAGGGGGGCAAAGAGGGAGGGCATGATTTTTGTGGAGTTGAAACCAAGTAAAGCAGCTGATAGGAAATGATGAGTTAGCTGGAAAGATCTGAGTCCTCCATAAAGGGAGGCCTTGAAAGGGTTCATTGCTCTACCTTTCAGCCCTCCAATCAGAGGGGAGAGGCAATTGAGGGTGCTGAGGAAGTACTGAGTATCAAAGCTAAAATAATTTCAGGTCTAGGTTCCTAGAGATAGGTCACCACTGCAGTTATATCAGATATATTAAAATTCTCTCCTAGAGGTAATCCTGTTGAAGGGAATTACACTTTCCCTACTCATCACTCTAGCTATGGAGCTCCCATACAATATGTTTTTAATCTATATGATTCATTATTCATAAGGTAAGATGGCTATGTTCAATTTGCACACCCAAGCACTTATAAAAAGAAATGTTATAGATACCATATTAAACATATTAAAGCAGAAAAATATGTAACAGACTATACATCACAGTACACATATAAACTCAGATCACCCTATCCCAACAGCGCACCTGTGGTGAAAAGTGGACACACATTTACAGGATCCTGGAAGGAAAGTCTATGAGGGAGGAAAACCCATGTGCTCAGGGTGCCTTACAGCTCTGTACTGTGGCTTTCAATGTTATTCATCCATGCAGAAATATGTGCTACACATGAAACTGCTTCTCTTCCTGCTGCTTCACTGTTTTTTGATCCTCATCACTCGTTAACTGGAAAAAATTCTTTTCTCTATTCAAACATTTACTTGAGCATTTACAGGCTCTTCAATTTGCTGTCACCCTTGAAAGGGCATTGATTATCAGTTCTCTTTAAGCCAGAGAATTGCAAAGTTAACAAACTTTTGGACTATGCAACTAGTCCAGTCAGTTAATCATGCAATGGGATGTTGCACTCTCCAGTCAGAATGGAGCTCATGGCTCCATCAGGTTCATCTTTCAGTCAACATTCATCAGGTTGACCCTTTGAAGCCAGCTCATCAGGATGCCAAAACAGCACCTTTCTCCAAATCTAGGTGGTACAGAAGGGCAATAGCTATCACTGGAACTCTTGGCCAATGAAATTATTTCTCTCTCCAACCAATCAGGAATCACTCAATTGAAGTATTCTATCCAATGACCGCTTTTAACTGTCCCCATCACCGAATAAAGCAGCTTTTCAGCCCCCTTGCTTTGTCTTTAGTTCTTCCTCACTAGGTTCCTTTGCCTTCAGTGGCTAAAATGTGAGCCTCTTGAATTTCAATGTCTAACTTTTCATTTAAGAAGTCCCAGCTCTCCCCAATTTTCCTTAACAAATCAGTCATTTTTCAGTCATGTCTGACTCTTCATGACCCCATTTGGGGTTTTCTTGGCAAAGATACTGGAGTCCTTTCTCATTTCATTCTCCAGCTCATTTTACAAATGAGGAAACTGAAGAAACAGGGTTAAGTGACTTGGCCAGGGTCACACAGGTACTAAGTGTTTGAGGTCAGATTTGAACTAAGGAACCACAGTTTGAGAAGTGCTGAAGGGATCACGAGTGGAAAAAATTTAAGAAGCCTTGCCCTAAAGTACTCTATAAATGCTAAGTATTATTTTATTAAAACAAAGACCTCTTCCTACTCCTATTAGGTACCAAAATTTTCATTGTAACAGTGATCTTACCTCATTTGACAATTAATGCAATTTTTTTCTCTTTATTAAAATTTTCTTTATCCTTTTATTATTAAACTGCTCCATACAAAAAGGGGCCCTAAAGGGAAAATGCATCTTACATATGAAAGATAATTTCATTGTGGGAGAGGGGAAGCAGCTGGAGGGCCCGGAAAAATATCATATAAGAAGTGGTGCTTATGTTACGTCTTTTTTTAATGTAAAAAGTATTTTATTTTTTCCAATTATATATAAAGATAGTTTCCAACATTCATTTTTATAAGATTTTGAGCTCCAAATTTTTCTCTCTCTCTTCTTCCCTTGCCCACTCCCCAAGATGGCAAGCAATATGATATAGGCTATACATGTGTAATCATATTAAACATATTTCCACATTAGTCATTTTATGAAAGAAGAAAGAGAATAAAAGGGAAAAGCCATGAAAAAAAAACAAAGAAAGTAAAAACAGTATGCTTCGATCTGCATTCAGACTCCATTAGTTCTTTCTCTGGATGTGGATACCACTTTCCATCATGAGTCTTTTGGAACTGTCTTTGATTATTTTATTGCTGAGAAGAGCTAAGTCTGTCACAGTTGATCATTGCACAACGTTGCTGTTATTGTGTACACTGTTCTCCTGGTTCTGCTTACTTCATTCATATCAGTTCATGTAAGACTTCCTAGGTTTTTATGAAATCTGCCTGCTCATCATTTCTTATAGCACAATAGTATTCCATTACACTCATACCACAGCTTGTGCAGCAATCCCCAACTGATAGGCATCCCCCCAAATTCCAATTCTTGGCCACCACAAAAAGAGCTGCTATAAATATGTTCATACATTTAGGTCCTTTTCCCTTTTTTATGATCTCTTTGGGATGCAGACCTAGTAGTGATATTGCTGGGTCAAAGAGTTTGATGGCCCTTTGGGTATAGTTCCAAATTATTAAGCTAAATCTTGAAGGAAGCTAGGGATGCCAAGAGGTGTCAGGATGGAGTGAGTACATCGTAGGCATGGAGGATAGTCTATGCAAAGGCGCAAGATGGGGAAAGACAGCTCCAATGAGCAATGAGGATGGGCTTTCTATCTTTATAACTGAGGCACGCATAGTAGGCCCTCTTAATCATGTGTAATTATTGAAAGTGCACAGTTTTACATTCTATCAACAGGATCCAGTTGGCTGTTTTCCCTTTTTCACTGGGGACGCATCATAAAGCTCTCAGTTTCCACGGGGGAGCACTGTTTTGATGTACTTCAGCCTAAGGAACTCCTGCTACAGCTCTGAATACCCAGGAATAGAAGACCCCCTACAAAGAGTGAGAGGGACCAATCTTGTAAACAGCAGGGAAGCAAGATTTGAAAGGCAGCTGAAGGAAAATATATAGCCTTTTTAAAAAGCTCTCGATTTCAACAGAGAGAATGAGACAGGATTCAAGTAAGGACAACATAACACAGAAGAATGAGAACTCTGACAAGTATTAAACCAGAAAACCAGGTGGCTGCTAGAATTTGCCATGATCCCTTTTGTTCTGCCAGAAACCCTGCTTTGGCGTCTGACGACATTTTGTAAACTCTTTTCCCAATTTCTATGCCTCAGTTTTTCCTCCCTTCGTGCTCCACTGCAGACACCGTGTTGCCTGCCCAACTTTCCAAAATCACATCATTTTCACAAATAACCACCAGGTCCTTCTGATCTGCCCTTTTAGCATCGCTTCCTGGAAACCAAAATATTTCCCTTTTATTTTTCCCTCCTGGACCCACACATGCAGGGAAAACACATAAACCATTCTTAGATTGTATCTTGGCCTGTTCTTTGTCTTTTTGTATCAATTTGTGATGTGGGTAGGTATACCAAGGGCAGAAACACTTCAGCAATCTTCTCTTCAGGATTCCCACCCTCAAGGAGATAAAGGCAAAATCAGTCTTCGCTCCCCAGTAACTGCACGAATGAGTGTGACCTGGGATTGAACTTAGTTATTTCCCACTATGTAAAAGTCTCTAACACAAAATCAAAAACCCTAGGAAGGCAGATAGCTGCAGATCCATCCAATTCAGTCTAACAGGCACTTATTAGATAGAGGGAAGGGATCACAGACCTAAGGGCTGGAAAGGACTTTCAGAGATCACCTTCTCCAACCTCTTCATCTGCAAGATGAAGAAACTAGCTGGTCCAGGGAGGGAGGTTACCTAAAGTCAGCCAGGTAAGCATTTACTAAGTAGGAAACACTTTGCTAGGGAGAGATAAAGGGAAAATTAAAATAATTCCTTGCCCTCATAGAGTTTATATTCCTCATTGTGTAAACAGTAGATACATACATGATAATTTGAAGAAGAGGAAATAAGAACTAATAATTAAGGGGGTCAAGAAGGGCTACTCTAAAGCATATGGCACATAAGTCAACTTTAAAGGAAGCTAGAAATTCCAAGAGGTAGAGGTGAAAGGGCAAGCGTATTCCAGGCAGAGGACAGAACCCATGTAAAGACATGGAGATGGGAGATGTAGTAACTATTAAATTTGTGAAACAGCACATGGGATGGAACATAGAATTTGAAAGAATAATGGGCAATAAACCTAGAAAAGTAGGCTGGAGGGCTTTGTGAAGGGCCTTAAGCATCAAGCTAAGACATTTGTAGTTTATGTGAGAGGTAACAGGAAGCTGGGGCAGCTTGGCACAGTGAATAGAGCACTAGTTGCCTAGAGTCAGGAAGACCTGAGTTCCAATTTGCTCTCAGACACTCACTAGCTGTGCGACCCTATTTGCCTTGGTTCCTTATCTAGAGAAGGAAATAACAAATCACTCCAGTATCTTTTGCCAAGAAAACCCCAAATGGGGTCACAAAGAGTCAGACACAACTGAACAACAACGACAAAAGGGAAGCCACTGAAGGTAGTGAGTAACCTGCATTAGGAAGATTATTTTAGTAGCCATATGGAGGATGTATTAGAGGGGGAAAGACTAAAAGCTGAGATCCCAAGAAGGAGGCTAGGCTATTGGAACACTCCAGGAGAAAGGTGATAAGGGCTGAAACTAGGGTGGTGACAGTATGAATGGAGACAAGGGGACAGATGTGAGAGATGTGGAGGTAGAATTTTAGAGAAGAGAGGAGGGGATGGGGGTAAGGGAGGGGAAGGGAGAAGAGAAGAGGTGAGAGGATGGGAGGGGAGAAGAGGGAAGGACAGGAGAACAGTAAAGGAGAGAGGCGATGAGAGCTAAAACTAGGGTGGTGACAAGAGCAACTGATTGGATATAGGGATGAGAGGGAGGGAAGGGATAATGATGACTCTTGAGTTGTGAATCTGGGTGACCAGGAGAATGGTGTTGCCCTCAACAGAAACAGGGATAGCAGTTAGCTATGTGCTGAGTGAGAAGGGCTACTTGCCTTACAGTCTGGTAGAGGGATTAAACACACAAATCCAAAAATAGTACATGAGTGCTATGTGGTATCTGATTAACTAGAGGGGAAATGGAATGTTTCTTTCAGAATTTCCAAAGATAACCCAAAATTCAAGAAGTTGGAATAAATGGCAGCCTTTTTCATATGAATTGAGGGCGGCTAGGTGGTATAGTAGATAGAGTTCTGAGCATGAACACTCATCCTCATGAGTTTAAATCTGGCTTACTAGTTGTGTGACCGTAAGCAAATCACTTAACCCTGTTTGCCTCAGTTTCCTCACCTGTAAAATGAGCTGGAGAAGGAAATGGCAAACCCCTCCTAGTATCTTTGCCAAGAAAACTCCTAATGGGGTCATGAAGAGTCAGACATGACTGAGATTAGTGAACAACAATAAAATAGCATGAAGGGATGTTGCCTACCAGGCACTCGAGGCAACTAAGTGGCACAGTGAATAGAGTGCCAGACCTGGAGTTAAGAAGACCTGAGCTCAAATCCAAACTCAGACATTAGCTTGTGTGACAGAGGGCAAATCCCTTAACCTCTGTCTGTCTCAGGTTCCTTGACTGTAAAATGCAGATAATAATGGCATCTAGTTCCCAGGGTTGTTGTGAGGATCAGATAAGATCAGATCTGTAAAGTATTTAGCACGATACCTGGAACTTAGTAGGTATTTAAGAAATGCTTGTTGTCTCCTTCTTCCCTACCCCACTTCTCCCAGGTCAGCTCCTTTGCTGAGCTAGGGAGCACACAGCTCCATTAGAGCTTCATTCATTATGAAGGGATATGAATAAAAATTGTTCAAGATGAGAAGGTCTAGTCAGGTTGTAGTCTACTGGGAGTAGCTATATCTGTAAAATCACAGATTCATAAAAATAAGAAAATCATTATTAGCACCGTAATTGGAGAAGATTCAGAGAGACCAATTTCTAGATTTATGAGCAACCACACTGGCAACATGTGGATAATTTGGCTGGCTGCCCATCCCACTGCTTTCAGGTGGAGTGGGTAGGTTAGGAAGTGAGAGTCAGACCCAGGTAAGCCTGGAAGTGGTGGGGAGGGAGTTGGGAAAAGATACAACTGCTGAAGTTTCCATAATAGGAGCATATTTCTGTTTGTCTTGCCCAGTGTGTTCATCAATAAGAAGGAATGAGGGGAGCAGAGTTTTGTTTTTGTCTTTCCCTTCCTTGGATATCTTGTTGTGCTATAGCCATGCTTGGTTGGGCCATCACCAGTTGTCTTGATTTTTGTCTTGCCACTGGACTCTGATGACTTTGGAGGAGGGAGTGAGGCTGATGGCTTTGCACAGCTCTGCCTCATTTAAATCCAATTTCTTAGCAGGTCAAGACTTCACCCTTGTGATGTCACTGGTCCTTTTTGAGAATGAAGGACAAACAACAACAGCCTTGCTTGTGGCTTCCTTTGGTGTTCGCGGGCCATTCTTCTAGGAAGGGTTGAGTCTGTGACAATAGGGTGATTCATATAAACCAGGATGCATTTCTTTCTTTTTCTTTAGTAACTTGCTTTTTTTCCTTTTTAAAATTCATTTTTAACATTCGATTTTAAAATTTTGAGTGCCACATTTTCTCCCTCCCTCCAGCCCCTCCCCCACCCATTAAGAAGGCAAACAAGGTGATACTCATTATTTCTCTATTAATCTCAAACATATTTCTCTATTAGCCATGTTACAAAAAAAAGTAAAAAAATAAATGAAGTGGAAAGAATATACATCAATATGCACTTAGAGTTTGTCGGTTCTCTCTCTGGAGGGGGATAACATTTTTCATCATGAGTACTTTGAAATTGTCTCAGATAGTTGTATTGATCAGAGTAGCTAAGTTTTTCACAGTTGATCATCATTATGGTATTGTTGTTCCTGTGTATAATGTTCTCCTGGTTCTGCTGACTTCACTTTGCATCAATTCACATAAATCTTCCCAGGTTTTTCAGAAAACCACACCCTTATCATTTCTTATGCCCCAATTGCATTCCATCACAATCATCAGCAATTCACCAATTGATGGCCAGGATGCATTTCTGATGTGACTACTCTGAGACCCTGATTCATCACCTAAGGACCTGTTTCAGAGCCCCAAATATTATCAAATACTTCATCATCTCCCCTGAGAAGCTGCAAGCTCCTTGACAACAGATAATATGTTTTAAGTCTCCCCCAGCACCTAGTAGAGAACTTGTACATGGTAGAAACTATAAGAAACACTGAAAAAACAGAACTGTTGAACCAAATGGACAGTGATCCTACTTCATAATAACCTTTGAAAAGAGTTAGAATTTAAACATTACCCTTGATTTTTTAAAAGAGATAATTCATATGATTTTTAACTACCTGAGATCTGGCCATACGAAATCCGATGTTATGTATGCGTGAGGATGTGCACCAGACATATACATTGACATATGCGAAGTTGATCTCAGTGAACCATTATAGGGGACTTATCCCCCTAGAAATGCTCAGCTAACACCTAATTATGACCAAAGGGAAAACGGATCTGATTGCCATCATTGGTGACTGCCACTTGGGAAATGCCTGCACCCACTGCCAGCCACAGCTCTGATCACGATTGGCTTTGTGGCTGTGACCTTCGAGCAAAAGCTAATGTTCTGTTCTGTGTTTTCACTTAACAGTTTCTTGCAAAAGCAGAAAAGGTTATTTCTATTTACTCTGACTTGTTCTGAATTCAGCAAGGACCCATCTACTCAACTGCTGTAAAGAAAACAAACGAAGAGGAGAAAAAAAAAAGCTCTGACCTTTATTTGCTAAATGAGATGTTTTACCCAGGAGCCATAGGTAATTAGGTCCTCAGTAACCTGAATAACAGCTCTTTGTACACCTTGGAATAAGAGGAAAAAGCAGAAACAGCCCAGGGAAGCAGCATCTGATTATAGCTTAGTCGTGACTTACATGAAAAAAAAAAGAAGAAGAGAAAAAAACTGGAGACACTAGAATAAGGAAAAGAAAAAGAAAATGCTGACATTTGGAGGAAGGATAAGAGAATGAGAGACAAACTGAGGCTGGGGGGGGATATGATTAGTAGTGGTTCTAAGGAAGATATTTGTATTGTTATAATTCACAGTTTGTCACAGTTTACACAGCACTGCTAATGAACTGAGTTTCTATAAGTTGCATTCATTCCTCAGAAACGATGGGGGAAAAAATTCCCATTACTAATGTGATATTAATCCCAGAGATCAGACAGAATGCCTTGTACATCCTGTTAAGGGATGTTTTGCTCTTTCTGTAGAGATGCAATAGCCCCAATAATAATTTAACAAGGTCATTATGCAAGGTGTGAATGGGGCTTATCATGTTTAAAGATGCATCTGGGTGTCCAGAAAGAACCAAATAACACCCCAACATCGGTCCCTTTCTCTCTACTCACATCATAACTATCCCAATTTAGTTCCTCATTATCTCTTGCTTGGAGTACTTAAAAATCTCCCATATTGGTTTTCCTGCATCCAGTCCTCTCTAATCCATACTCCATCAATGTGGATGTTAAATTGAAATTCCTAAAACTCAGGTACGGCCATGTTATTCTCTTTTCATGGAGTTTCAGTGACTATCACCTCTAGGTTAAAATACAGCTTCCTTTACTTGCCATTTGCAGCTCTTCACAGCCAAATTCCCAGCTTTCCTTTCAGGCTGATTACAAAGGACTTGTTGGGTGCTTTCTATGATCAAGCTAAACTGGCCAGTTTGTATACCTCATATATGATATTTTAGCTTTTTTCTCCATGATTTTGTATAAGCTGCCCCCCATGACTTCATGCTCTCCTTTCTCATGTCATCTCTCAGAAACCCTAACCTGACTATCTCAATTGCAATATCCTAGAAGAGGCTTTTCTTGAAGCCCAAGCTGTTAATGTCCTCTGACCCCCAAATTACTATGTGTTCATTTTACATTTACTTCTCTGGATATATATTACCCCTCTCTCTCAGTTCCTCAATATAATGGAAGCTCCCTGAGGTCAGGGACTATTTCATTTTTGCCTTTGTATTCCCTTCACCTAATACAGTACAAATTCTGAATAAATACTAGAATAGAATAAATTCTAGAACTGAATGGAATTGAATTTGAAAAGATTCTGGCAGATGCCTTGGATAGACATATTTTTACTTTATTCAACTAATGTTTAAGAGAACAGACTTAAAGATAGTTTTGATCCCATATGACCTTTTATAGGAATAATCAAATATCTGAGAATATAAAGAGTACTATATAAAATCTAAAGAAATGAACATCACAGTTATACAATTTGATCATAAAATAGATCACAAGGAAACATTATAGAACCTTGTATATAAGTTATATTCTTCTCAAGAACTCATTCTAAATAATGCCTAACTTCTGTTACATGTTCAATATATGTATACACACATATATGTGTGCATATCTGTGCGTCTGTATCCCTGCCCTGTCTGATGGAATCCTGCTGTATCATCAATTTCTTCATCAGTCTAGCATACCTCAGACTAATCTTTAATATAGATAAAACAATATTGTTAGCTGGATTCCATCCTCCTAGCACCCCCATTACCAACACATTATAATGTACCCTGTACCTTCCTGAGCCAGATGCTAATAGACTCTCTTATATTTCCCAATCTTGAAAGGTCTGGCATATTAAAAGGTGGTATATCTATTTTTTCAAAGGGTATGTAACATCTTTGGTAGTGGTGGTACAGTTCTGATTGTCCAAGATTACTAAATCTAGTCTTACAGTCTCTTTCAGTCTGAATTTGCCCTAATCTTGAGTGGTTTTTTTTTGTTTTTTGTTTTTTGTTTTTTTTGCCTGGCACTTTAATAGCTCTAACAAGTCTATTTAAAATAACGTCATGCTATTAGGTAATAGCCCCACTCAACTGAGGACCAGAGTGGCAGAGGACTTGTGGGATCATTTTATTTGATGCTTCACACCAAAGACAGATCTTATCTCCAGAGTCAATTCTCCTGGCCCCATTCAAAGAGATGCAGCCCAGTCTGGCTCTGTGAGTGAATTGCCAGTCCGTAAGTTGGGTAAAGGAGTCTTCCAACATAGAGAAATGTGAAGCCATAGGCAACCAGGTAACAGATTACACTTTATGCTGATTGGGTTTATTAGCTGTTATTTAAAGTAATATCTTAATTTACATTTCAAATTCCTCTGCACATCTACCAGAGCCATTGTCACACGGCTGTCATTCAGTCACAGTACCAAGACCCCATTACTTAAGAGGCCATTATATAAGACTCTACCTAATTGACATTTGAACTGACAATCATCAGAAGGCTACCTATAGCTGAGACCAAAATGTTAGATGCTACTGTACCCTTGTATCAAAATTCTCTTTCCATAGAGACATTTAAATAAATGATCAGGTCTTCTGGTTGAGGGTTATGTTTGATTCAGTTCCTTACCATATCAGTAAAAGAATGTTGGGATATTTTATCCAGATCAGTTGATGCCAGAAGCTTCACTCCATTGAGCCAGCTGATTGAGGTCTACTGCTATTCAGCTAACTCCATTTTATAGGAGAGATTCAGGACCTAAATACTGGCTTTCTGGGGAAGGTGTAGCCATTTTTTGGCATATTTTTAAAATGTTCTAAGAGTTTGAGGGCATTTTTGGTGACCACACTGTTCTTAAAGTTCAAGGAGACACAGGGTAGGATTTACTGTGTCTATTTTCTGCCACAGAGACACTTTAGATTGTCCACAGTGTCTATAGTCATGTTAGTTATCACATTCTTTGCAGAATTTGCAGTATGGAACCCCGTGGAGATTTCAAGTTAAGAATAGGTGTTTTCCTCAGACACTACTGAGATCCTCTGATTTTGTATTTGGGATTATATGGGGAGTACCTTTTTCTTCTGGCCAGAAACCAAAAAGAATGAACGTTTGGTCCCATCAAAATGTAGTCCTGCTCATGAAGCAAACTCACTTACGTTGTCCAGAATTTTGGTCAGGGAGCAAGAAGAGTCAGCCCCTATGGCCAAATCATTCATATATGCTAGGATGTTAATCTTCTTATTGTACAAATCGTACCATTGTCCTATCTTTGTAAGTGCATCTATTATCAGTTTCAATGTTTTAAGTTAGGATTAAGAGGAAAGTCCTTTCTCACCCTTGTCTGAATGTTGATACTTGTTGCAAGGCCATCTCTGGTACGGATAGAGGTCTTACTACTCCAATAGAGTCTTTCTATAATGCTAATCGCCTCTCTGTGCAAACTGTTCCATTTCAGTGCTAAAAACATCAAGTCTAGCACTGAGCCAAATGCACTGGTAAGTTAGAGTCACGCCACCCCACACATTTTCCTTTCATGTTCAGCTTCATCCAGGATGGACTACAATAAAAAATTATGCTTGCTGCAGCTGTCAGTAAGCATGAAGCCTTTCTGATTCCTGCTGATGCATCCATTTCTTATGTTCCAGGCATTGAGAGTTTTAGACAGGCTGGAGGCATAGACTTTACCCATTGAGTGACTCAGGGAAACAGGTCTCCAGTTAGATGGCAGATTCCTATTACATTTTTTATAAATTAAAATAGGTGTAGATGACTGCCACTCTTTGGTAATATAATTGTATTTATGTAATATATTTTTTTAAAAGTGGTTAAAATGTGTCCTTCTGGATCAATCTTCTTCTAGATCCAATATTTAATACCATTAAGTCCTGGGGCTATATTTTTACAGTGTTTTAATTGGTTCCATACCTGAAGTGGAGTAAATAAATCACAAAGTGGGTTTTCTGAGTCAGCAGGGGTGTCCATGACTCAGTATTAAAGTATGCCTGACTGGAGGAGGGGTGGCACTGGTTTGAATACTTTTTAAAATTAGAATATTTTAAATACTTTTAAAGTAGGATACTTTTGAATACTTTTTTTCAAACTGAATTTGAAACGATTCTGGCAGCTGATTTGGAAGAAGATAATACATAATAACTACCTTTTACTCATGCTTCTAAATGCTAAATCCAATTTTCTTTCCTCAGACACTGTTCTGCTTCTGCTCAACTTCTCTGAAGTTTTTGATATGTTGCTGTTCCTTCTCTCCCTTGGCTTTCATGACATCTCTCTCAGTTCTTCCCCTGCCTGCCCGGACATTCTTCCTCAGCATCCTTTGCAGGATCGTCTTCCTCCTCCCAATTACTAACCATTGCCCAATGCTTTCTCCCAGCATCTCTTTGTTTTTCTCTACTTTCTTTTCTTCTTTGGCAGATTCTGAAGCTCCCACAAGTTTAATCAACATCTGATGCAGAGTATCTCCAAATCTATATATCCAAATATATACATATATACATATAGTCTATATATCCAAATATATATATATATATATATATATATATATATAAATCTCTCTCCTCAACTATATTGCCTGCTGGACATCTCCATCTGAATGTGGCTCAAATCCAACATGTCCAAACCGTACTCATTATATTTTCCCCCAAACCCACCTGCCTCCCAAACTTCCCTAATTCTGTGGAAAGCAAATGATCTGGGTCTGTAGCCTGGGTGCCATCCTTGACCAGAGTCAAGCCCCTCACCATCACCACTCCCATCCAACTGGTTGTAAAATCTTGTAGATTCTACTTAGAGTAGTCGTAAAGTCTTACAGTCATAAAGTCTTCTACTTATGGAGCATTTCTTCCATCCGTCTGCTAATCTCTATTTACATAGCTTCTAGTCTAATTCAGCCCCTCATTATATTGGAGACCCTCTCTTTTGGGTTATTATAATAGTATCCTATTTTCTCTTCCAGCTTTTCTAGTCTCTCTCCTCTCTAATCCATTTTCCACAGTTGTCAAATAGATTCTTCTAAAACATAGATATGAACACATCACATCCCTTCTCATGAATTTTCAGTTGTTCCATAATACATCTAAAATAAAATAGAAACCCCTCAGCCTGGCATGTAAAACCCTCTGTGATATGCTTTCCACCTACCTTTCAAGTTTGATTTGTATATTGCTCCCTTCTGAGCCCTCTCTCCTTTAGTGAAATCATTTCATCAGCTGTTCCCTATACAAAAAAATATTCATCTCCCACGTCCACCTCTTTACACAGGTGGTTGGCTGCTCATGTGTGGAATGTGCCCATTCCTCATCTCCTCTTGGCCCCTTTAACTTCCTCCAAAGCACAGCTCAAAGGCCATCTCTTTCACCATGCCTTTCCTGATTCCTCAGTTAACAATGCTCCCTCTCCCTCTGAAATTACTTTTATAGTCATAAATATATGGACTTACCTGAGTATGCAATATATTCCACTAATTAGATATAAGATCCTTGAGGGCAAAAAGGACACCCCCAACACACACCTTTTTTATCCCAGTGCCTGCCTTCTGCGGTAGACTAGACCATAATTATTTAATAAATGTTTGTTAAATATATTCCATGATATAATATGAGTTGTTAAATAAAAATAAGCAGAAACACAGTTTATTATTCCTCTTCAGCTTATGTTTTCTCTCATTTTTACAATCTCCTCAATTCTGAAAACCTTTCAGAGGGCTTTCACTATATTGTGTTGCTTTGTTGTTCAGTCTTTTCAATTGTGTCTGACTCTTCATGGCTCCATTTGGGGTTTTCTTGGCAAAGATACTAGAGTGGTTTGCATTTCCTTCTCCAGCTCATTTGACAGATGAGGAAACTGAAGGAAACCGGGTAAACAGACTTGCCCAGGGTCATACAGCTAAGAAGTGTCTGAGGCCAGATTTGAACTCAGGAAGATAAGACTTCCTGACTTCAGGCCTAGCATTCTATCCGTTGTGCCACCTAGCTGCACCTTCTTGCTATGTTATTCTTTGGCGTTAAATTATCATTTTAAAATTAGTATTTTTCTTCATGGAAAACTTTCAGGCAACAGCTCACTTTTTACATACAGATGATTGATAAGAAAATGAAAAATGTATATTTAATGCATAAATGTCTAGTAGGAAGTTCCAAAAGGTCAAAGGGCTAAGACAATCAATCAGACAATTATTTGCTTAGTCATTCAGTCATGTTCAACTCTTTGTGACCCTGTAGACCATACTGTCCATGGGGCTTTCTTGGTAAAGATACGGGAGTGGTTTGCCACTTCCTTCTCCAGCAGATTAAAGCAAATAGAGGTTAAGTGACTTGCCCAAGGCCACACAGCTAGGAAATGTCCAACTTGAACTCAGGTCTTCCTGATTCCAGACCCAGCGCTCTATCCACTGAGCCACCTAGCTGCCTCCAAAAGACAAAAGGACAACAGAAATAAAAATACTTGAAGGGCAGCTTACCCTAGTTTCGCCCTCTCTCTCAAACCTATTTTAGTGGACAGAACACCATAAAGTTTCATTTTAACTAGGTTTAGCAATTAATAAACTCTCTCAAATGGAGGGAGGGGGAGGAGTATGAATGTTGATTAATAGAAAAGACACTACCTAGAAAAAGAAGGCCAAAGGTAATGAAACACCAATCCCAGAAATATCCACAGACTTCTGAGAAAGGAACCACAAGGAGAAAAAAAGTGAAAAGGTGCTCTGGAAGAAAACACACAGAAAAGAAGATGTTAGCTTTGAGTTAGGGGCCTGGGATCTAGTATCCCATATGAGGTGATGCAGTGGATAGAGTGCTGGGCCAGGAGTCCCAAATCCAGCCTCAGACACTTACTAGCTATGTGACCCTCAACAAGTCACTTAACCTCTGTTTGCCTCAGTTTCCTCAATTGTAAGAGCTAATAATAGTACAGCCTAAGTCCTAGGATTGTTGTGAGGATCAAATGAGATAGTGTTTTTTGAAAGCTCTTTGCAAACTTTGAAATACTGTAAATGCTAGCTCTCATTAATGTTATTATTACAGGCAGGCCTTGAGGCCGCAGGTTCCCCACCCCAATCTAGCTGGTAGATTTATAAACATGCATAGTAAGATTGATACTCTGAGTCCTTTCCAGATCTTTTTCCAGCTAGCATTCTATGATTCTATGTATTGCAACTTCTGGAAGAAATTCTCAAAGTGGAACTCCAAGAACCCATTATGAGAAAGAGCAGCATCTATGGAATAAACACGTCATCTAGGAGCCAGTCATTTTCACAGGTGGTCCTACCGTTCTTGGGAAGCACTCTTGCCTCATCTCTGCCTCTTACAACTCCTAGCTTCTTTCAAACATCTTCAGCACAGCTCAGGTGCTATCTCCTACAGAGAGACCCTTCCTGTCTTCTCCAGGCTCTCTCCCTCTTGAAATTACTTTGGGGTTTTGGAATTTGGAAGCTGGAAGTCAGAAATGTCCAAAGGAACTGCAGTTGCTTTAAAAAGCTTAAAAGTGCACTATGGTTTTTGGGACACATTGTACCAACTTCTCTGTGTGTGTGTTGTGATCCTCCTCTCTCCCAAAAATGCAAATTCCTCTAGGGTTTGGAATTCTATATTTATGAATGTAACTTAGTCTCAAAACCCAATGGTATGGGACTTTTTCCTCACTGGGAGTGGGGTGGAGAGAGAGGAGAGATTCAGTCTTCTGAATTTCTTTGGTTTCTTTAGTCTCTTTGGCCTCCGCAGTTGTTTTCAATACTTCTGGCTTCTAGCTTCATGAGATGAGACGGACAATGCCAACCACACTTCAGGTTGCTAAAGGGACAATAAGACTCTAAGAAACAGCCAACATGAGAGGAGTGGGCAGTCTCCATCATGTCCCTATCCACCCCCCCCCAGTTTGCTCTACTAGAGGCTTCAAGGAATTTCCCTTTGGGTAAGATCTGGGATTGACTCTCTCACTCTCTCTCTCTCTCTCTCTCTCTCTCTCTCTCTCTCTCTCTCTCTCCACCCCCCTTAGTTGAGCTATCTCACTCCCAATGGGAGAGCTCCTTCACTCTGTAGTATCTGGTATATATTCTCCTATATATATTTTCTCTGATTTCTATTTTGCTATCAACTTGAATAAGTGGGCTTCTTTGCTGCTTGCTAGATGTATTCACTGTGGAATTAGTATTTGGTGGGAAGGAAGTCAAGACTTAGATATAAAACTTGGGATCCTCCTTTCTGCATTAATGCTCAGAAGTTTAGCTTGAACCTGAAAACCACATCCCCTGGTCTAATGATGTTTAAGGGAGTAGACATATCATTCTAGCTGGGTACCTCCTCTCTCTGAGGAGAGCAG
Source organism: Vombatus ursinus (assembly GCF_900497805.2). Classification (NCBI taxonomy): domain Eukaryota; kingdom Metazoa; phylum Chordata; class Mammalia; order Diprotodontia; family Vombatidae; genus Vombatus; species Vombatus ursinus. Next base: position 8,289,079 of record NW_020948739.1, read on the forward strand.
AATGACCAAGCATCTGACCCCAACCTCCTACTTCTGGCAAGAAAGAAATTCTCCCTGGGAGAAAGGTGGAAGGACCTAGACATGTCTATTCTGCCTCCCTTCAAGCCACACGATGATACCCCTTTGCTACATGTAGGGGATAGCCTCCATGTTGTCTCTCACCACTCCCACTTCACTCCATAATGTAAGTTCCTAGGAAGCAGGGACTGTTTCATTTTTATCATTGTATCCTCAGTCATTTGCACTTGTACCTTGCACATAGTAGGTACTTAATATACACTGTTAAGTTCACCAAGATGTACAAATCCTATTTTATTTATTTAAAAATTAGTTATAGAGCCTTTGATAGCATCTAGAGGAGTAGCTCTTAACCATTTTTAAAAATTATATGGACCCTTTTGGCATCTAGTAAAGCTGATAGACCTCTTCTTATAAAAAGTTTTTAAATAATTAAAAGAAATTCTAAATTTCAGTTTGAGGATTGTGAAAATAAAGATATAATTTTTTTGCATTTAAATTCATGAGCCTTCTCAAATTTGAGATTCCTTCTGGGGGGCAAGTCTGTGGATAGGTTAAGAATCTCTGACCTAGTGTATGTAAGACCCTCCCTTTTCAGGTGAGGAAACAAAGGGGCTCAGGGTTAGTCTCTAGTCTCATAAGGCAGTGCTCTATCCACTCCATCATATTACCACATTTCATACTCAGGCAAATTAGAAAATAACAATAAAAGAATAGGTCAACAAGAACAAAATAATAGAAGAGCTGAATTTATAGTGCTGAAGAGTCCTCAAGAAAGGGAATGACTAGAAGAAGAAGGGGCAAGTGAGATTAGAAACACAGGAGGTGAGCTGAGTTGAGGCTATAAAGAGGAGGGTGTAATACCTAGAGTGCTGATGATAATGGTAGGGAAGGAGGTAGGGCCTTTCCAACTCAGCATTTTCAGGTGAAGTTTGCATTTGTATTTGCCATCATCATGGCTAAGCAGTACTTTAGAATCTCTCTCAGAGAAAATTGCATTCTCCTACCCTGGGGAGAAGTCTAGCTACACAGTCTCATCAGCCTATGTAATATAGTTTCAACACTAGAAGGAGGGCCAAAGCCCTTCTCAGAAATCTATTTTATAAAAAATCAAAGCAATGAATTCTTAAATAACACAGTGTCACTTGTTTCATTAATGAAATACCAAGTAAGATGGAATCGTTTAAGTTTTTTTTTAAATCCTCTGCTTTCTGAATTTTCTAAAATACCAAAGCAATCATTCAAAGAGACAAAAACATCCGAGTTGTTGTACTCCCTTGCACCCCCAATCCCAACATTCTACCTATTTCAATATAGTAAGTGACCAAAGTGCCCTAATCTGTCACAGTAGACCAAGGATGGTAGCTTCTCCTCCAAACATTTAGTGGGAATCCTATTGTTTACTGGAATGTTTAGTTGAGCTAATGTCTCGTTGTTGTTTGTCCTTTTATGTTGGGGTAAAATAGTGGATGTTGGGACATCTTGACTTGTTTGTGAACTGGATTTGAGTGAGGCAGAGTTGCAAAAGTTGTCAGCCTCATTTCACTTTCACAGTCATCAAAGTCCAGTGGCAAGACAAAAGTCAAGACAATTGGCGATGACCTGGGATACTGTGCATGACCTTGGCATCTTTGACATCTGACCAAGCTCTAAGCACCCCACAGCACCTAAGCATTCTTTCAGCTGCCTTCATGGCTGTGGGAACAAATTATTCTCATTGACCCATTCTACCAGGAAAAGTCCTCACATGCTTGGGGTAGACAACCCCCTAATTCACTTATGGGTTTGAGGTCTGTCAGTTACCCCTGACCTGGTTTAGCCTGTCTTCCAATATGGTTTTACTCAGGTGTGGCCATTGTGCATGCTACAGCTTCTTGGAGCCACAGGTCAGAGATGAGTGATAGGTAGACACCAAAGGGACATGAGCAGTGTGCTAGTCCTCCGTGAACACCTCATACACCCCCATGAAAGGGGGAAAATGGAGTTAATAACCCTATTCCTGTGGTCAATGTGACAAAATCTAACTCTACATTAACTCTCAGTTCTTTTATATTATCAAAAGGGCAGACACTGGCCAAGAACAGTATTTTCCCTTTTCCTTTAATGGTCACGATCTGCAGCTAAATGACTGCAGTTTCAAAGTTTCTAGCTTCTCATCACCTGTGTGATCACTCCTTTTCAGTCCCTCTTCCTGGTTCTTCATCTGCGTTTCAGTCAATAGCTGTGGGTATAGCCCAAAGTTCTGCTCAGAATTTTTTATCTTGTTTCTTTATATTACTTCATTAGATAATCTCCTCCACTTCCAGGAGTTAAATTATCAAATGATTTGCATATTCAGTCCCTGTCTCTTTCCTGAGACAAAACTACCTTTCTGACAGCTCAAACTGGATGTCCCATGGCCACCTCACACTCAACATGTTCAAAGCAAAACTCATCTTTCCTCCCAAACGACCCCTGCTCTCCCCAATTCTCCTATTATTTTCAAAGGTAACAACTTCCTTCAATCACCCAGGTAAGAAACCTCATAGTCATCCTCTCATCTTTCATTCACCTACATATCCAGTTACCTGCAAAATCTTGTCATTTCTTTCTCTACAACTTCTCTCACCTATATCCTCTTTCTCCACTCGAACAACCTTGTGTGCCCTAATCACTTCTTGTCTAGATTATCACAGTAACTTTCTAGGCAGTCTCCTTACCTCAAATCTCTACCCCACCCCCAACCCATCTTCCATTCAGCTGCCAAAGTGTTTTTTCTAAAATAAAGGTCTAATTATTTAACCTCCTCACTCAACAAACTCCAGTGATTCCCTATTACCTCCAGGATTAAATACAGTCTTTTATTTGGTACCCAAAGCTCTATAATACCTGGCCCTTTCCTACTTTTCCAATTTTCTTACATTTTTCTCTCTTCCATTATACTCTGTTCCTCACGCATAAAACACCTTCTCTCTCCATGCCTAGAATTTTCTCCTTCCCAACTTCTGACTTCTTTTAAGAAGCTTCAGTACCACTTACCCCCTCACGCCAAGTTCCAAGTGCCACCTACTCAGGTTACCTCCCATCCACTCAGTATTTATCTTCCAAATAAATTTATGTTCCAAATGATACATGTTGTCTGCCCCATTAGAATGTAAGCTACTTCAAGGAGTTACTTCAAAGCAGTTTTTTTTTGGCTTTTTCTTTTTATCTCCCTGCTCTTGGCACAGTACCTGGCACACAGTAAGTGCTTAATAAATGTTTGTGAATCTATTGATGTTATATAGCCAAAGAGAAGAGGTACCTCCTAGCTTAATGGAATGTCTGCTTTTCAAAGCATTATTTTTCTTGAGTACTGAATTGCTTTTTGGGGAAAAAAAACAGAAATAGAGACAGCTACTTCTACAGCCCTTCAAATGTAATTTTTCTTTCAGTGGAAAAAAAATCAAAGAGTTCTGTCAAGTAGTTAATAGAATTTTTTTTTCTCTTCAAGATTTCTTTTTCAACATATAAACTTATTACAACTTGAAGAGTGACATTCAGAACTTTCTCATTTAAATCAAGATGAACTCAGAGTTGCTGTTGTTTTTTTTAAGTCCTAGAGAAATCAGGGGACTTGGAGGCAGAAGGCACGGTGTTAATTCATCATGAATCTTCTCTCTCTTAATTTTTCTGTTTCAGTTGGATCCCTATATTTCTGACTGCTCCTTCTCAATCTTCGTTGCTGGATTATCAGGGCTCTGTACTAGGCTCACAGATCTTTCTCTCTCCACTTTCACTTGTCAGTTTCAATAGGTTCAATTATTATCTTGTTTAAAGAACCTTTATAAAACCTTATTTATTGATTGCTTGTGAATTCGGTGTATCTGTACAGATGGCTTCCAAATGTACATAATCAACTTTTATTTCTTTCCTCAATTCCAGTCCCACATCAACAATTGCCTACTGTATCTGTATCTGAACATGCCATTGGTATTTCCAACTCAACATTTCCAAAACACAACTCATTCTCTTCCTTATGAAATCCTCACTGCTTCCTAATTCCTGTTGAGGTCACTATCATCTTTCTATACAACAAGGTTCACAGCCTGAGCCTTCCTCACTTCTTCACTCTCACTGACACTGACATTCAATCAACCCTGAATTTCTCGTATAAATCCAGCCTAGTCACAATTTACATTCTGTTTAATATATTGCCATAGCCGCTTTGCAAGTATTAAAATATGCTCTTCCAATGCAGATAAATAACTCTAGTTTTAGAAAATAGTCTGGGCCACTGAGAGGTTAAGACCAGAATCACACAGACAGTATGAAAGTACTAGATAAAACCGTTACATTTTCTAGTTTTATATGGCACTTGGCCAATTTTTTTTTAAGAGCATTTGCTTGAGATGACTAAGAAGTCAATTTTGACCAGTCATAAACTATAACTTTGGGGGGCGGAGTCAAGATGACAGAGGGAAAGCAGTGACTTGCTTCAGTTCTCCCCCAAACCCCTCCAACTACCTATAAAAAATGACTCTAAACAAATTCTAAAGCAGCAGAACCCACAAAAAGACAGAGTGAAACAAATTTCCAGCCACAAACAGCCTGGATGGTTGATCGGAAAGGCATATCGCGCCAGGTGGGGAGAGGAGCTCAGTTCGGCATGGGCATGAAGGCCACAGCAAACCTGGAGCAGTCCTCAGAAGACTGAATCGCAGGCAGCTGTGGTGGTTTCCAGACTTCTCAACCCAGGAACGCCAAAGACAACTTAGAAGGTCAGTGGGAAATGTCTGTGAGCGGTGAGAGAGAGAAGATAGGTTTCAGCCGCAAGTCCCGAGCTTGGACTGAGGCTGTTTCCTGAGCTTCTGGCCCACAGACTGAGAGGGAGTCCAGTGGCAGATCAGAAGGGGATTGCAGGGATCTCTTTGCTAGTGCTGAGGCAGGAATCTCTTGCTTTGCCTGTGCTTGGATCTGGGTCACAGTTCTGAGGGGCAGTCCTGGGGCAAGGAGGAACACTGGTGTGGTGGAGCTTGTTGTGGTGGTGGAGAGGAAACAACTCACCCCTTATCATACCACCTTGGAAGAACTGAAAAATTACAAGTCCCTAGAAGTAGCTCTGAAAACAGCTGTACAAACCCCCGAAGCTTGGGACAGTACATTCTCCACATTGGAAGCAGACTCTTACCTTAACAAAGAGTTTAAAACTCAAGTAATTGGGCGGGATCATGAGTAAGCAGCGCAAAATGAGTCAGACGATATTATCTTACTTTGGCGACAAAGAAGATCAAAACATACAACCAGAAGAAGACAACAAAGCCAAAGCTCCTACATTCAAAGCCTCCAAGAAAAATATGAATCAGTCCCAGGCCTTGGAAGAGCTCAAAAGGCATTTTGAGAAGCAAATAAGAGAAGTAGAGGAAAAACTAGGAAGAGAAATGAGAGTGATGCAAGAAAATCACGAAAAATAAGTCAACAGCTTGCTAAAGGAGACCCAAAAAAATACTGAAGAAAATAACACCTTAAAAAATAGCCTAACCCAAATGGCAAAAGAGGTCCAAAAAGCCAATGGGGAGAAGAATGCCCTAAAAAGTAAAATTGGCCAAATAAAAGGAAGTCCCAAAGCTTACTGAAGAAAATACTTCCTTATTCTGCCCAAAGGGCTATAAAAATGTGCATACCCTTTGACCCAGCAATAGCACTTCTAGGGCTATATCCCAAAGAGATCACACAAACAGGAAAAGGACCTACAGGTACAAAAATATTCATAGCAGCTCTTTTTTGTGGTGGCAAAGAATTAGAATTGAGAGGATGCCCATCAATTGGGGAATGGCTGAGCACGTTGTGGTACATGAATGTGATGGATTACTATTGTGCTATAAGAAATGATGAACAGGCTGACTTCAGAAAAACCTGGAAAGACTTGTATGATTTGATGCTGAGTGAAGGGCACAGAACCAAGAGAACGTTGTACACAATAACAGCCACATTGTGTGATGACTAATATTAATAAACTTAACCCTTCCTGGCAATACAAGGATCTAAGACATCTCCAGAGGCCTTGTGATGGAAAATGCTATCCACATCCAAAGAAAGAACTATGGAATTGGAATTGCTATTTTTTTTCTCTTCTGTTGAGTTTTGTTTCCCCTTTCTGATGGTTCCTCTTATTGGTTTTAATTTTTACTTACAACATCACTAATGTGAACATATGTTTAATAGGAATGTAAATGTATAACCTATATCAGATTGTGTGCCATCTTGGGGAGGGTGGTGGGGAGAAAGGGGGAGAAAAATTTTAAACTCAAAAGCATATGGAAGTGATTATTGATAAATCAAAATAAATATAAAAAATAAATAAAAATAAAAAATAAAAATAAAAACACATTTTAAAAATACTTCCTTAAAAATCAGAATAGAGCAATTGGAATCTAGTGACTTTATGAGAAATCAAGACACTGTGAAACAAATTCAAAAGAATGAAAAATTAGAAAACAATGTGAAATATCTCATTGGAAAAACAACTGACCGGGAAAATAGATCCAGGAGAGAGAATTTAAAAATTATTGGACTATCTGAAAGCCATGATCAAAAAAAGAGCCTAGACATCATCTTTCAAGAAATTATCAAGGAAAACTGCCCTGAAATTTTAGAACCAGAGGGCAAAATAGAAATTGAAAGAATCCACTGATCTCCTCCTGAAAGAAATCCCCAAAGGAAAACTCCTAGGAATATTGTAGCCAAATTCCAGAGTTTCCAGGTGAAGGAGAAAATATTGCAAGCAGCCAGAAGGAAACAATTCAAGTATTGTGGAAACACAATCAGGATAACACGAGATTTAGCAGCTTCTACATTAATGGACTGCAGGGCATGGAATATAATATTCCGGAGAGCAAAGGAGATAGGATTATAACCAAGAATCACCTACCCAACAAAACTGAGTATAATCTGGCAGGGGTAAAAATTGTCATTCAGTGAAATAGAGGACTTTCAAGCATTCTTGATGAAAAGACCAGAGTTGAGTAGAAAATTTGATTTTCAAATACAAGACTCAAATGGAACATGAAGAGGTAAACAGGAAAGAGAAAATCATAAGAGACTAATTAAGGTTGAACTGTTTACATTCCTGCATGGAAAGATGATATTTGTAACTCATGAGACCTTTGTCAGTATTAGGGTAGTTAGAAGGGAAAAAATGATATGTATGTATATATCCACATAGATAGATAGATAGATAGAGGGCACAGGGTGAGTTGAAGATGACGGGGTCATATCTGGAGAATAAAATTAAGGGGTGAGAGAGGAATATACTAAGAGAAGGAGAAAGGGAGAGATAGAAAGGGGTAAATTATCCCACAAAAAAAAACAGAAAACAAAAGGCTCTTACAGTGGAGGGGAAATGGGGGAAAGTGAGAGGGAATGAGTGAATCTTATTCTCATAGGATTTGACTAAAGGAGGAAATAACATTCACACTCAATTGGATGTGGAAATCTGTCTTACCCTACAGGAAAATAGGGGGGAAGGGGACAAGAGAGTAGGGGAATGATAGAGAAGAGAGCAGATTGGGAAAGGGAGTAATCAGAAGCAAATACTTCTGAGGAGGGACAGGGTCAAAAGAAAGAATAGAATAAATGGGTAGGCAGGATAGGATTAAGGGAAATAGTGTTAGTTTTTCACAGCATGTCTACTATGAAAGTGTTTTGCATAACTGCACATATATAACCTATATTTAATTGCTTGCCTTATCAATGAGGGTGGGTGGGGAGGGAGGAAGGGAGAAAATTTAGAACCCAAAGTTTTAAAAACACATGTTTAAAAAAAATGTTTTCACATGCAACTGGGGAATAAGAAATACAGGAAATGGGGTACAGAAATCCATCCTGACCTACAGGAAAATTGAAGGGGAAGAGGATAAGAGAAGGGGGGAAGAGATAGAAAGGAAGGCAGACTAGGGGAAGGGGTATTTAGAATGCATGCTATCTTGGGGTGGGGGGAGGGGCAAGATAGGGTGAAAATTTGGAACTCAAAATCTTGTGGAAGTAAAAGTTGAAAACAAAAAATAAATAAAAATTACCATAAAAATTATATATAATATATATATGTATGTATATATATGAAAAGAAAGAAAATCAGTCTGGAAGGTGTGTTGGAGTCAGATTGTGAAGAGCCAATCTAAAGAGCTTGTATTTGAACCTTGAGATTATGAGGGGCCACTGGAGTTAGTATTTTCAGAATATTACTTTATTCGTTGTAGAGATTATAAAATGGAGGGAGGAGAGAATTGAGGCAGGGAGACCAATTAGGAGGGTGTTTCAATAGTCCAGGAGAGAGATGATGAGGGTCTATACAAAGATGGTGGTCATGTGAGTGGAAAGAAGGAAAATGATGTAAGAAATGTTGTGGAAGTACTGTCAACAAAACTTGGCAACTGATTGGATTGGGGAGTGAGGGATGAGGAAGAGTTTATAAATGTTATTATCTTTTAGCATTTGTTGAATTGATCGGTGCCTAGCACAGTATATTGTGCACAGTGCCCTTGTTTGCTTAATTGAACTTAATTGAGCACAAAGAAACTCAATTAAACTCACAGAAGAGAGACTGATTACATGAGACCTAAACAAACACCTCACATGGTCAGTCAGTCAACCAGACTGCACTTCCTTCACCTTGTAACTTGTAAATTTCTCTCTCACCTACATAATATTTATGTGTAATACTTTATGATGGCCAAATCTCCCTCCCAATGCATCAGTGTTCTCTTTGAGAAGATGGAATGCAGGGTGAAAAATATAATAATTTTCAATGAGCTCTAAAATGTGCAGCACTAGTGACAGTTTAATTTAGGGAGGGAAAAAATTAAAAGTAGATTGAGAAAAAAATGGACAACATAAATAGAGAAAATTGTACTTGGAAAATCCTGAATGAATCCATTTGTATGGGGCTGAGCAAGAGCTGAAAGTTACTTAAAGAATAACCACATACCAACTTTACTATCCTTGGAATTCATTACCCTTCCAAAATGGTGGGAAAAAACTCCCAACAAATGAAGGAATCAAAGCCTTCCCTTTAAAGCTCTGACCACAACTCCTTACCGCCTACAAAAAGCACAGGGGCTCTCACACTCCATGGTAGCTCTTTGGGTCTTGCTCATTGAATAAAGAGTAGTGCCCAACAGCAATATTGTAATGATGATCAGCTGTGAAAGACTTAGCTACTATGATCAAGACAATGATCCAAGACAATTCCAAAAAACCTATGATTAAAAATGCTATCAAATTGCACAGTGACAACTAATGACCTCTGAGTGCAAATTGAAGCATGCTTTTTTGCTTTATTTTTCTTGTGTGTGTGTGTGTTTTATTTCGAAATGTGGCTAACATGGAAATATGTTTTGCATGACTTCACATGTATAATCTATATATTGCTTGCTTTCTCAAGGGTGGGGGAGAGGCAGGAGGGGGAGAGAGAGAATTCAGAACTCAAATTTTAAAAAGTGAATCTTAAAAATGTAAATGTAATTAGGAAATATTTAATGAAATAAATAATATATATACTCGCTTATACATATTTTTAAAAAAGAGTCACGTTCAAGCTGTTGTGTGGGTTTCATTATGAAGCAAGAAGCTGCAGGGCTGCTGGTGCCAAGAGCTGGAAATTACTTTCAAGGGAACAGCAGGATTAGATCAAATTAAACTACAGCCCAGGAACCATGGGAAAGAGGACTGCATTTAAAATCTGGTATGTCAGAACCATTTTATTTTCATCTGCCTGGCAGTCTAAAAATGACCAGGTGGAGAGGCAGATGAATCAGAGGGCTCAGAAGTGTCTTATTTATTAACACTAATGGCTGGGGATTTCCCCTGCTACTTAGATGAAGGTGGATGTTGCACTCCTCAGTGGGGGCCAAGATCTTCAGCCAAGATATCTTCCTAACAGACCAGTAATTTAGAACCGTGGTTAGGTAACTTTGTCTTGGCTGGCAATCTTGGCCAAAAAAATGGAAGGAAGTTTCTCTGTCAAAGACAAATGGAGAGGATGCAAAAATTGCAAGTGTGTTTGTTATCCAAACAGCAGAATGTGGGTTTCTTTTAAGACTATAAGGTTCCAGAGACTCTTGGTCCAATATACTGGATAACATCTGATCTGCTTTTGAGATGTTCTAAATTCTTAAGGTACAAAACCAGATTAAACTCTTCCAAGGAGTCTGAGATTCAAAGGTCTCTAAGGTCAGGGTACAAAGGACAGAAAGGAATGCTGAAGTGGGTGGGGGTGCTGCTAAAGGCATCACAGTGATGCCTTGGAATACTCATCATGTTGGCTGGTTGCAGACCCACTTCTGATTCCTGAGCTGGTCAGTCTAATGCTGTGATGTGCGCTTCAGTACTGAATGAGCCTGAAAACATGTTTTTACAGTGTTCTGTTTGCTCACTACAGAGACCCAGGGGTCTGTCTGAGCAGGGCATAAATGAACAATCTCCCCTCCCCAACCTGGAGGAATCTCTCTGAAATTGGGTGATGACAATCCTTGATGCACATTGACTTTCTTCCAAAGCTGTTTCCCACGCTCTGATTTTTTTTCTTTTTTGGCAAAGGGAGGAAATTAGGTCAGTTCCCCATGGAGAAGAGCTAAAACAGGTGCAAGGAACAGGTGATGCCAATGAGCTTTCTCCAGCTGGCAAACATTGGGTAGATTTCAACACCACTGCTGCTACTTTGCTTGTAAATGTTAGTGGCTTACATTCAATGCCCACCATATGCTGGATACCAGTGGCTTTACTTATTCCAAATATGTGCCTCGCTTTCATTTGTCCTTCTACCAAAAGATCTGGGGCAGTTAGGTGGCACAGTGCATAGAGCACTGGGCCTAGAGTCAGAAAAACCAGAGTTCAAATCTGACCTCAGACACTTACCAGATGTGTGACCCTGGGCAAGTCACTTAACCTTAACTGCCTAAAACTGGAAAAGGAAATGGCAAACCACTCCAGTATCCTTTCCAAGAAAACCCCAAATAGGCTCATGAACAGTCAGACACAACTGAACCAAGTGAACAACAACAATAAATACCTGATGGGATGGCCCATGCACAAATCAATAAAATCATCTCGTGAAGACTTTCCCTGATAGGAAACTCACTACCACCCAAGGCAACCTCTTTTGACTTTGGACAGCTTGAATTCTTTGGAAGTGTTTCTTTCCATTAACCTGGAATATTGAACTCTGCCACTGGTACTCATTGCTTCCTATTTCTGCTCTCTAGCTCTAGGTGTAAAGTATCTAATCCCCTTTTCACATAACAACTGTTCAAATGCTTACAACTATCATGTTCCCTCTCCTACACTTTCCAGTTATCTACTTTCCAGGTTAAACATCTCCAGTACCTTCAATTTATTTTTGTATTTCATAATTTGCTGTCTCCTCACCACTTTGTTTGCTCTTCCCTGTACCTGCACCAGCTTGCTTGTTCAATGATCTTCCAAAAACACAACATCCACACTTTGACTCTGTCATCTGACATGTCAGTTATGAGTCCCAGGTTTGTGCCACACAAATTTGGTAAGTATGCCATTAGTGCCTTCATTTAAGTCACTAATAAAAACGTTGAACAGAATAGGGTCAAGAATAGCTTTCGAAAAAATGCTCTAAATCACTATTGATTAGAGAAATGCAAATCAAAACTACTCTGAGGTACCACATCACACCTATCAGATTGGCTAAAGTGACAAAACAGGACAATGATAAATGTTGACGAAGATGTGGGAAAATTGGAATACTAACGCATTGTTGGTGGAGTTGTGAACTGATCCAACCATTCTGGAGAGCAATTTGGAACTATGCGCAAAGGGCTATAAAAATACCCTTTGAGCCAGCAATAGCACTTCTAGGGATGTATTACAAAGACATCATAAAAACGAGAAAAGAACCCACATGTACCAAAATATTTACAGTAGCTCTTTTTGTGGTGGCAAAGAATTGGAAATTGCCCATCAGTTGGGGAATGACTGAACAAGTTGTGGTATATGAAGGCAATGGAATACTATTGTGCTATAAGGAATGATGAGCAAATGGACTTCAGAAAAACCTGGAAAGACATGTATGGACTGATGCTGAGTGAAGTGAGCAGAAGCAGGAGAGCGTTGTACACAGTAACAGCCACATTGTGCAATGACTAACATAAACGTAGCTCTTCTCAGCAATGCAAGGATTTAAGACATCTCCAAACATCTCATGATGGAAAATGCTATCCACACCCAGAGAAAAGAACTGTAGAGGAGTCTGAATGCAGATCGAAGCATACTATTTGCTCTTTTTTTGTTTGTTTATTTGTTTGTTTTGTTTTGTTTCCTCTTTCTTGTGGTTCCTCTTATTGGTTCTAATTCTTCTTTACAACATGACTAGTGTGAAAATATGTTTAATAGGAATGTAAATGCACAGTCTATATCATATTGCACACCATCTTGGAGTGGGATGCAGGGAGGGAGGGGAAGAAAATTTAAAACTCAAAATCTTATGCAAGTAAATGTTGAAAACTAAAAATATATAAATTATTTTAAAAAAAGAATACCTTTTGAAGGCAGTCCATTAATAGGTATCTCTCAAGCTTGGCGTCCTTTCCTGAATCACAATCCTTCTGACCCAGTCATTCAACCACTTACAAATACATTTAACTGTGCTATCTAGTTGACACCTCTCCTTCTTCTACCCAAGAATGCATGAGAGTTTGTTAAATGCCTTGCTGAAATCTAGGTATATTATATGTATGGCATTTCCCTAATTTATTAGTTTAGTAATCATTCCAAAAAGGAAAATTGGGTTATATTGTTCGTAATAAAATCAGGCTAACATAGTGATCATTACTTTACTTTCTTAGTCCTCACAAACCATTTTTAAAATAATGGCTTCTAGAAGTTTCCCAGGAATCAAAGACAAATTTACCTGCAAGTTTTAAAAGGCCATTTTTTGAAAGTCAGGATACTGCCGACTCCAGATTTCCAGAGAGTAAAGTACCCTCTCACTGTAATATCATGCCTCCAAGATAGGTTTATGATTGGTTTCTGGCACTATTTCCTACTTCTGGCCAAGTAGTCTCTGGTATACTCTCAACATAATAACACTTTTGTTTCTCCTTCCATTTATCTTTACCCTTACCTAAATGCTTACCATCATCTGTTTTGTGGATTTTTCTTTTAAAGGCAATTGGGGTTAAGTGACTTGCCCAGGGTCACACAGCTAGTAAGTGTCAAGTGTTTGGTCTGAGGCTGGAATTGAACTCAGGTCCCCCTGACTTCGGGGCCTGTGCTCTATCCACTGCGCCATCTAGCTGCCCCTGGATTTGTTCATAAAAGCACATCCTCTTTGCTATTTTAATGTCCCTTTTACCTAATCTACTTGTGGTTGTCCTCCCGTAGCCTTATTATTTTTGTTTTTTTTAATAAAATTAATATTTATTTAAACTTTTTTCCTTTTAATTTTGAGTTCCATGTTGCCTTTAAGAGAAATGAGTATTGTATTTTTGTCAAAAGCTTTTTCTCTACCTGTTGAGATAATCATATGATTTTTAAAAATTTTATGTCTTTATTCTTAGTTTTCAACATTTACTTTTATAAGATTTTGAGTTCTAAAAATTTTCCCCCTTCCTCCTCTCCCCCCTCCCCAAGATGGCATACAATCTGATATAGGCTATGTATGTACAATCATACTAAACATTTCCACATTAGTCATGTTGTAAAAGAAGAATCAGAATAAAAGGGGAAAACCACAGGAAAGAAAAAAACAGAAAAAAATAGAAAATAGTATACTTTGATCTGCATTCAGACTCCACAGTTCTTTATCTGCATGTGGATAACATTTTCCAACATGAGTCTTTTGGAATTATCTGAAATCACTGCATTGCTCAGAAGAGCTAAGTCTATCAAAGTTGATCATCGCACAATGTGGCTGTTACTGTGCAATGATCATTGCAATATTCTAGTCATTTTGCATGTATATAACCTATATCTGATGGCTTACTGTCTCAGGGAGGGAGGGAAGAGGGGATAGAATTTGGAACACAAAACTTTAAACAAAAAAAGTTAAAAAATTTTAACGTGTAATTGGGGGAAAATAAAATAAATTTAAAACATAAAAAATAAGTTCTATCTCACAAAATTTCAGTGATGTTGATGAGGAAGAATTTACATCCTTGTGTTAAAATTTTCTAGTTCATTAACTATATCATTAATAGGCCTGAAACATAAAGATATCAAAGAAAGAAGAAAAGGACCTTTATGTGCAAAAATATATACATAGCAGCTGTTTTCATTATTGCCAAAAATGGGAAACTGAGGGGCTGTTCTTTTATTACGGAATAATTAAACAAATTATGGTGAATGGATGGAATATTATTGTACTAGAAGAAATGAAATGGACAGGTTCAGAGAAAACTGGGAAGACATCTATGAACCTAAGAACTAGAGCAATTTATACAATGGCAATAACATTAAAGAGAAAACCAGCTTTGAAAGATTTTATAACTCTGATCAATGCAATGATAAATCACAATTCCAGAAGACTGAAGATGAAACACACCATTCACTTCTTGCCAGAAAGATGATAAACTTGACATGCAGAGACAGACAGACATTTTTGAGCATAACCAGTTCAGGAATTTGTTTTACTGAATTATGTTGTTTATGATGAGAGTTTTATCTTATCTTATTTCATTTTATTTTATATTTTCTCAATGGTGGGAGGGGGCACTGGGAAAGACAATACATATATATATATATATATATATATATATATACACACACACACATACATATATATGAATGAGTAAGTAAATTTATTTTTTTTAAAAGTCTTTTATTTCCCACACTCTGGGTATTTGCATATAGCAACCTGAGGTTGTGAGTATTATCAATGGTCCTCTTCTTGAATATTTTTCCTTGTGAATTACTGATGCACTCTAGGGATATCCTATTTCCCATGGTCTTCATGGTATCCAGGTTAGTGGACATATGTAGGCAGTTGTCTCCTTTCTTCATTTTTAACATAAATGTTCTCAGGATCACAAGATTTAGAGATGGAAAAGACCTTAGAAAATACTGGTCCAACCATTTTATTTTAAACATTTGATTCAATTCTATTTAACAAAATTGAAGTGATTACTCTTCATATTGAGAGTGGCACTGGAAATACAAGACAAAAATAACAGTCTTTGCCCTCAGGTAACTTACATTCTACTAAATCTTACAGGAAAGGAAACTGAGACCCTGAGTGAGGTCATATAGTGGCAAGAAGTCAAACTTAGTTCCAGTAATGCAAAATTGACTGTTCTTTTCACTATACTGTGCTACTGGGTAAAGCAGTGAGTATCAAAGAGCTCTTAAGCTCAGGTAGTGACTCCTCTTCCTCCCCTCTCACTGCAAGCTGTCTCCCAACCTTATCATTCATTTGGTTTTTGCAATTTAAAATTGCACTCATCAAAGTTATTAGTGATCTCTTAATTGTCAAATGTTATGGTCTTTTCTCTACCCTGATCCTTCTTGACCTCACTGCAGTATTTGACACTGTTATCACCTTCTCTTCCTGGATGCTTTCTCTTCTCTAGGTTTTTGAGACACTAATATCTCCTGGTTCCAAGTTCCTCTGAAATAATTCCTTTCATCATTTCTTACTGCACAATAATATTCCATTACATTCATATACCATAATTTGTTTGGCCATTCCCCAGTTGATGAGAACCCCCTCCATTTCTAATTCCTTGCCATTACAAAAAAGAGCTGTTAAAAACATTTTTTGTATATATGGGTCCTTTCTTCTCTTTTCATAATTTCTTTGCAGTACAGGCCTAGCAGTGGTAACACTAAGTCAAAAAGTATACACATTTGACCTTGAGGATATAGTTCCAAATTGCTTTCCAAAATGGCTACACTCCATGTCCAAATCATGCTCTTCCTATCCTCACAACCTCTCTCCTATGTGAACCTCTCTCCTATGTGTCCCTCTCTCCATTCACACAGTCACAACTCTACCTCAGGCCCATGTTCACTCTCCCTGGATTATTGCAATAGTCTTAGGGTCTCTTACACTCTCCTCCCTTCCATGCATTCAACAGTCAATGACATTGGCCCTGTTGCAGTTTCAGGAACACAATATCCCATCTCCCACCTCTGTCCCTTTGCACTAGTTGTCTACCATGCAATGCTCTGCACCTTCATGGTCACCTCTTGGTATACCTGGCTTCCTTCAGCAAACTCAAACTTCCTTTGAGCAAACTCCGCTCAAATCTTACCTTCATCAGGAGGACTTTCCTGTTCTCTCTAGCTGCTAATGTATTCTTTCAGACTTCCTCTTTCTACTCTTTAGGTATCTTAAACTTAGTTCTTTACATGACTCTGCCATTCAGAAGCATCTAGGTGATGCAGTGGGTTAGAGCGCTTGGCTCTAACTACCTGAGTTCAATGTGGCCTCAGGGACTTGCTGGCTGGGTGACTCTGGGCAAGTCATTTAACCTCTGTCTGCTTCAGTTTCCTCAACTGTAAAATGAGAACAATAGTAGTAAATACCTCTCAGGGATGTTGTGAGGATAAAGTCTGAAAAGTGCTTAGCACAGTGACAGGCACATAGTAGGGGCTATATAAATGTTTGTTTCCTTCCCTCCCAGTAGAAGGCAGGGTGTATTTTTGCCCTTCTTTGTTTCCCCAGTGTTTTGCCCAGTGTGTGGTACACAGGAAATGCCTAATAAATGCTTGTTGACTAATCGAATAAGGTTTTCCCAAGAAACATTGCAGATATGTGAACTAAGTTCCTTTGAACTTTAAGACATTTTATTTTTTAACCATTTTTTAAAACCATTTTGATTGGAAATGTTTGTGAAACTAGGTTCCACATTTCCCTTCTCCTTCTTAAACAGAACATACAGACTATGCTTACAAAATAGACCTTTTCTTCATTATTTTGAATGTCTTATAAATACCAATTATAGTGCCATACTGGAACACCGGGATTAACCCCTGTTGGTTGCCATGTTTTTTGAGTTATGATGTCTAGATTTAATATTTTTTCTATCACTAAGGCTATCATAGCTGTCTGTAGTATGACTGCCTTTATTGGTCGGGGAATTTCCTCTGGTAGTCATTTGAAGAGTAATGGTGCAAACCTTAGGAAGTTGGCCAGGCCAATGCCAGACTTTACAGGATCCTAATCCAAGAGCTAGCCCATTAGAACTGGAATTTGGAACTATACTTACATCAATTTGTCTTGGCTACTACTCCTGGTCAAAAAAAGAAATGGAATTTTTGTGTCAGAAGGTGCTTGAGCCTAGGAAGTAGGAAGAACATTGACTCTAGAGTCAAAGGATAGGAAGTTAGGTTCCAGCCTGCCACTGATGGTGCCTATGCCCCTGGGCAAGTCACATCAATCCTTGGGCCTCCATTTGCTCACCTACAAAATAAGGGGATTGGATTAGATTGTCTCTCAGGGTCCTTCCAGATCTAAGTCTATGATCACATAGTGTTTTCTTGCCTGCATAGGAGATTTTTCTAAAACAATTATGGTACAAAACCAGATTAAATTCTCTTCTAAGAAGCCTGATACTTGAAGATATCCTGTCGCATATTTAACTTGCTGTTTCTAAACTGTAGACATGGAAACCAGATAACTGAAATGCTTAGAATTGTTTTTTAGAAACACTAAATACCCAAACAATTCATATTTGTTACAAAGGTTTTCTTTTCTTTTTATTTTCTTTGGGGGAGGTGAAAGGGGAAGAGAGAAAATAAATGATTGTTAATTGAAAAAAATAATTTAATGTAAATAAAATTTAATATATGTACACTTTGTATTTAATATGTACGTATGTATGTGTGTATGTGTGTATGTGTATATGTATATGTGTATGTGTATGTGTATGTGTATGTATATGTGTATATATAAACACTATGTGCTTTTGAATGAGGGACCTGAGAGACGTTCATATGAGAATAATGTAAAGGAGTTAGTTCCTGGTCTTGGTCACATCTCTTTTCTGTTCTGATTACTGACCACCCTGGCTTCCTTTTAAGTCCCAACTAAAATCCCACATTCTACAGGAAGCCTTCTCCAACCCCTCTTAATTTCAGTGCCTCCCCTTCGTTAATTATCTCTATTCATCCTGAACATAGCTTGCTTTGTATATATTTGTTTACATGTTATCTCCCCTTTTCGATTGTGAGCTCCTTGACGGCAGGGACTGTCTTTTGCCTCTTTTTGTGTCCCCAGAACTTTACCCAATGCTTGGCACATAACAGGCACTTGATATATATTCATTGATCAATTGATTGGTTGCATCCAGACTTTTTTGGCTTATTTTCTGGTTCTACTTTTAAAGCTCTTTACAGCATGGCTCCAATTTACTTTTCCAGGCTTATTATACATTTTTTCCTTGCACACATGCTATGCTTCAGCCCAACTGGCCTCTTCTTTTCCTCATGTGCAACATTTCATCTTCCATTTCTGTGTTTTTGCAGAGCTAAGTCCCTTGTGCCTGGAAAGCACTACCTCCTCACCTCTGCCTCTTAGAATCCCTAATTTCCTTTCAAGTATAGCCCAACTGGGACCCTCTACATGAATCATTTCCTGATTTCTCCATCTGCCCCAAATTACCTGGTGTGTGTGTATGTTTGTGTTATGTGTGTGTGTGTGTCTGTGTGTGTGTGTATATATTACTTCCCCCATGCTTTTTCTGAGGGAAAGGACTGTCCTTTTTATCCTGTTATGCTCGGTGCCTAGAATAGTACCTGACACATGGAAGGCACTTAACAAATGCTTGTTAATGGATTGATTCTGGATATTTGGGGTTGCTGGGCAAACTGATACAATTAAACAAGACAGGCTGTTTAAATCACATTTAAATAGGCACACTCTTCTCATGGCTTTTCTCTTTGAATCCTGGAATGGTCTGGTGGCATAGCAGACAGAGCACTGGGTCTGGAGTCAGGAAAATGAGTTCAAATTCAGCCTTTGATAGTTACTAGCTATGTGACCTTGGGCAAGTCACCTAAACTCTGTTTGCCTCAATTTCCTCAACTGTCAAATGGGGATAATAACCTACCTCCCAAGGTTGTTGTGAGGATCAAATGAGAAAATATTTATAAAGTGTTTAGCCCTTATAATTAATTTTAGCTTCAAACAGTTGAGTAGATGCTGGATATGAATAGAAAAGCAAAATATATGTAAACTTTTAATAAATATTTTTATTTAGACACATTTTATACATATATGTATGTGTGCATATATGCATATATATCTATTATGCATGTATATATGTATGTATGTATCTATGTATCTATTTATTTATTTATAATAGCAGCAATAGATAGGGAGCCACGAGACCTAGGTTCTGGCCATGAGCACAGATGGGCATGAAGCCCGGTAAGTCAAAGGAAGATCATCACTAGGAACCAAGAGTGGGCAGATCATGACACAAAAGTACAGTCAATAGTTGATTCTTGTATTGCAAAAACAAAGTAGGGGCTGAGCCAAGGTCAGAAACAATAGATAAGATTTCTCTCAGAGAACTGAGCTGCACCAACAGAAGCTTGCTGTCAAGTTTTGCCTTTTAATAGGTTGCTGCCTTCCCAGACAATCCTACCCAGGGAAGAAGAATAATTTAGGTTCATCTTTAAAAGATTATCTCACACTTCAATGGCTGATACAAAAACATACTCTACAAGTCTCTGGCAATAAATATGTAACAAAGAGAACACAGCCCATATCAGTGTGTGTAGATGCTCAGCTTGATACAATCCCCACGTGGACTTTGGAGCATGAGCAGATATTATATAACTATTTCCCCTGTTTCCTCCATGGGAAAGGGCCTCCGGTTGGTAGCTAAATAGTATGATTCAAAGATTGGAGCTCCTAAACTAAGAGATCAAAGATTTAAATACCCAATTCAAGTGGAACCACATGAGTCTTTTGACTTAGTTCTTTAAAGAAGTGATACAATGTTCACCTCTTTTCTCTTGCCTCCAAACCAACCAAATGGATCCGTTTTCTGGTCCTCTTGATCAGTCTGCAATGTTTCCTTAGTTACAAGCTGCTGACTGATCAGAACATCCTCCTAGGCAAGTGTTCCTCAATCAACCTTTTCCCTTCCTTTTGCACATATTAGCATGCACACTACATATTAGTCTACATTCCTTTTGAATTCAGATTTCAGGGTATTTGAATTTTTTATGATCTAGAATCTAGAGGATTTTCACCTAGAAAATCTTTTTTATTTTTTTTTTAACCAGGCACTCTCTCCATAGAGAAGAAACAGAACAGTAAACAAGCACCAGCTCCCTCCCTTCCTAAGGTTTCAGTCCTGTTCAGTCATTTTTCAGTCATGTCTGATTCTTCATGACCCCATTTGGGGTTTTCTTGGCAAAGATACTGGAATAGTTTGCCATTTCCTTTTCCAGCTCATTTGACACATGAGGAAACTGAGGCAAACAGGGTTAAGTGACTTGACCACTCACAGCTAGTGAGCGTCTAAGGCTGGATTAGAACTAAGGAAGAGGAGTCTTCCTGACTCTTAAATGACACTCAATTTCCCTGCGAGGAGTACATTTCTCAGAAGTTGCTACAGAGAGTTGCTACTTTGCAGAGTTGCTACTCAGAAGTCCCTCTCCAGTTTTTTTAAAGTTGTGAAGAGAAGATAAAACTAAATGAGCAACAAACTGGAAAGAGACCAAGTCAACAGTGTGAGATGGCAACCCAAAAGGCTAATTCCATGTTAGGCTACATTATAGCACTTAGAACTCAGGAGGTAAAAGTCCTGCTACACTGCTCTTGTGAGATTAAACTATTATGTTCAATATTATGTTCAGCTGTTGGCATCCCACATGATGAAGGACATAAATAAAATGGAAATTGCCTAGAAGGGGGAAATCAGTACGGTGAAGGGCCTTGAGTTCATGCCAAATGAGGATTTGTTGAAGGAATTGGGGCTATTTAGCCTGGAGAAGAGACTTGGGGGAAGAGAAGAGTGACATAATGGCTGCTTTAAAGTTGTAGAAAGGCTGTCTATAGAAGATTGATTAAATTAATTCGCTCATCCCCAGGGAGTAGAATTAGGTTGTAAAGACAAAAGGTCAGGCTTACCCAAAGCTAGCAAATGAGCTCTCCAAAAGCAGACTGGGCTGCCTCAATAGGCAGTGGGTTTCCTCTCTGCCACTGGAGCTCGATGATCACTTGTCAGGTATATCGCTGAGCATACTATGTTCAAGCATAATTTAGATTAGATGGGCACTGAGGAACCTTACAACGCTGTAATTCTGCGACGTACTTCCCCAGATTTAGATTTCCCAGAAAGAGAAATCTCAGAAATATAATAGGCACAACAAAGTCTTGTAACCACGTCAAGTTCACATTAATTTGACCAAGCTTTGGCCAGTGCCCAGCTTCCTCCCCCTTCCAAATATACACGAATATAAATGAATAGACTTCTGCTAGAAAACCAGCCCACTATGGGTAAACAAATGAACAGGACAATCTATCTACCTTGGAACAAGCCCATGCTGCAAAGAGCCCAGAGAGACTCAACAGTTACACAAAAGGATAAGCAGGAAGGGAAGCCCCAGCCAGCTGTGGCAGAGGATGTTCCACAGGTCAGAGGCGTCAGTGAATATAACAAGTGTACAACTCTTAAAGCACAATAGTCTCTGGCTCAGCAGAGAAAGGGACCCTCGATCAGCAGATCCCTAGCAGAGATCTGTAACTCTGCTGGCTTTTATTTCCTGACTGGTAATTGATTTGGGCAGCATGGAAAAGGGGG
Organism: Vombatus ursinus; assembly: GCF_900497805.2. Lineage (NCBI taxonomy): Eukaryota > Metazoa > Chordata > Mammalia > Diprotodontia > Vombatidae > Vombatus > Vombatus ursinus. Next base: position 8,310,840 of record NW_020948739.1, read on the forward strand.
AAAGACAGTCACAACAGCTACAATTCATGAGGAAGCCTGCTGCAGTTGTGCTTATGGCTTCCTTTCCTCTTAGCCCTGACAGCTTTGCTGCTGCTGAACCACGGCACGGGCTAGTTGGCTCAGGCTGCTTGCACTTGACTTTATTTATGCTCCTGTCTCCCACTTTGCAGGAGTCTGTTGACCCAAACTATGAAGACTGAGTGTACACTTAGAGAGTTTACTTTTGTAATCAAATGAAATTTACAACAAAGTTAACTGGAAACATTTAACAACATGCATAATTGTTATTGTGCTGCACAGTAATTAGGCATACATGGCCTAATGTTACCGTAAATGATGGTCTCTACTATAACAAACAATTTTTAGTTTTTCTTTCTCCCTGTGTTTGTTCTCTAGTTTGCATTATTATCGTGAGTATTATTATTAATGATAATAATGATAATCATGATCAATCCATATATCACCATGACAATCAGGGTCTTCCCTGCTGCAGGTTTATCATCTCTCAGGCAGGCAGTCTGTGATCTGTAGTCATGGACCATTTAATCATCTTAATTGTCATCATTATCTATTACATAACAAGCTTTTTGAGAGAAAAGTTTGTGTCATATGTCTTTGTGTCCCTAGAACCAAGAGAGGTGCTGGAGACACAGCTGGGGATACATACACTTTGTGTATATGTATGTATGTGGATGTATATGCTATATATAGATATCATACATGTTCAACATATACATATAGAACACAAAACACAACATATACATGTGTAACACATACATGTGTAACATATACATGTGTGTAACACCTACATGTGTAACATACACATCCCATACACATACAACATACACACATAGTGTAGATAACATACATTATAATATACATATACACAAACAATACAATACACATAAGGTACTTTTCTATTGTATTTGAATCAATCAATATCATGCAGTAGGAGAGAGAGATCGAGAGCTCAGAATATGGCAGCAAAAGATATGGGTTTCAAATTCAGTTCTGACACCTGCTTCCCATATAGAATAGAGCAAGCCAATCATTCAAGCTATCTGGGCTTCCTGTGCAGGATAATGCTAGACTTGGAGACTGGATGGTTTGAGCTCAAATCCCGTCTCAGACATTTACTAGCTTTGTAAGACTGTAGACAATTCACTTAACCTCCCTCAGCCACAACTTTCTTATCAAAAAAATGTGAATAATAATAGCACCTATGTCTGAGAGTTGTGAAGCTAAAGTAAATATTTGCAAAACCCTTTGCTACCCTTAGAGTGGTATATGAATACTGGCTATTACATTTACCCCAGTAGCAGGCATCCTAGGTGTTCACCACCATGCCTAGCAAGAACAACATTCTTAACAACAATGTTGCTACGTTGCTTGAATATTCATGATTTCCAATCTACAGGAAATGGAAAGTTCTCAAAATAGAGAGACCTTGAAGAAGACCTCAAAATCACTTGGGAAGAGAATGAATTCCTTATCATTTTCATCATTCTATCTGTTACTGGAGTTCTCCCAAAGATGCTTTCAGCGAACCTACATCAGATGAACTTACATCTCAACACCTTTGCTTCGTTCTGGAAGAGGACCAATGATATCATATAGGTGATGACTTGCATGAAAGTAATTTGGGACAATGGAAGTGGTTTCTATGCTTCACAAAACATAGTCAATAAATTGCAAATGGGCCAATGAGATTACAGATTGTAGATTTAGAGCTGGAAAGGAATTTGAAGGCCACCTTAGGCTAACCTTCTCATTTTACAAATGTGGAACCTGAGACCCAAAGAGAGATAATGTTTGTAAAATGCTTTGAAAACATTAAAAGATCACACAAATTCCTATTATTATTGTTTTATTAAGTTATTATTAAGTCTTAGCTCTCATGGTGGCAAGTTGATCCTACATCTTTTGATTCCACTGATAGGAGAATAAACATAAAATATACAAACACATACATATAGTCATATAATACACATAGAAGAAAACAAAATGATGACTAAATTTTTATCTAGTTGTTGACAAATCATTTTTCTTATAATACTTTCTAGATTTTTTTTCCCTGAGAATTTATCATCAGGCTGACTTAATCTATAGTTTCTAAGCTATACCCTTTTTGTTATTGTTGTTAAATTCAGTCTATTTATCTTCAGTCTTCTGATACCTTTCCCCTCCTCATTTCTGCAGTGGCACTGTTATCCCATTTCAGAGACTACCATGATGAAAAGTATTTGAAAAGTTCAGAATTTTATTGAGAGGGGGAAAACTCTCCCTCCAGAATGCAAGGAATGCAAAATAATTCCAAATCTTTTCATTTTAGGTTAATTCAGGGAATCCTCATGATAGTCAAAAAAACATGGCAAAAATTCTCCAGTGGCAATAAGAATATTCAGTAAGTAATTTCATACCCTGGAATTTCCTAATGGACAATGAACTACTGTGTATTCTCTGTCCTGGGGTGGAAAAGATCAGCCACTTACAGTCTGAATAGCAAACATCAGTCTGAGGACACGACCCTGAAGCCACCAGTCAGTCAGGACTTGCCAAACTGCATTATCACTGACTCATTCTCCAACACAAGCTTAGGGAATTAATAAATGTCAGGGATTTGGAAAAGATGGATTATAATGAATCATAAAATGTAATAAATCACTTTGTTAAATCAGGCATTCATTTACATGATGGTGGCTGATCATATCTCCATGTGACAAGATAGGGTACAATGCATGTGTCTTACCACAACCACAACAAGCATTTTCTTGTGTGATATAGTAATAAAAGCTCTGGCAGAGGTCCTGGGTTGAAATCTCACCTATAGCACTTACTATTCATGTGGCCTTGGGCAATTCACTTAACCTCTGTGAGGCATCTGAGTCCTCATATGTTAAGTGAGGGTATGGGACACTGGATGGCCTCTGAGATCCCTTCCAACAACTGTAGATTCAGAATTCTATGAAACATTGCTAGGATCCTTCATGAATGGCAGGTCATGAATGACGTGTTACATTTGCATAATTGAATAAAAGGGAAATGAGAGTACAGCTATAATGTAAGATCATGTTAGTAAAGGAAGTCACTAAGCCCAGGAATAGCAGACTATTCCCATTCTACTATCAGCAAAATAGTTCCAAGAAGCCAAAAATAAGGGCAGATGAGGGAAATGTCCAAACTAGTGGTAGACAAAAGAATGTTTTCCATTCTGATAACAATGATGCTTTAAGTCAATTCAATGCTATGTTTTGAACCACTATTAAACATCTTTAAATGGAGCCGCTTGGAGGAAAATCATTTGAAGGCAGTTAAATGCCAGAATCAGGGGACATTTTTAAAGTACACTTTTAAAAATTCCAATGACATGATGATAAATGGGGGGTGGGGAGAGGAGGAATTACACTTGGGCAGTCTATCAAATTTGCTTTAATAATGAAGTAAAGATTGTTATAATTCTATAGTGATATGCAAAGAGTACTGTTCTTGGAATTAAAGGAACAAGGTTCAAGTATTGAAGGATCAGTCACTTCCTGTGTGAAACTGTCAAGTAAGTCATTTCATTTCTTTGGGCCTGATTGGTAAAATGAGGGAGATGGTTCCACGAACAAGACACTCCATCCCTTGGCTCTGGGCATTGTCTCTCGTTGTCTCAAATGCCTACCTAGAATACTCTCCTTCCTCCACTAACTACTGATCTCCCTGGCTTCCTTTAAATCCCAACCAAAATAATTCTAGCATCTTCCCACTCTTAATTATCTCCTATTTATCTTGTTTAGGGTAATTTTATTTTACTTATTATTCCTCTTTAGGATATTCCTAAATATATTATTTATTTATATAACTTGCTTTGTTTTTATTTGTTTGTATGTTGTTTCCCCAGTTTGTATGTTGTTTGTATGTGGATTGTAAGTTCCTTGAGGGTAGGGACTGTCTTTGTCTCTTTTTATAACTCCAGCACTTAGCACAGTACCTGGAACATAACAGGTGCTTAATAAATGTTTATTGATTGAATGATTGATTGACTAGGTGGCATCTATTGACCTTCAAACTTTAATGTCCTATAATTAGCACATATGTTTTATACAAGTAAAGGATGCTGAATTACTAGAGAAGTTGCAGTCGATTTAACATTGCTGCATATTCCCATTATCATTTAAAGTATTAATTTTCTCAGTAAAACATTTTTAAAAATAGCTTTAAATAGGAAATTAAATTAAATAAGAAAACTTTTTAAAGCTTTAAGTAGGAATTCTGTCACTCAGGGCAAATTCATTTGGAGATTAGGGGGACAGTGGCAAAGAATACACTTTGCCCCAGTTGGGTGAAGTCTTGAAAAGAGGCAGCCCATATGCCAGATAATATGGCTCTATTCCTTCAAGGCATGTCTGATGACACCCAACCCCAAGGAAAAGGCAGAGAGATGGAGCAAGAAGGAATTCATGTTCTGGGACATAGGTAAAGACCTTTGTGAGGAAACATGGTGTGGCACAGGACCAGTAGAAGACCACTATTTTCTGAGGAATGAAACACAAAGCTGGCAAGCTTCTGGAATGCTGTAGGAAGGAAGTGAATTCCATAGATACTGACATCTTGGGTCAAAGCCCTGATTGCCTCAACCTACTTAAGGTCCTAACTAACACAGAAGTAAACATCTGCCTAGATTCTGACCAAATGATCACAAATTCAGAATTGGTAATATCAAAATAAGACTTCGTAATCAAATAAAAATCACTTATCCACATACAGTAGAGTGTAGAGGATAGAGAACTGCCCTTTGGATCTGGGAGACCTAGGCTCAAGTCTCATCTTGGATATATAATGACTGTATGTCCTCAGAAAAGTTATTTGACCTCTTGGTGTCCCCAGGGAACTCTGCAGGCCTAAAAATTTCAGAGAAAGTGCTGGTATTCATTGATAGAGACAGTAAACCACCTATGCTGGTAAAATCATAAGACCAAGTAAGAAGAAAAATCAAAATACAGAACCACCATCACATTATGCTAAGAGGCCATGCAAAGGCCCCAATATTCACGCCAGAGGAGGAAAATAAGCTGACAACAGAAAGGACTGCCTATAGGAAAAGGGATGAAAAGAACTGTTGCAGGCTTTTGGACATTTTCCAGGCTGAAGCTCAAAGCTGAAGTTACACTTCTCTGAAGCCTCACCTAAGTCCTTGAGCACAGAAGAATTTGTTCCATTTACTATTTAGAGTAAGAATACTCAGAAGGGCATTCAGAACACTGCATGTGGAAATGAAATCCAAGTGCCCCTAAATAAAGGCAATAATCACTGATTTAAACATCCCTTGAGAATAGAATAGAGTCAGAGGAAATGAGTGTAGCTACAAAAGGATCAGGTTTGATATTCGAAAGAACTTCCTGGCACTAAGGGGAGGTAAACTCTGTAATGAATTACTGAAGAGAGTGAGAGGCCCTGATGCTTAGAGAGCCCTTCCAGCCAATGGCTCTAAAAGCCTGACTTAGCAACGTTAACTGACTTCACATGATTCTTCAGTCTGGACTGCTACCCAGGCATCCAACACTCCTTCAGTACCCTCAACAGGCTTTTATTTTCACTGAGCCTATGTCAACAGCATGAGCATAGCTGAATTTGAGAAGCCTGGAGGGCAAATATCACACAATGACAACAGCTGCTAGGCCAGGAGATAATCCAAATCCAGAATTAGGCAGGCCTGAGGTTCAGACAAAGGACAGTATAAAACACCACAGTACAGAGAATGAATGGCATGGGGCCTAATTGGTCAGCTGCTGCAGAAAACACAGACCAAAGATGAATGGAGGGTCAAGCTGGACAGCACGGATGGGCTGTCTACTGCATGCTCATAAATTTCAACAATTCAATCTATTTGTTGCTAAGCGGCTTTTGCAGGGGACAAAATGCTCAAAATGTTCCAACTCTGCAACTTGAAAAACTATGCTAAATAAATAATAGTGTGCAATAGTCTTGCAGGATAAGAAAAAGACATCACCTAATAGAAGGGCTAGTGACTTTCCCCCCAAAAGTGAGCTCATTACAGGATCTTAAATGAAACATCAATGATAATAAATGGAACAGAATGAATTGCTACCAAATTCCTGCATTTAAAATTCTGATTAAACCCAAAGAATGTTCCTTTTGTCAAAGGATTTAAAGAGAAGTTATCTGATTTTAATGTAAAATGCTATCTATGGTTCTTATAAACAGTAGAGAGGGCAGCAAAAATTTAGGGTACCTGTGTATATTAACTTCTTTAGATAATATGGCACACAGGCTTGTTCACAACGTACTCAACTATAGAATGAGAACTGCAAGGGATCTTTGACATCATCTCCAAGGGCCCAAACCCTTCATTTTACAGATGGGGAAACTGAGGCGCAGAGTTGCCAAAGGTCACACAGATAGTAAATGGCAGCCAGAATTCAAACCCAGATCCTCAGACACCAAATCTAGTACTCTTTCCACGGCACCACACTAACTTGCGCCCATTACAGGATGAGGGATGATAGTATGACAAGTGAGTTTAATGAAAGTGATCTCTCAGCCTTAAACACAAGACTTTCCATTATAATTCAGATTGTCACCATCAGCTTCTTTAGCTAATGTGATTAATATTTCCCAGGGACAGATTAAATCATTTCACACATGAAAATAAAGATCTGAGATGGGAAAAACAAGCAAACAAAATATTTTTCAGGGTCATGTTGTAGGTATATGGGGTGGGCACCCACATTATAGCACCTCTCCAATGGGCCATGCGGACATGTTGCCATGTAGACAACTCTCTGGGCTGGCAGGAATGGGCTTCCAGAGAGAGTACCACATAGTTACACTCAAACTCTCAGGGTTGTAGGAATTACTCTGTTGTAAGGGAATATACTCTGCTCACTCCCTATTTTATCTTTAGAGCCCCTACCAATAAGTTTCCACTTACACAAGTTCGGCCACTTTAATAATGACACTTTTAGATCTTAAACATAACCATTACTTAGCAATAAGGTAATTGGCTTTAAATGCTTTGTCAGGTGAGGGAAATGAACAAGATGAAGTGCATTCCAGGTGTGTAATGTGTATGAAGAAAGAACTTATCAAATATGGTTGCCTATGTAGCAAATATATCATTATCTAGATTAAATCCCACTTTGAGTAAGTGGTACACAACAGCACATTGAAAACAAAACCAAATAAAAAAGAGAGTGAAGTGAAGGGAGAACCTACATTTCAAAGAATACAATTCTATGATAGAATGGCGAAGTGGGCAGCATGCTAAATTTGAAGTCAGAATATAGGGGTTCTGTATTCTGTAAATATCTGTAAATCTTGTCTCTGACACTACCCGTGGGAGTTTGGGCAAGTCACTCAAACCTCTCTGATTCTCAGTTTTATACTTGAAAACTAAGTTAGACTAAGGTCCCTTCCAGATCCAAATTTATGATCCTTTGACTTCTTTTATGTATATCTCAACATTTCTGTATAGAAGGTGAGAAAAACTGCTTGCATTTTTGAGAGTTTAAATAGTGGGATTCATGTTTTGAGCCTACCCTCGATGAGAAACAGGAGACTGATGAGGAGTGAGTGTAAGGAGAGGCAGATGTATACAAAACTACACATTTCAATTCATCTGGGGCTATCTGGTTTATGGAGCAACTCAGCTTGCACAGAGAGGCTGATAACATAAACATTGAACCCAGACAACTTGATGCACTGAAGAAAACATTGATGTTGGTTGATCCGATTCTGACGTGTAGCTAACATTCAGACACTGAACTCAGAAGGCCAGGAGAGGAAGAGAGTTCATAGATCAGAAGAATATAGGCAACCCTGAAAAGAAAGTTCACATCTCCTAAACAAATGTAAAAATAGTTCTTATGAAAAATATTGAGCTGGTGACAGGAGTTATAAAGAGAGGCAGCTGGTCTACTTGAGAACTGTGCATACAACAAAGAAGAAAACCACAGGGTGATAACAATGTTTTCTACAGAAACAAAAGCCAGACCACTACCCTACAAAAACAAAAACAGCTGACTGGGAAAAAAAGAAACAACAACAAAGAAGTTGAACAGAAACTAGCTGCTATCTTCAGAGCTTTTGAGTTTCACCTAATTTCAACATCTAAAAATGATAAATGAAAGCGTTTCTAATGCCTCATCAAAAATGTAAGGGGGAGGGAGTAGGGAGGAGGGTTAGACAAGACTAGAGGACTTTAATGGGGAGGAAACTCCCCATTATTTGTGAAGAATTTCTACTTTGTAAATTGTCCAGCAGCACTGCCCTGCTTCTCTTAACTGAACTGTTTATTTGAAGCTCTTCTCCACCATGGGACAGGCAGGAGAAGGAAAAAGATAAGAAAGTGAAATTATTCATTCCAGATATTATGCACTACTTTTCAAGTTGCCAACTGAATTGTTTGGATGTGTTCTGGATTTTTATTTAAATTGATCTGTGATCTCAACAATGTGGATGTTCCTTCCAACAACGTAGATAATAATCCATTAATTTCTGCCCATTCTAGGAGACCTTAGTGAATGTCTGCCCATAAGACCACTGGGAGGCAGAGAGGGTGATGGAATCAGCCAACATGGTAGGGACTTTGTTTGCTTCCTCTTGATATGCCCTATTAGAATATGAGCTCCTTGAGAGGAGGCACTTTTTTTTTCTTTTTTCTTTGAGTCCTCAGCATTTAGCATAAGACTCTGAACATTGCAAGAGCTCATTAGATGCTTTTTCATTCATGCTTGCATGCAACATAAAGATCCTTGCGGAGCACATAGGTCATCCATCATTTATCTCTTGCTCTGACCACATGTCCACCCCCATCTTCTTTTCCACTCATACATCTCTTTGAAGTCATCTTTTAGTCTGATTCTCCTTCTGGATACTTAGAACAATATGGCGGTTATATGGCTCAGACAGAAGCAGAGAAACTCTCAGAAAATGCTATGTTCTTTCTCTGTCCCTCCTCAATGACAGTAGATAACAAGCACAAAAACATTCCCTGTGACCCCCATATAAGCAGTGATACGTTAAGTAACAATTCTACATAATATGGCTTTATCACCAATGTTCTGATGCATATACTAGAGATAATACTCTAAAACAGGCTAAAGTCCAACATTAGCCTGAGGGGCTGGGATGTTTACTTTTTTATGTAAATAAGAATTGTAGAAAACACTCTCTGTAGGTAGTCTGTTGTGACAGCCTTGGTAAACAATACTTCACCCCTGAAGGGAAGGCAATTTTTCTTTGTGTTTAATAATAGCTTGCATTTATATAGAGTTTAATGTTAATGGACTATATCACATACACTACATAAGATGTTCATAATCACCCTGTAATGATACCTCAAATTCCCAAAGCACATTCAGAGTTTTAAAACACCTTTTCCACAATAGCTCCATGAATTAAGCAGGTCAAATATCATTATTCCCATTTTACAGATGAAGAAACAGGCTCGGTGAGGTTCAGTGATTTGCCCATGGATACAAAGAAAGTAAGTCAGAAGTGGGATTCAAAAACAATCTGATTCTAGGTCAAATACATTTTTCATACTCTATGTGGTCTCCTCTTTAGGTTTACAAAAGACCTGGATTTAAGTTGTGATTTTGATACTTATTACCAATGTGGCCTCAGGCAAGTCACTTAGCCTTTCTGGGCCTCAATTTCCTCATCTGTAAAGTGATGGGGTTGGGTTAGTTGTCATCCAAGATCCCTTCTAGCTCAAAATGTGTAATCTTATGAATATTTAATATCAGTCCCTAAGATGAGGTAGCTAGGTATTGCTGTGGACATGGAATCAGGAAGACCTGAACTTAAAATCTAGCCTCAGACATTTAATAGCTGTATGACCCTGGGTAAGTCTTCCTGCCTCATTTTCATCATCTATAAAATGGGAATAATAATAGCACCCACCTCCCGGGTCTTTTGTGAGGACAAAATGAAATAACATTTGCAAAACACTTTGTAAATCTTAAAGAGTTATTGTTGTTAATTAAGCACAGTATCTACATGTTTATCCATTATATTCCCAGAGATTATGACCAATGGGAATATTCTATGTGTACATAGACATGGCTGAAAAAAAAAACAAAGTGTCCACACACCTTTCTGAACTCTCATAAGCTAAAGAAAACATAAGCTGGGGGTTAGTTACTACAGTTGCTATTTGCAGAATATTTTATTTCATAGATGAAGAAGCTGAAACAAAAGAAGTTTAAGTCACAGGGTAATTGAACAATAACAATGATGATGCTGATGATGATGATGAGGATGCTGATGCTGATGCTGATGCTGATGATGATGATGCCCCCAGCCCCCTACAATTCCTAGTTTCCTTCAAGATTTAGGCCAAGGGCTACCTTTGCATAAGGCATTTTCTGGTCCCTCAACTACCAATGTCTTTCACCTAAGGTTATCTTGCATCTATTTTGTACATATTTTGTATAAATCTCTAAATGCACATATTGTCTCCTCTATAAAAGTAAACTCCTTAAGGGTAGGGACTGGGTTTTTTTTAATATATCTCCAGTGCCACGAATAATTTCTGATACATAATTTAATAATTTCTTGTTGATTTACTAAATAATTACTATAAAAATAGTCTGGGCATGTTTCTCTTTTTGGTGAGTTAAATGAACAGGTTCCTGTGTCTTAATATCAAAGTAAGAAAGCTCCATTCCTGGAAACGTAGAAGTTTCATTCTACATGAACACAATTTCTAAACTATTTTCCTAGTTGTTTGAAACTAACTTCTGGTAAAAACTCTCTCTCTCTCTCTCTCTCTCTCTCTCTCTCTCTCTCTCTCTCTCTTCTCTTTCACTCTCTCTCTCCATATATACATATATATATATATGTATGTGTGTGTGTGTATGTGTATATATATCTGTCTCTGTTTCTCACTAACACACACACACACACACACATATAATCTAAAGTTAGTATTTGTGGCCTTTTCACTTAGTTAAAGAGTTGATGTACCCCAGAAATGAAGTGAACAGGGAGTGTGATCTGGGGCTGATGGGCGGCCATTTAAAAATGGAATCATGCTTCATGTTGAGTCAGAAAGGGCTGGCTTTATGGCTGACATTTTGTGTACCAAGTGACAGCCCAAACTAAGCGGTGAGTCAGCCCTGGATTTACATCTCTCTGGGCATTTCATCAAAGTTCCTGCAACTCATTTGTCTCCTCCATCCAGCAACAAATGCTGAGAGCCTCACAGGGAAAGCCAAAGTGGCTTCAGAGTTAGGTAAAGGAGAATGATTACTAAAGTGCAAAGAATAAGTCAGGTGGTGCTTTTCAATATGCTCCCTAAAGGGCTTGTTTTCCCTGATAAGCCCACAGATCAGAAACCTTCTGTCCCTACTGCCATCCAAGGTTGTTTAATTTTGGATTTTCCCTTTTATTTCCCATTGCATCTGACAGAGCATTGTTAAATGTCTTACAATGCATAACAATAGAACTCAGAAAACATTTCACATGAACCAGTAGGGGAATAAGTAAATTAGGAAATGGACTAGGCTAGGAGGGCAGAAATTAGTTTGCTTGGCTGCTCTGGGTCTGCTTGAATTCAATCAGATTCAAGCCAAGGTGGGCCCCTCTTCTCCCGGTGCAGCAAACAAGCTTCACTCCAAGAGAACCGAGTTTATGTGGTTGTCATTGCCTTGGTGCAGTAGACGGTTCTCAATTGTGTTTAACAAATGCTTGTTGACTGAATGACCCATGCATATGTCAGTAATATCCTTGATGAAAACATGTAAAAGGAACAAGTGGACTGTTTCAGATGAAAATCTGCTTAATTTCTCTCTCTCTCTCTCTCTCTCTCTCTGTCTCTGTCTCTCTCTCTCTCTCTCTCTCTCTCTCTCTCTCTCTTTGTTTCTCTCTCCTTCTCTCTCTCTCTCTCTCCATGACACAAGAAGAAACATGCTCATCCAAAGGTTTCACCAGAGTGATGGAGGTTGTTCTACTCTAGGATGAAGTTTGGGAGGGATAAATACCAACGTCTATACTTGAGTCAACAAACCAAAACAAAACAAACCCTTTAGTGTGATGGTTGCTTTGTTTGCACTTGGTATTCAGTCAATTCAGTCATGTCCAACTTTTCGTGATTCCATTTGGGGTTTTCTTGGCAAAGATACTGGAGTGGTTTGTCATTTCCTTCTCCAGTCCATTTTACAGGTGAGGAAACTGAGGTAAATAGGGTTATATGACTTGCCTAGGGTCATTCAGCTAATAAGTATCTGAAGCTAGATTTGAACTCAGGAAGATGAGTCTTCCTGATTCCCAGTACAGTGCTCTATCCACTGCACATCTTGCTGCCCCCTGCACTTGGTAGAATCAATGAAAAATCAATTGATCAGTAGATAAACAGATAGATAGATAGAGCAATTAATAATAATACCTAATCTTTATATGGCATTCCAAAGTTCTGGGAATAAAAAATAAAAGCCAACAAGACAACCCCTGCCCTAAAAGATCTTATATTCTTTTTTTTTTTAAGGCAATTGGGGTTAAGTGACTTGCCCAGGGTTACATAGCTAGTAAGTGTCAAGTGTTTGGTCTGAGGCCAGATTGAACTCAGGTCCTCCTAACTTCAGGGCCTGTGCTCTATCCACTGCACCACCAATATACATTACTGATATATATATACTATAAGATGCCCCTAAGATCTTATATTCTAATACGGAGAAGACAGAACATAGAAAGGAGTTAGAAAGTTTGGAAGGCAGGAGGAGAAGATGACTGAGATGGTCAGGAGATATAGTAGAGGCCTGTTTCCAAGCAGAATAAGGAGGAAGTTCACCTAACCAAGTTGAAGGTTTTATGGGCAGAGTTCAAGGTTCAAGTGGGGAGGAGTTGGAGATGATGATCCCAATGGAGAAGGCATGGGGTGAAGATGGTCAAGAAGGTGACCTTGCCTTCTTTACCTTTTATCTTGGGAAAAGTTGAGCCTTCTATTTCATAGGTATATTATCTCAAGAAATACAGGAAGGGACAAGAGAAGACCTGAATGGAGTGGCCCAGTTGAACTGACAAGATACCAACTAGAGGGGAGCAAACCAGAAGGATAGCACAGGAATGAGAAAACTAGCAGCAACTGGGCCAAGACAATCAAAGGATGAGCTGACCCATTGATGTGTGAGCACCAAAGAGTTGTTGCCAGGGCAATCAAAGGAGTTTCCCTCAAATCTTGTATGAGGCATGTGTAAAATGATCACAATGTTTGCTATTGATATTATAATAAGGGTAAGGGTATTGGGGCATCTGGGGTTCAGGCTGAAGAGATATTGGGGGTAGGGGGAGACATCAAAGGAGAAATGATGCCTTCCAAAGGACCAAGGGAAAAAGAGACATGTTTTACTGAATATAAATTCATGTATTTCTAGGGAAAATGGGAATTAAAGCTATATTTATGTGTTTAATTTTTTAATAAATAAATGTTATTGTTGCTTTTTTTAAACATCACTGTCAGTTCAATGACCTAGCCCCTGAGAGAAGCCTCTCCTGAAACCAAAAAGTACAGTGAAGCAAAGCCAACAAATACACCATCCATTTCTAACAATGTATACCATATTCTGCACCCGCAGTCCACCACATTTCTGCAAAGTGGAGGTATCAATCAAGAAAATCTAAGAAAGAGCTATATGAATGTTAGCTGTTACTATTTGTAAGTATGTTTCATCATTAGGATCCTGAAGTCATTATTTGTCATGCACTGATCAGAATTTTGGAGCTGTTTTCCTTTGCGTTCCTTTGCTCACTTCACTCTGTAGAAGTCCATGCAAGTGTTTCAAAGTGTCTCTGAATCTTTCTGATCATTGTTTCTAGGTGGTGCAGAGAACAGAGTTCTAGGCCTGGAGTCAAGAAGACTCACGTTCAAATCTGGTCTCAGATACTTAAAGGTTGTGTGACCTGAGCAAGTCACTTACCTCCTCTTAGGCTTAGTTTCTGCACCTTTTTTCTGTCAGAGATCCCTTTGATAATCTGGGAAAAATCTATGCACCCCTTCTCAGAATAACGGTTTTAAATGCATTAAATAAAATATATAGGATTGCAAAGGAAAACAGTTGTAATGGGATAGAATTATCAAAATAGAAATTTTTAGAAATCCATGGACCCTAGGTTAAGAACCCCTGAATCTAAAGCAAGGATTTATTGGAGGAACTATGACTACTTAGTCTGGAAAAGAGAAAAGAACAGGGACATGATAATTGGCTATAAATATTTAATAGTTTATCATGTGCAAGAAGAGTTCTATTTGTTGTACTCGGCCCCAGAGGCCAGAACTAGGGGAAAAGGGTGAAAATCACAGGAAACCAGATTTTAGCTCAATTTTTCTTTAAAAAATCCAGACAAAAAATACTGTTCAGAAAGAGAATGGGTTGTGAGTTTCCCATGACTGGAGGTATTCAACAGAACCTACATAATCACGCATGAGGATGTTGTAGATGGGTAGGGTTTGAACAAGATGATATCTCAGGTTCCTTTTAACACTAAGATTTTAAGATTCCATTAAAATTTTGTCCTTTTAAGTAAACAAGCAATACTATTTATATCAGGGGTTCTTAACTTTTTTGAGTGTCATGGACCCTCTTTGGCCATCTGGTAAAGCCTATGTATTCCCTTCTCAGAGTAATATTTTTAATTGCACAAAATAAAATATATAGGATTACAAAGGAAATATAATAACAAAATAAAACAACAATAATAGCTAGAATTTATGTAACACCTATTATATGCCAGTCACTGTGGTAGGCACTTTGCAAATATCTCATTTGATCCCTACAATAATCCTGTGAGGTAGGTACTGTTATTATCCCCATTTTACAGTTGAGGAAACTGAGGTAAGCAGAGGATAAGTGACTTGCTCAGGATCACACAGACAGTAAGTACCTGAGGTGGGATTGGAACTCTGGTCTTCTTAACTCCAGGCCCAGCCCTTTGTCCACTGGGCCCCTTAGCTACTTCAATCATAATGAAATATTTTGAAATATTTTTAAAAACAAGTTCATAGACCCCAAGTTATAAACTTCTAATTTATACTATTAGTTCATTTAGCAAATCATTTTAAAATATATTTAAGTATGTAAACTTCATTCCCAATTTAATTATCACAAATTGAGAATGACAAGTTTGAATTAATGAGGTTTTACCATATCAAAATCAATTATATAAGCAAAGATAATTGATTCCAGGAGGTATCCTGCCACTCAGCTATCCCTTGAGCAGCTGCCACAAGACAGCTCTACCATGCAAGGCACTGGGACTAAAGTAAGTAGAACCCATAATTTTCTTAAATTGCTTTTATATTTTTTCCAATTTTTCCTCATTCTAGGAAATGAGGAGGGGGCAGCTAGGTGGCACAGTGAATAGAGCCTCTCACACTTAACACTGACCAGCTGTGTGACCCTGGGCAAGTCACTTAACCCCAGCCTCACCAAGAAAAAAAAAAAAGAAAGAAATGATAAGCTCAATGATTAAAAAAAAAACACAAGAAAGACTTGCATGAAATACTAGAGTGAAATGAGCAGAACCAAGAGAACATTGTATACAGTAACAGCAATATTGTTTTAAGAATGTCTTCAAGTGAATAAATTATTTTGTCTATTATCAATACTCAACTATGAAGGATATGAGGAAATATGCTATCAGCACTGGATAAATAGAAGTATTTATAGAATAATTTTACATACAAATATACCTATTTGTGTCTAATGGTAGTCATCTCTAGGGTGGTGGAGGGAGAGAAAAAGAAATGCACATGATAATTTTGTTGTATATTTGAAAGGAATAGCAAGTTGGGCATAGCAGATTTGTAGTTTCATGTACAATCATCTTTTTTAATGCACTATGTTATGGAAAGTTTGTTTTATTCCATAAAGTACAATTTTAAATTAAAAAAAAAAATTTAAAGTAGAACCCAAGACCAGGCATGGAGAATAGAGAACATATATCTGCCTATGACCCAAGGATATTCTAAGGTTGAGGTGGTGGCCGATCCCCACATTCATGAGGACCACAGGATCATGGAGGAAACTGGGAGGCCACCTCGTCCAGTGTAACCTCTAGATAGCTCCTCTGTACATAGTTACTGGCCTGTTGTCTCCCACATTGGATTGTGAGCTCCTCAAGGGCAGGGATTGTCTTTTGCCTTTCTTTATATACTTATTGTTTAGCACAGTGCCTGGGACATACTAGGCTTTTGATAAACATTTGTTGCCTAACTGATGATATCATTTTACAGAAAAAGAAACTGAAACCACAGAGCTTAAGCAGCTTGCTTAAGGTCACTCAAATAATAAGTGGCAAAGATGACCACCTGCTTTCCCAAAGGGGTCAGTGGACCAGTGGAGCAAACAGATGCCCTCCAAAATGGGAGATGTCTAGGTACCCAGATTATTGCAGTTATACTTCATTTTGTATTTTATTCCCACCTGGCTTAGAACTTTACCTTCTCATTGCCTATAATCACTCATCACCAACAGGGTTTTATTTAAAAGAAAAATTAGTTCCAACATACCAGACAATGCTGTACTTGCTTCCCTACCTTAAAAATTCTGCTTAAGCTTGTCTCAGTGTAGGCAGTAATGTCAATTTTTTCATCTAGCTAAGTGGCCCACCTGCTCTCTACCGCCTCTTCAGAGCAGCTGCTTTGCCTTCCCTGATGTGCTAACAAGCTTAATTATTAGGGTGGGGGACAGATTATACAGTTTGTAGATTATCTAAAGTCTTTGTTTCTATTCTACCTGCCTTCCTCTTTACCACATCAGCACTGGTGAGCTCCCCTCCTTTAGGGAGTGGAGCTGAGAGGAAGAAAACATGTTGGGGGTTAGAAGGTAGGTGGGGAAGCAACCAGTCTGGCTTTTTAGAAATTCAGGTAAAAGGTTGGATGGTAAAGAACGATGAAACTAATGGCCAGGGTGATATAAGGCATTCATCTCATCCATTGGCTCTGAAGGTCTGACTAACTCTTGCCCTCCATCACCACATACAACTAGGGGCTGTGCTTTGCTACTTCAATAGTAAATAGAATGTATGGGTAACTTACACTTGGCTCAGTGTTTATAATTTATTCACTAGCACCACTAAGCACTTCACACATTTTTGTCATAAATAGGCTTCTATCTTACAGGAGACCACATGAAAAGCTACCAAGCCTACAAACTGCCTTTCCTTTGCCAAGATCTGACCTAAATTTGCTGAATTCAGGATCATTCTGCTTATTGTTCAGTCGTTTCTGTCATGCCCAGCTCTTTGTGACCCCATTTGGTTTTTTTTGGGGGGGGGCAAAGATAATGGAGTGGTTTGCCATTTCCTTTACCAGTTCATTTTACAATTAAAGAACTGAGGCAAACAGGGTTAAGTGACTTCCTGGGTTACACAACTAGTAAGTAAGTGTCTGAGACCAGATTTGAATTCAGGAAGATGAGTCTTCCTAACTTCAAGTCCATCACCTAACTGTCCAACCCGTCCTCGTTTGGCTACTATATCCTAAAACCTGCTACAGTGTTTCTTGGGTATGATAAATCACTATATTTTATCAAGTGATTTTCCCAGCTGAAGACACAAGGCAAACCCGGGCATCCTATCTCTGGAATGGAGGAGTTTCAATCTTCTTCCATGAATAAATGATCCCCCCACCTCCTGTTTTTACCCCAGGCAGGGCTCACTTCTCAATCTCTCCTACATGTTCAATTCAATAGCTGCAGAGCTCCCTTTGTTATTGACAGCAGCTCTTAATCAGCACTGAAGAAGACATAGAAGGTGATAGTGTAATGAGACAAGAGACATCAGCTGAGGAGGTTAAATAAGTCAAAGGCGTACAGTTTGGATGTGTGTTGAAGAAAGACTTGAGTGGGGGCACTAAAAGATTTCTTGGGGCTAATTTTCCAAGAGCATCAAGGGAGAAATGATACAACAGGAGAGGAATAGTCAAGTGAAAATATATCTTATTGAAAGGGATGGGATCAACCCCCGTCCTATATAAGTGTACCTGACAGGACCAGCTGTCAGCATTCACCAAGAAGATCTTTCATCATCCTCTTTTAAAAAAAATAACATCTTTCTTTTCCAATTTCCCTTTCTGTCTTCTTCCCTTCCTTAATCCCATCTAATTAGGGGGACTGGGACTGCTGTAAATCTAGTGACTCTCTGGCAGAGTATAAATTTATCTTACAAAGTTGGCAGAAAGGGAGGCATCATTATACTGTGGAAAGAGAAGTAGCTTTAGTGTCTGGGATTGTTGTTAGCTCATTTTCAGTCATGTCTGAATCTTTGTGACCCCATTTGGGGTTTTCTTGGTAAAGATACTGGAAGGGTTTGCCATTTCCTTCTTTAGTTCATTTTACAGATTGAAGAAACTGAGGCAAATAGGGTTGAGTGACTTGCTCAGGGTCAAACAGCTAGTAAGTGTCTGAGGTCAGATTTGAACTCAGGAAGAGGAGTCTTCCTAACTCCAGGCACAGCGCTCTATCCATTGCACCATCTCTGCTACTTCCTGCCTATGTGACCTTGGGGAAATTATTTAGTTTTCCTTGACTTCAATTTCCTCATCTCTACAATGATGGGCTAGGATTAGTTGCCCTCTCTGGTCACTCCTGCTCTCAATCTGTGATTCAACGGTCTCCTTCATAGCATACTCTGGTCCAAAAGCTCACACTAAACGAATGTGATCTGTCAAGGTAAAGGTTCAATATCCATCTCTTATTGGCTTGAAGTCAACATGATGCTGTACCTTCCCCACCTTCC
Source organism: Vombatus ursinus (assembly GCF_900497805.2). Taxonomy (NCBI): domain Eukaryota; kingdom Metazoa; phylum Chordata; class Mammalia; order Diprotodontia; family Vombatidae; genus Vombatus; species Vombatus ursinus. The sequence continues at coordinate 8,329,581 of NW_020948739.1, forward strand.
TCTTTCTTCCTTGAGCAAGACTGAACATCATCGAAGGGGGTACTACGACAAAGCTGTTACTAATGACTTACTTCTTCAATTTGGGGAGCAACTGGTCACTGGCTCCTTTGTTGAATGAAATAGCACTACAATTTATGGAAAATCTATAAGTACTCTCCATAAACATAGAGAGAGTACAGACTATTATATATTTTCTTTCTATATGTGTGTGTGTGTGTTCATCTATAAAACATTCCGATATGTGTATAGAGAAGTTACAAATTATTAAATGAATTGTTATTGTATTTCATGTGGTCCTTCATTTTTGAAGAAAACCATGGCATCAATGTCTTGCCTTTCAAGTGAATTGGATTTAAGTGAGGCAGAGTCAGATAAAATCATCAGCCTCACTTTTTCTTTTAGAGTTATCCAAGTCCAGCAGCAGGACAGAAGTCAAGATGACTGTCAATGGTCCAGGATGCAGTGGAAGACCTTGACCTCATTGATGCCTGACCAAGCTTTAAGCCCTCCACATTGCCTGTTTCAACCACCTTCATGGCCATTGGAATAAATTGTTCTCACCTGCCCATTCTACCAGGGGAAGTCTTCACATGCTTAGGGTAGACACCCCCCTAACTCACCAATGGATTTGAAACCTATCAGCTACCTTCAATTAAGTGAGTAAAGGCAGCGCAGTGTAATGCAGATTATTCTGACCATGATATCAGGAGGTTTGGATTCCACTTTATTGAAAACATAGAACAATCCATCTAATCTCAAAGGATATAGAGCTGGAAGATGCCTTAATGATCAGCTAGTCCAATTCACTCATGTGATAGAAGATGTACCTGAGGCCAATAACAGGGAAGTGCTTTGTTTTTTGTTTGTTTATTTGTTTTAAGGAAGAGAACGGAGTCTGCAAACTGCAAGTCATTAAATGTGTGTTTTTCCCGGCATGTATCTATGAAATACTATTAAAGGGATGTTTATCGAATAGCCAGAAAAGGAAGCAGTGATTACAAAGAACCAGTACAACTATATCAAAAACAGATCATGAATTCATAGGTCACCTCCATGCCACAATGGAAATTAGAAAAATAATTTAGATGAAGTGTTATTGAGAGGAAGTGAGGTAGCCCCGAGGATAGAGTGCCAGAAGGCCATTGATGAACTGAGCCTTGGAGCAATATAAAGAACATTAGGCCCTTGCCTCCCTAGTTACCAGTACTGTCAGCATCAATGTACTCATCATGACACGTACTTCCTATTTCTAAATTCTAATTAAAATAATAGGTTTTAGAAAAGAGATTGGAATGGGCCATGTGACCAAACTGAGGATGCAGCTTTCTATTGTTGATAAGGCTAGAGCTTCTCAGTTCAAACCTGAGCTGTCCCTCTAAAATAGGGCCAGTGACAGTTAAATCTAGAAGAGAACGTGGAATGCAGAAGCATCTGGCCTTCAAGAGTAGCTGTAAAGCAGGCAATAGAGATTCAAATTTGGCAAGTAGTAATTACCTGTAACCCAACAAAATTAAGAATAGCAGAAAGTTTTCCTCTTTTCTCCAGTGGGCAGAGGATCATCTAGAGACTACTTTCCCTTCCTCCTGCTCTCCTCTTCCCTGTCTTCTCCCAGTGGCTCTGACAGAGGCTAGTGAAATTGATGCTCTATATCAAGAGAAGTAATCTAACTTTATCTAACCTGCAAGAATGAAAGCTTACATATCCTTCCTTATGACTAGTATACCCTTCATTTTAAAAATTCATTTTTAATGCAAATTCTTTCTGAATTAGAATTTCTTCTCTCTTTTCTACCTAAGTCAGAGGTATCAAACTCATAGCTTTCTAGTAGGTTAAAGCCTGAGTTCAGTCTAACCAGATTAAAATGTAATTGGGAAATTTTTTTAAATAAAAACAAAATACAACATAGATAATGTTACTATGTTGTCTTCTAAGTCAACATATGGTGTATAGGGATCTGATTCTATCTGAGTTTGACACCCTGCTTTAAATCACATCTGTTTCATTGAGATTTATTCTGCCTAAGCGCTCAAACTGCCACTTACAAAAAGGTCCCAAAAGTTGCTAGTTGGAAAAAAGGAATAAGATGTGCAGGTGTAGAAATTAGTAAAGAAAGGAACCCAGGATTTGGACTTAGAGAACCTGAGTTCAAACCTTGACTCTTCCACTAACTACTTGGGTGACACAAGCATTTGTTATGCACCTTAGGTGTTCTAGAAACTACATTAAGTGGCAAACTACTTCACTTCTCTAGGTCTTAATTTTCTCATCTGTAAAATTAAAGGACTAAACTATATGACCTTCAAGGTCCACTCCACCCCTAAGTCTGTGAATTCTTACTTGAATATGAAGGGATATTATCATTCCTTTCCTTGAATTTGTGTAATTCTGATTTTCTCCCCAAGTAAACCTATCTATAGCCCTCTCTACCAAACTTTAGGCTGCTTAGGCTGCTCACTCCCCTAAGTCATTTAAATTTTCTTTTAGTCTTTTAAAATCCTAATCCTCTTCTCTATGATATGAATCACTTGGATGATGGAAGAGAAAGCATCCTTATTATATTAGCTCTCTTGATAATATAATGAGGATGTTTTCTCTTCCATCATCTAAGTCATTGGTGAAAAAAATGAAATAGTCCTAGTTCCTTCTGTACCACTCCCTATCAAGCCAACCACAAAGATTTATTCCTGGCCTACTGTGTGCTAGGTATCATGGGGATGAACAGAGGTAAAAACTTCCTGGCCCACCTGGTCCAGGCTGTGAGCACAGGTAGAGTAGAGGAGTGGAGAGCCTGGGCATTAGCCAGAATAGCACTTAGGCTCAAAGCGCTCCTACTGAGAGGTGTTGGTCAGATAAGTGGCCACTAATAGGGGGAAAATTAAACTGGAAGAGACTGCAGAGCTTACAGTTAGGTGGCATAATGGATAGAGTAGGAGGCCTGGAGTCAGGAAGGCCTGAGTTCAAGTCTTGCCTCAGACATGACTGAAACAACTCAAGAACAACAAAAATAAAATGTAGTGTTTCAATACAAACGATAGGACTGATGATGATAAAAACTGCAGATGTTAATGTTATAATCTCCCTGGAAAGAGGCTCTGTCTTGAAAAGCCAACTCTGAACTAGCAGTTTTCTGAAATGCTGTTTAAAACAAAACAAAACAAAAACATACAACAGAAGGTTATTCCCATGAAGAGCAACTAAGGGGACAAGAGTTTTGGAAGGAAAGAAAAATGGGTACATCAAAACAAAGGACTAACAGAAACCAGTTTCTATAAGGGTTTATCTAAACACAGCTGGTGGAGATTCATCTCACTCAGAAATGGGGGTTTCAGCATTCCTATAACAGATGACCTCAAATGGCTCAAAGCATGGTTTGAAAGGTCATCAAAAGAGCATGAGGATACACAGACACAGTAGAAGTTCTGCAATTCTCCTAGGCTGGAAGAATAGCGTTAATACAAGGCCAAGGTCTCCCACTGCATCTGGGGCCATCTCCAGTTGTCCTGATTTATATCTTGCCACTGGTCCCAGATGGCTCTGGAGGAGAAAGTGAGGCTAGTCACCTTGCATAGCCCTCCCTCACTTAAATCCAATTCACTTGCAAGTCATGGCACCACCTCTGTGATGTCATGGTCTTCTTTGAGAATGAAGGACAAACAACAACAACATAGAGGGTTCACTCACAGTATCTTTGGAACTCTTCATTTAATTCAGGGAGAGAGACAGACACACAGACACACACAGACACACATACACACACGGATATTAATCTCCCTTCAAGAACTAAAAAGGTTTTCATGGGCATTTTTGAATGAATGAATGTAAAAATGAATGAATGCAAGGTGCCAATGATGGGTAAGTGGTTCCATAAGTTAAACTCTGCAGGTAATCTTCTAATTAACTTAATACTTAATGAAACAGACTATTTAGAAATGCAGCAGATTCTTCAACAGCCAAAATTTTTCAGGAAAAGAGATTCATGCCTGAGTAACCCTTTGGCTTACTTTCAGTAAATTGATGCCATGCCAATGTAAAAGAATATAGTCTCCTTCTATCTATACTCATTTCAAAATTAATAGAATGGAAGAGCTGTAGGGGAATTTAGAAATAACCTAGGCCAACCCATTCATTTTAGAGAGGAAGACAATGACATCCAGAGACTTGTCGATATGTGTGTACAGGTATAGGCATACACTTAAATACATATATATGTGTGTACACACATGCCAGTGTGTAGATATGAAAAGCAGTATGGCATAATGGTCTTGGAGTCTGTAGGACCTGAGTTCAAGTCCTGATTCTGACATAAACTGGCCATGTGACCTTGGGCAAGTCACTTGGCTTCTTATTGTTCTAGGCCACTCTCTAGAGTAAATTGCAGAGGAGATGCCTACCTGCATTTGGTAGGAGATCCTCACCTGGGAGTTTCCTATATTAGTAAAATTACATGTCTATTCCCTATTCTGAATATATACATATACATACATACAAACACATAAATACCATACCATTCTATGTGCTTATGTCTGTCCATCTGTCTGTATGTATATGTATATCTTTACACACAAACTTTGAAAATGATTATATAGTTGAATATAAGTTCCTTGAGAGCAGGGACTTTTTTCTTTTTAGATTTCTCCTTAATGAGATAGTACAGTGCTCAGCATGGAGTTCATACCTTATAGAGAATATTTATTGTATCAATTAATTAGGCAGCTGAAAAATTCCAAAGGAGCTATAAATAAATTGTACATGTCTCTATGTATATGTATACATTACACACTGTTCTTTTGGGAGAAGTGTGGAGTCTATGCTTGTGATTTCATAAATGTGGTAAACTTGCAGTATGGAAACCCCCTCCATTAATGCAATATGGCAACTTGGCTGTAATTTCTAATCTTAAGGAGTAGCCTGGAACAACTGAGAGGTTAAGTAACCTGCTCATGGTCACACAGCTAATACATCGAGAGGCAGGATTTGAACCCAGTTGTCTGACTCCAGGATTGGCCCTCTCACACACTGTGGTTGGGCTAAGACTCTCAGAATATATTTGGCAAAAAAAGCTCCTGAATTATCCAGCATAATAAGTAAACATTAGCCTGAGACTCCAAATAAACATGACAAAGTCATCTACAGGCATAAGAATAAGTAAATAAATATGTGAGAACAGAAAAGATTGCTTACTGTATCTTGGTGCCAGATATAAACGCTTAGGTTGGCTTATAGCAATTTTTGTAACTGATTTTGATTACAGTATTTATTGAGAGGGCTCAGGTTCTGTGAGTTTTCTGCATTCTAATTAAACAAATAGGGCCAAACAGAAAATGGCAAACAATGCAATCAAATATAGACATTCTATTTAGATACAGGCATGTCAGCATAACAAGCCTGTCAGAAATGAGAAAATAACTATTAAGCAGATGGGTGATGAAAAGAAAAATTAATACTTTTGAGATCATAAAGCCCTAATCTGAAGCCAAACAAAGATGAAGGTAAATGAGATGCTGCTTTCCATAGGCAAAGAGCATAATGCCCAGGAAATAAATAGCAAACCTACCAATATGCTAATCACAACAGCTTGTGATTATATAGCACCTTGTAATGAAGCATAGTATTACTGTGGCAGTTATTATTATTAGAATATATTCACATGAAAGACTTCATTCAAAGGTGACCTAGACTATCATCAATACATTTTTTCAGTGTTAATAATACATGGTTGCTATACACTTTATGTCTGTTAGGTCATTTGACCCTGTCAAGGAATGTTAAAGGGTCCCCTGGACTTGTCTTTTTGAATTGCCATATTTTCCAGCAACACTGGACCCAGAACGTGCAGGAGGCCCTGAATGTGTAAAAGATGAAACCACTCCTCCCCCCACCCCAAGTGACAAAATGTGTTGTTTGCATCCCAAACTGGGTTCCTTGCATGTCCTTGAGAGCCAATAGGCGCCAGACAGCCTGAACTAGGCTTGTGTAGCTGGGACCCTTGAAGATGAGGAGACTGTCATATCTACATGGTCTACATGGAAAAGAAGGTAGCTTTTGCTATTGCCTTGCTCCTCCCCTTCAGGATGAGTTTTATCCTTTTCCCACCTTTACTGCATCTTTCCCCTTCCCATCTCACGCTAGAGATTTCTGGTAGCTCCTCCTTCTTTTGACCTGCTGTTATAAAAATGCAAACATCTGTGTGGCTTGTGAACTCTTTGGGTTCCACATACATGTTCATTTCTTTTGTAATAAACCTAGTTCTCACAAGTTTTGTGAAGTTGTGATTGCCTATTGACAATTCTTACAATTGTGCAAGGCAGGCAATGCAAGTGTTAGTCTCATTTTACAGAAGAAGAAACTGAGTTTCAATGAGCCCAAGTTTACACAATTATTAACTGTCAGAGCCAAGATTTGAACCTAGGTCTTCTGACTCCATTAATAAGCTGGAAAGTGTCCCAAAAAGGACAACCAGGATGGTGAAGAGTGCTGAGTCTATATCAATATGAGGATTAGTTCAACTTCAAGACCAGAACATGAGGGAGGGCTTAGACTTCTGTTTGGTCCCAGAAAGCCGAATTGGGAATAATGAGCACAAACCAAAAAGAGGCAAATTTAGATTCCATGTCAGGAAGAAACCAAAAATAAACTTCCTAACAGTTAGAGCCACCCCAAAGAATAATGTGCTCCATTGAGATATGGTGGACTCTTCTTTCTCAGAGGGGACCTGCAAGCAGAGATTGGATATCCTTGTCAGGTACACTCTAGTGGGGACTCCTTTCATGGATGGGTTGGGCTAGAAGACCACCATGCTTCCTTTCAATTTCCAAAGCCCAGGATTCCACAGGCAGTGCCTCTTTCCATAGGCTCTGCTTGAGAGCATTAAAAATGAACTTGGAATCGTGATGCCAAGTGAAATACAAAAAAGCACATCCTCTATTTCTAGGGCTCTGTTATCTCAGTAATTGTGAGATGAATCAGGATGTATCTGGCACACAGATTTATCCACCTGAAGGATATTTGTTTTTCAACCAAAAATAACTTGATTCTCCTAAGCTACAGAACAGAAACAGTGACCTGAGGACTTGAGGAATCCAGTTTGACCATTAGCAAGGAAGAACATTCTCACTAATTTTTTGTTTGTTTGTTTAAATATGCCCAGAGCACATTACTGCACAGTCACTGACAGTCACATCTGGATCTCCACACTGAATTTTGGTTTGCTAAGTTTTTATATCAGAATCCAGTCATTACATTTTTTTTCCTAGTTAAACAAATTCACAGTGGGGCCCTTTTTTGCTAAGGGACTGCTGGTCTTCTCCAGAAGCCCTTGGAGCAATGAGCACAATTGCATGATTCTTTCAGGCTCTTCGGTGATTTTATTCATGCAACTTTACATATCTTATGGTATGCTTGAGCAGCAAGGTGGTACAGTGGATAGGGCACCGGGCCTGCAGTCAGGAAGATCATCTTTCTAAGTTCAAATCCGGCATCAAACACTTACTAGCCGTGTGACCTTGAGCAAGTCACTTAACACTGTTTGCCTCAGTTTCCTCATCTGTAAAATGAACTAAAGAAGGAAATGGCAAACCACTCTATATCTTTACCAAGAAAACCCCAAATGGGGTCACAATATGACTGAAACAACTAAACAAACAACAATAACATACTGCAAAACACTCAAATGGAATAAGTGCTAGATTTGGAGGCAAAGGATCTGGGTTCAAATCCCAGATCTACCATTCACTGTGAAATGAAGGCATTGGACTAGATGGCCTTGTTGTTCCCTTCCAGCTTTAAATCTGGGATTCTGTGAATTAAACTCACATCCTACAATGTTGGATTTGGAGTGAGAAGACTAGGTTCACAACCTACTTTTGCCACTTAATATCTCCATGAACCTTGCGGAATTCAATTAACCTGATGGGATTCAGTTTTCTCATACGTAAAATGGAATAATTGGAGTAGATTCCTAAAGGCCCTTCCAACTTCAAGCATATGAACTTATAAACCTCGTAGCGTATAGGTGATGTGGAAATCAGCATAAAGTAGCCTGTCTCAGAAATAATCCAGGAGGGCCAAGTTACTAAAAGACTGAAATACCCCAAATCTCGCCAAGTTGTTTTTCTTATAAGGTAAGGACAGCTTTGTATCAAAGCTCTGAAGGACATATACTCAATAGAGCTCTCTGAGGAAGCTACATTGTGAAAAAGGAAAATGTAATAATCTTGATCACCTTTGATTCTTAGTGGGGAGGGGGGATCATTCAATCTACTGAGACATTAAGATCTCTGTTAGTGAACATTTTAATGGGTTCCAATAACATTCTATATCCAGTTCATTTAGTACTAGATGCTCACCACGGAGAATGCCTGCTATTTCACAGCATAATGGCCACTGACTGAAAAAAAGGAATGGGGCACTAGGCTAAACAAAAAGCTCAGCAGAGAAAATTGCTGGAGATTGCAATCTGGAAGCTTTTTATACATAATAATAGACCTGCAGAAGAGTTAGCTGCAAGCCCCCTCCAAAAGCAGCTGGCTATGAAACACGATGTCATCGACCCAGTTTTGCTACAAGGGGAAAAAAAATGAAACTCTTTTAAAGATGAAATATCCCATCACCCTTCATTTAGGTGAGCAGTTGGATGAAGAACAACTGGTGTTTCATCCACTCTTTCCTGTTATCTCATGGTGCAGGAAAAGACCACTGGAAGTCAAGAGACCAGAATTCCAGACCTGAGTCTGTCTTTGGCTATGTCACCTTAGGCCTTCCATTTCAATTCAATTCAATTGAACAAGCAGTTGTGGTGGAAAGCAGGGGAAAGACTGAAGAGATGTTGAGAAAGCAGAATTAGCAAGAAACTGGATTTGTAGGGGTGAGGGACAGTGAAGCGTTGAGGAAGGCTCTATAAAGTTGGGAACCTAGATGAATGGAAGGATGGTGGTGCCTTTGACAGAAAGTGAAGTTAGAGGAAAAGGTGTGTTTAAAGTTATATGGTCAGATTTTGTTTTGTTTTTTGCTTTTTTGGAGGGGCAATTGGGGTTGACTTGCCCAGGGTCACACAACTAGTAAATGTCAAGTGTCTGGAACCAGATTTGAACTCAGGTCCTCCTGACTCCAAGACTGGAGCTCTATCCACTGTGCCACCTAGCTGCCCCATATGGTCAGATTTTTTTCCTGGGTCCCCAAAATAGAAAGCTAATTATTAATTAATTTAAAAAAAAAACTGAACTGCTGAGACATAAATACCACCTGTAAGGGAAGTACTGGTACTTTCTTTGGAAACTCAAATAGTCATATGGTGGGTGTTCTTCCAGTGGGAGCTGAAGCCGGGGAGCTTTCTTGGCCATCTCCATATATTCTGTATCTCTCCCCTACCACTTTCTTTGTTATTAACTTGAACATCACCAAACATGAACATTTCCATATACAAAGAATAGTCAGTGTAGTGAACAGAGTGCTAGACTTGGAGTCAGGAAAACTAGAGTTCAAATCTTGTCTCAGTCACTTTCTCACTGTGTGATCCTGGGTAAGTCACTTAAACTTTCTCAGTCTCAAAAAGCTTATCTGTATAATAGAGATAAGACTAGCACCTATCATGGGAGACTCTGGCGCAAGACCACCCAGCATGGCATGTCCCCATCAAAGTACTCAATGTACTCTATGAGCAAAGCAGAATTGCAGTAACTCAAAAGAAATGTGAGATGCGCAAATTCAGAGACATCTCCGCTCCAAATGTTCATATGGACTATTTGTGCCCAACCTGTGGTAGAGACTTCTCAGCTTATATTGGCTGATGGGTCACAGTTGGACACACTGTACCTTCATCCCAACATAATGATGTCATTTTGGTTATCTTTGAGAACAAAAGATACCAACCAACCAACCAGCACCTATCTTACAGGGCTATTGTAAACATCAAATGAAATAACATATGCAAAACACTTTGAAAATCTTAATTGCTATATAAGAGCAAGGTATTATTATTAGCAATTATTAGGAACAGAAAAGAGGATTGTATAGGAAACTGAATTTCTGTTGCATAGTTTTTTTTCTTTTTTTTAATGTATATTAAATTTAACTTGGTAGCAACAAATTGCCCTTGTATGTCTCTAAAGTTCTAAAGTTCTTTCTGCAGTTAGGTGGCATAGTAGATAGAGGACTGGATCTGGACTCGAGAAGACCCGAGTTCAAATCCAGCCTCAGACATTTACTAACTGTAGGATCCTGGGCAACTCACTTCACCTCTGTCTATCTCAGTTTCCTCAACTGTAAAATGGGGGTAATAATAGCACTACCTCCCAGAATTGTGAGGATCAAATGAGATAATATTTGTACAGCACTTAGCACAGTGCCTGGCACATAGTAGGTGTTATATAAATGATTATTCTCTTCCCCCCAGTTCTTAATAATAATAGCTGATATTTCTTGAATGTTTCACTGAAACTTTCTTCCTTTTTTCTTTTTTTTTTTTACCTCTCTCCTTAATTACAATATATCCTTTTTTCCATAGAGACACATCAAGGTTTGGCCTTAGTCATTGGTGCCAAGCTATTTCAAGAGCCCCATCCCAATTATCATCCCTAAAACCCAAAAGATCCACATGCAAAAGTCCCAGAAAACTTTTGACAGGGGCAATAAGAATAACTTTGTTGCTAACGCTCTTGGTTAAGTTTCTAGGAATCTCAGCTTATCTTCTAAGGGAATTTTAACTGAAAAGCATTAGGGAGCAATGGAAAGAATACTGAGTTAAAGCCTGGTTTCAAGTCCTGACATAGTGTAGTGGAAAGAGGAGTGGATTTAGGATCTTGGTTTGAATCCCAGCCTTCAGCTGCCCCCAGGATAAGCTCATCACCCAAAATCTCATCAACTTGGAGACTTCAGACCTCTGGTTTCTTTTAAGTCCCAACTAAAATCCCACCTTTGACTGGAAGCCTTCTCCAATCCCTCTAGATTCCAGTGCCTTCCCTCTTAATTATTTCCATATATTTGTTTGTATGTTGTCTCCCCTATTAGATTGTAAGCTCCTTGAGGGCAAGGATTGTCTTTTGCCTCTTTTTTTGTATTCCCAGAGCTCAGCACAGTGCCAGGAACAGAGTAGATTCTTAATAAATGTTGACGGATTGATTGATTGAGATGAGATGAGGAACAACCCAGTGAGGAAAGTACCCTTATTATCCCCATTTTACAGGTAAGGAAACTAAGGCTGAGAAAGGTTAAGTGATTTGTCCAGAGTCATACAGCTAGAAAAGTGATTGAGGCAGGATTCAAAATTCAGGTCTTCCACTCTATGCACTGGGCCACATTAGCTCCTCATTAGTAAAATGAAAGACACTAAACAGTCTCTGAGGTCCAGCTTCAAATCTATGATCTTAACTCTGACACTTTCTTGCTGCGTTGGAGCGTACCATTTATCCTCTCTCATCCTCAATTTTTTCATCTGTAAAATGAGGGGAAAAAATACTTGTGCTATCTACTTTCAGGATTGTTATGAGGCAGTGATTTGTAAACTGTTATATAAATGTGAACTATTACTATTATTTTGTAATACAATAAAGGTAGGAAATGAAACTGTTTTGTTAGCCCCATAAAAAATTCGGGTCTCAACCCGTACATATACTTTAATAGCTTAAAACTCCACTGAGACTTTTGGGACACACTATATATATATATATATACCTTCACATACAAAGGCCATTCATAGACTTCTCATAAACGCTGGAGTCTGTGACTGTATTAACTACCCTTGAAAAATGCCTCCTGGGTCATGGGTTAAAAAGAAAAGAAAAAAAAAAGCAGTATATACCATAAACAAAGCTGGCTTACTCATAGCTAAGCCTTTGGACCCAAAGCAGAGAACCTGCAGACATCTCTTACCTCATAGTTAGACAGCCAAATGTCATACATACACACACACACACACACACACACACACACACACACACACTCCAAGAACTGACAAAATTCAACAGAAATGGGAAACAAATCCACATCTGTTTGTTTGCTCTGACATCATTAATTCCCTCATCTGTAAAGTTAAGCAGGTAGGCCAAATGACCCCTCAGGTCTCTTCTGGCTCTCAGGCTATGATCTTGGCCTGCTTCTCCTCAGGTGATCATTCTACTCAATGGCCAGCTTCAATCAAACTATATTTAGTCCTTCATACAGTCTACTTACCTGATTTCTATTTGGAAGCTAGGAACAGCTTCAACAGGAAGCTCAGATAACAATCTATTTTAAAATCCAAATATATTTATTCAATATTTAACACATATGACCTCTTCAACTTAAATACTCCATTCACTGATGAAGGTTGCAACCCTTCCATGTTTCATCCGCTCGTCTGACCTTTGTCTCTATGCTTCCCAAATTTTCGATACAGGGCCCAGAATTGAACAAGGAGACAAGAGTGGGTTGGACTACATTTGGCAAATTATACAATGCTTTTAGTAACCCAAAGCTTTTCCCTCAAACAAAGGTCTATTTAGCCTGAAAAACATGTTTTACACATAAGAATCTGTAAATAAAGCAATCAAAGGCCAAGAAACAAAATAAAGAGCAAAAAAAAAAAAAAGAAGAAGAAGAAAACAAATAAACAAACAAAAACATTAGGGGAGTAGAAAAACATTTTGCTTTCGGTATGCCCCTGCTGGCCACTCAAATAACTATCTTAACAAGCACAGTTCCTAAAACATAGTAAATGCTTTGTTAGAGGCAGCTAGGTGGTACATTGGATGGAGTATGGCCCTGGAGTCAGAAAGACCTCCCTCAGATACTTATTAGCTGTGTGACTCTGGGCAAATCACTTAAATCTCTGCTTGCCTCAGTTTCCTCAATTGTAAAAAGGAGATAATAACAGCACCTATCTCCCAGGGTTGTTGTGAGGATCAAGTGAAATAATAATTGTAAAGTACTTAGCACTTCCCCTAGCACATAGGAGGCTCTTAAGAAATCCTTATTCCTTTCTCTTTATAATGCTTTTCTCTAAGTGACTTTCCTAACTGATACTGAGAGGTGACAAGGATAGGACCCTGTAAAGACTTTCTATCACCAGAGATTAGAGTCTCCCTTGAATTTCTGTCTTGGATTGGCTGGCATCCATAGTCTTGCCTCTTTCTTCATCAGCAATTGTAAGACGTAAGAGGAGGAGGTAAATGTGTCTCAATAGTACTGCACACATCAGGAAAGGCACTGGGGCTAGTGGAGGAGAATCGATATGGTCCCTGCTCTGAATGAGTTCATACTAAGACACATAGATAGGTAAATAAAATGCATGGTAGGGGGTGATGGGAGCACAGGGGAGATCCAAACAAAATGTTCTAAGAAAATTTAAAGATGGAGACACCATTTTCAGCTAGGGGTTCTGGGAAGGCTTCATAGTAAAGGTAACACCAGAGCTGAGCGTTTAAGGAAGAGAAAGATTTTCAATAGTAAAATATGAGGGGGTTGCCTGGAATTCCAGGCATGAGATGAACAGGCAGAGGTGGAAGACAGCATGCTGCAGTCAGGGTATAGCTTCACTAGAATGTAGCCTGAAGGGCCTTGAAACTAGTAGCCACTTAATAAACGTTTATTGACTTAAATAGTAGTGTTGAATGAAGGAGAATGATGTGAAGCATGACTAAAACCAGACCGTAGGCAATCATTAATGCCAAGCTAAGTAATCTGGATTTTATCCTAGATAAAAGTGAGAGCCCCTGAAGGTTTTTAAATGGGGAGTGGCATGGTCAGAGCCATGCCTTAAGAAAATAAAATGTTGGCAATTGTCTAAAGGAGGTATTGGCAAGTGTCGACACTGGCAAGTGGAGACTCCTAGAGGCAGGAGGCCAATTAGGAGGCTATTACAATAGTCCAGGTAAGAGGTGATAAAGTTAACTCTTCTTTGTGGGAATAACCTAATTTCTAATTACTGTTCTGAAGCAAGGGCAATTATGAAGCTTGCCACATATCAGTAGTCTACAACACATACTGGATTGCCTTGTGATTACAATTTTAAGTGTTTTTTTTTCTGATTTTGTTTAAATTGCTTGGGAATATGTAATCTCAAAGCAGAGGTCTGGGAAAATAGAAACAATTTAAGAAATCTGTTTTCATTTCAGTATTTCCCCTCTCCAACAGAGCCTGCATGCTGATATCATCTTCCCTAACACTTCTTTCACCTTACAACTTTCTCCCAACCATCTCCTACTTCAGTCACACAGATCTTAGTTTCTTACATATGTTATGCTCATTTCTGCCTCCATTCATTTTGTCCATATAGTATCTGCCACCTTGAATGTTATCCCTATAACCTCACTTCATCCTAGTCCTACTCAACCTTCAAGGCTCAGGTCTAATTTACCTCTACCATGAAGCTTGACCTTGTGTCTTCAGTCCACTCTGATATTTCCCTCTTCAAAATGCCTGTCTATCCTCCCCGCCTCCCACCTGCAGTCAGTACCAGATAGTTTCATATTTGTTGTTGTTCAGTCATTTTTCAGTCATGTCCGACTCTTCATGACCCCATTTGGGGTTTTCTTGGCAATGATACTGGAGTGGTTTGTCATTCCTTCTCCAGTTCATTTTATAGATGAGGAAGCTGAGGCAAGCAGGCTTAAGTGACTTGCCCAGGGTCACATAGCTAGTAAGCATCTGAGGCCAGATTTGAACTCAGGAAGATGAGTCTTTCCTGACTCCAGGCCCAGCACTCTATCCACTGTGCCACCTAACTGCCCTAGTTTCACATTTCTCTAAACTCTAATCATTCATGCATGATAGTTGTGCTTTCTCAGCTAGTGAGCTCCTTTTAATGTCAAGGACCATGATTTATACTGCTTCTGTATCCTCTACCAGACCTAGCACCATACTAGTCACATGGAAATCAATAAACGCTATTGATTGACTGATTGATGATTGTTATCAGTCAATCTATAAGCACTTATTAGGCACCTGATATGTATGAGGTTGGGCCATTGAGGTAAGACTACAAAAGTGAGACAGTCCCTGTCTTCAACAAGCATACCGTCTATTGCATTAAAAGTCTTTGCCTTGATTCTTCCCCATGGACATGTGGAAGGTCAGAAAGGGATCTCTCGGTATTTCTTAGAGGGAATGCTGAAGGCTATTTCAAATATAAACTGATCTTCCTTTGCTCCCTCATCTAGATATGGTGGCTATAGCATACAGAGCTCCAATCAAACCAAACCAAACTCCATTCAGTTCTGCTTAGAGGTATATGCAATAGAGCAGATAAGAGTAGAGCAGCAGAATAACCAAAAATGGCCCACAGCTGGCATCGCAAAGCGTTCTTTGAGCAACTGACTGAAGAGATTTACACAAAAGCTGTTCAGCAGCCCACTTGATCTATTTTTTCTTGCTTTTTCCTTTCCCTTCCCCAGAAAGCCATCTCATATAACAAAGAATGTTTTTAAGAAAAAAAAAGAAAAAGAGGAAGAGAAATAATCAGCAAAACAAATTCATATACATATATATATATATACATATATAAATGATAATATATGCAATGTTCCCACACCTGCGGAAGTTCACCTCTGCCAAAGAATGGGGGAAAGCGTCTTCAAATATCTCTTCTTTGGAACCATGCTTGTTCTTTGTAATTTGGCAACATTCATTTCCAATTTTTTTGTTTGTATTTGTTGTTCTTTTCATTTACATTGTTATGGTCAATATTATTTTCCTGATTCTGCATCAGTTCATTTAAGTTTTCTGTGCTTCTCTATATTTATCATATTCATGTTTTTTACAGTACAGTAACATTCTATTGTATTCACATTTGGTCTTTTTCTTTTCACTGAGGCCTATGGACTCTAGGATGAATCCTGGGTTAGATTCTTGGAATTACAAGCTCGTAGGTCAATAGATCTAGACCTGAAAGGGCCCTCAGTCCAACCTCTTCCATGTGGCTAGTATGGTGCTAGGTCTGGTAGAGGATACAGAAGCAGTATAAATCATGGGCCTTGACATTAAAAGGAGCTCACTAGCTGAGAAAGCACAACTATCATGCATGAATGATTAGAGATTAGAGAAATGTGAAACTAGGGCAGTTAGGTGGCACAGTGGATAGAGTGCTGGGCCTGGAGGCCCTAGTCCAACCTCTTCATTTTATTCCCATCTTCCAAGACTTTTACCAATTTGAAGTAGACATAAGACACTCCTGCTGCCTCAGAATAGAACATGCTCCACAGAAGGCTTCTGTAAATATCAGATTCTAAGGAAAATGACAGCACAACCAACACACCAAGAAAACAAAGCTAAAAATAGACCAGCAAATCTTTCTTTTGTCCAAGGAAGGAAATATAGACCCCACAAATATATAAGTCCTACTCTACAAAAAAGGGTAAAGAGCCTCTCTACCTGTGAATCCAAATTGGGCTCTCAAAAATACAGATCCTGTAATAGCCCCAGTTGGTCTGAGATTCCAGGTCAATGCGGCAAATAATAACAGTTGACCTCTACTGAGAAGTTTAAGGTTTACAAAGTTCTTTCCTCTCAACAACCTCACGGGGAATGCATTGCAAATATATACATATGAGGAAACTGAGGCTCACAAAGATTAAGCGATTTGGCCAATTTTATAAAACTAGGAAATGTCTTAGGTGGAAATCAAACCCATTCTTTTTTTATTCAAATCTAACACCTATCCACTGTAGGAAAGTGCCTATAGAAAGGACATTCAGAAAAATAGCAGTGAACATTTGATGATGTTAACAAATCATAGAACCATTCATTCATTCATTTAACAAATATATACTAAGTTCCTACTATATGTAGAGCACCAGGCTAGGCAATGGGCAGATACAAAGTTGAGATAAGTGACATCATGAAAGTTATATCCTACTGAGGAAATAAAATACAAACACAGCTAATTATAATGCACAATATCACATGAAAAGTACTTCACAGAGGAGTAAAACAAAGGGCTATGTGAGGTCTGAGGGGGTTAACCACAAGCATCCTGGAAGGCATCATGGAGGTGATGACATAAGAGTTGGGCTTTAAGGGATGGCCTGGAGTACATTAGACAAAGAAGGGAAGGTGATGTATATATATACATATGTATACATACACACATATACATATATACATATATACACATATATTATGTGTGTGTACATGTGTACATATATACACATATATTATGTATACGTATAAATATATAAAATCATCGTCATCTTGTCATCATCATCATCATCACCACCTCTGTTATAAACCAAGGAGTTCTCAACCTGGAGTTTGTGATCTTGGGAACCTGGGAAATTGATATGGCAAGAATAGGAGGATTGGAGAAATTATGGAGCATGAATTTGTAATGGTAGAATCAGTTCAAATAACAGAATTTTAAAATCTGAAGGAACTCTAGGAGTCATTTAACCCAAACCTTCCAGAAGCATGAATTCTTTCTATTAAATCCCCAACAAAAGATAACTAAACTTTTCCTGGAGCAGCTTCATTGATGGAAAACTCATTCGTTCTTAAGATAGGCAATTTTACAGACACATAACACTCACTAACTATGTAAGTCTGTGCAAGTCACTTAACCCCAATTGCCTCACCAAAAAAAAAAGAGATAGGCAATTTTAGCTCTAATAGGAAGTTTTTCTTTACTTTTCCTTATATAGAGAAATGAACATGTAACTATCCATCAATGAAGCCACAGCCACTGAAGACCCCAAAAGAAAATGTTTGTCACTAAAGTTCTTGGCACTGTAAAATAGTTCAACATCAGAAACAAATATCAATAAACATTTATTAAGTTCCTACTATGTGCCAGGCATTGTGCTAAATGCTGGGGATACAAAAAAAGGCAAAAGACAGTCCCTGACCTCAAGGTGCTTACAATCTATGGTATCATCAATGGAAATGACATAAAAAATGCATCACCATCTGCTTTGGAGCTGTACCCTAAGGATAAGGGTGTCTTTCCATCTGACTTGCAGCTGAAACCTACAATATGTGTTGCCTCCCCTATTATAATGTGACCTCCTTGAGAACAAAGATCATCTTGCTTTACTATTTTTATCCCCAGTGCTTGGCATAGTCCATGGCACATAATAAGCAATTAATAAATGCTTTCTCACTTATTCATTCAACATGCAGTTATTAAGCACCTGCTATGCCCTGGTGTTAAGCATGAGGGATAAAAAGACAAAGTGCATCAGTGCCTGCCCTCAAGAAGCTTACATTAGAATGGAAGAGACAACATGTACATATACAAATATATGCATAATGTAAGAAAGATTAAAAAAGGTAGTTTTGAGGAGGGTTCTAGAAGCTTGAGGAAGTGAGGCAGGGATCAGCAAAAGACTTCACATGAAAGTTTGCTCCTGAGCAAAGTCTTGAAGACAACAAGAGATTCTACGAGGTTGAAGTGAGGAGGGAGAATACTCAGGGAAGGGAGAGAGCCAAGGCACAATCATAGAGATGACATACCACCTACCTATCCTAGCTCTTGCATTCTCTTGGACAGAAGGCATGAGAATCGGAAAAATAATGTAAATATATACATTCTCTATGTGACCCACTGTACCCTGTGTAAAAATACAAAATATTTAGATGGGGAATAAGAAAGACACGACAGCTTATATCAGACAAAACAAAGCATGAAATATAATTAGGGAAAGATATTTCTCTCAAAGCAGACTACCACGGTTCTAGCAAGCAAAAAAGAAACAAATTAAAAACCGTCCAACAGACTACCGTGTGCTTGGCATTGTGGAAGATACAGAAGTGGAAGGCATGGTTTCTGCTTACAGGACCACAGAACTTTGTGGATATAAGACTGACATCCATGAAACAATGAATAAGCAAAAGAAAACCAGATAAATTACAAGACAAAAGATGTGGCTCAGCCTAGAAGTGCTCCAGGAAGGAGTGCAGGGAAGTGGTGGGTTCAGAGGGGAGATGAAAGCTGGTTAGAATACCAGCCACATGACCTTTAGCTACTCAATGAATCTCTTTGGGCCTCACTTTTCCCATCTGTAAAATAAAGGTTGAAGATAATATTTAAGCTACCATTAATCTCAAAAAAATTTTGATTCTACTACTCTTAAAGCAAAGCAAAACACTCATGCCCTGTCCTTTTTAACTTCTGCAGATTAATTCATATTATTCTTTATGCCTGGATTATCTTCTGATAAATGAATTCCTAGTCATATTTTAATGCCTACTTCTCAGAGAGAATGTAAAGCCCAACTCAAATGACACCTCTTCCATGGAATCTTCTCTTTCCCATAGTCAGTCATGACCTTTTTCCCTTCAGATCTCACATAGCACTTTTGGAGAACATTTTCAGTGTCTTTATTATTTTACATTGTTGCTTTTTCTATAGATTAACTCTGCCCCCTAGACTGTTAACTTTTTGAGGACAAGGGCCAAATCTTCTCTAAATGTGTCTTTCTCAATATCTGACAAAAAGTTATGCTTCATTGTTGAAATTGACTTTAGAAAGAAGTACAAGATAGGGGAGGTATGATTAGAAACAAGTTCAACTGAAAAAGATAATGGACCAGGCTTTACGTTCAACATGAGTCAACTTTTCATCTCTAGACCAGACTATTTCAATAGCTTCCTAATTTGTCTCTTTGCTTCAAATCCCTCTCATCTCCAACTCACTACATTACTGCTGAAAAAACCCAAATTGATTCTACTTCATAACTGATTTCATTCTGTATTACCACTCACATTTTTGTAATTGCCTAAGTCACGTTTTATTGTCTCTGAGTTAAGTTTAGAAGTTCAGTTTTTCTTTGAAATCAATGGCCTATTCTTTTTTTAAAATTTATTTTCAATTCATAGAACAAAACAAGCATTTCTATAACACAGTGCAACAAAAAAGATGATTACACATGAAATTGCAAATCTACCACATAGAACTTGCTATTCCCTTCAAATATACAATAAAAGTATCGTGTACATTTCTTTTTTTTTCCTTTTCTCCCCTCACTCCCCACCCCCCCACCCTAGAGATGGTTATCTCAATGGTCTATTCTTATGTCAAGGAAATCTGTTATCTCTATTCCACTAGTTGTCCTTCAAGAAAATGTGGTGTATTATCTCTAGCCTTCCAGAAAGTCTGCTTTATTATCTATGTACCACTAACTAACCTTGTGGGTGGATACAATCAATCAACAAGATGGAAGGAGAAGTGGTTGCTGACCCCGCATTGCTGATCTCCAGCCAATCACATAGTTTTCCCCATGTATGATGCTACAGGCCTTGTAACTAATCATATTGTTTTCCCCATCTATGATGTTGTTTTTTCTGTAGATGCTCCTCTTTTTGTCTACAAACATAATCTGTGAGTTCCACCTTGGGGTCTCAGCTATTGATGAGGAGGCTGAGACCCTATTTATTTGTAAATTTGTGCTTTGCTAATAAATCAATCAAGCTTGGAACTTTGTGCCTCAGTTTACCTTAATTTCAGTAGTGATACTGCCAAAGTGATATTCCTAAAATAGAGATCTGATCATGTCACTCTCCTGCTCAGTAAGATGACTGCCAGAATAAAATAAAACTCCCTCTTTGTCCTTTACAATTGGGCTCCATTCTAATTTTTCCAGGTTTATTACATGTTATTCACCTTTCTACACACTACATTCTAGCCAAATTGGGCTACTTGTTATTTATTCCTCACATACAACATTCCATCACCTATTCCTTTGCATACACTATACTCCATGCTAGGAATGTCCTCCCTTCCTCCTCTTTGCTTAACAGCATCCTCAGCTTCCTTCAGAGCTCATCTCAAGTGCCAATTCTTGCATGAGGCCTTTCCTGATCTCCAGCCCCCCAATCCCTTCCCCAGCTGCTAGTGACTCCCTGACCTTCCCAGTTGCACTGCCCTAAATTACCTCATACTTCTTTTGTATATAGTTTATACTTACTTATATGTGTTCTCATTGTTTCCTATGATTGAATGTAAGCACCTTGAGGGCAGAGACTTTTTCCTATTTGTGTTTAATCTCTAGCATCTAACACAGTGACTGGTATATCATAGCAGGCCCTTAATAAATGCTTGTTCATTGACTGAACAGAGTGATGTAACAAACAAGAAAGCTAATGCAATCTTAGACTCCATTAAAAAAAAAAGGGATAGTGTTTCAGGGTTAGGGAGGCGATACTCTCACTGTACTGTGCTCTGGTTAGAACATATGGAGTACTGAGTTTTGTTCTGGGCAACAAAGTTTAAGAAAGACATTGAAAGCTGAACATTATCCAGAGAGTGGTAACTAGGATAGTAAAGGTATCTTCATAGGTTCTGAGTTGATATCATATGAAAAGCTGTTTTAGTAATTGGAGATGCTTAGCCAGAAGAAGAAGATTTACCAGGGCCACAATAGGCATCATAGAGGTATCTGATGGGCTATTATGTATAGAGGAATTAGGATTCTGTTCTTCTCAGTCCTGGAGAGCGAAACAAGGACCAATAAAATACAAGTCTCAGGGAGATAAATTTGGGTTTGATTTGATGAAAAACTTCCGAACAATCATAACAATCCCAAAATGGAATGCCTTAGGAGTTAGTAGAATCCTCCTTACTTAGGTCTTTGAGAAAAAGCTGGGTGACCATTTCCTGAATATGTTGCAGAAGGGATTATTTTTTCATGTGTAATAAGCATCTTCCTCACTTGAATGTGGACAGTTAGTGCCTTTCATATGCATATTCAATTCCAGCTCATCTGCCAATCAAAAGGCCTATTATTTACCATGATGTAAGCAAAAGGCATCTATGTGGCAAAAATGGTTAGAACATCAGGTCTGGAATCAGGAAAACTTGAGTTCAAATCCAGCTTCAGACACATACGAGCCATGTGATCATGTTACTTAACCTGTTTGCCTCAGTTTCCTCGTCTGTAAAATGGAAATGATAATAGCACCCAACTTGTCTGCCTTAGTTTCCTCATCTATAAAATGGGAATGATAATAGCACTTAACTTGTTTGCCTCAGTTTCCTCATCTGTAAAATGCAGATAATAATAGCATCTACCTCCCACCAAGGGTTGTGGGGAGGATCAAATGAGATAATTGGAAAGCACGTAGTACAGGGCCTGCCCCATAGCAAGTGCTATATAAATGTTAGCTATTACTATAAGGAAGAAGTTAGAAGATACCTGAAGTGGAGAGCCAGCCCCCTGCATTACACATCATCATGCATATCTAGAAGCAGGTTCACTAAAACTCCACGTAGGTAACCTGAGCATGTTTGCAGGACTGGGCCCTCATTGGCCAGTCCCCCATTTCACATGTCTGCGTTGAATGGCCTCAAAGGCGCCTTCTAGCTTAGAGATTCTGTGACTCAAAGATGCCTGAATTATTTACAAAGGCCAAAGATGTTAACTTGTATTATTCTCAGTGACATTTAGATAATATATTTGTAATATAGAAATCATTCACAAAAAGTTTGCCCAGTTATCTAACGCTTCGTCTCTCTTTTGGTTTCCCACTGTCTCCCACTCTCTGTAGGTGACTACAATGGAAAAACTTTCCAAAGCACTTAAAAGAAGTAAAAAAAACCACCCACAACAAAATGACAGCTCTCTGAGAGCAGCTATGATGTGATGGTATATACTGCAATTGAGTTACATCCACTTCCTACCTATCTTAGTGACAAAACAGAATTTACTGAAACCTTAAACATACCAGTAGTTCATCCAGAATCTTTTAGGATGGCCAGATGCAGCTACTATGGAAGTTTGCTGAAATTCCCATATTTCTAGGTGGGAGCTGGATAAGAGGCTTTGTGGTAATTTTTTTTTTTTTTTGGCTCAAGTAACTGCAGAGCTTTCCTTGAGTTATCTTATTTTTTTCAGATCAAACAAGTAAATCAATATGTACACTTTGGTCCAAATGTCCACTGATTTCTCATACTTTGAGATCCATCCAGCACAAGGAAGTGTCTTTCCCACTCTGGGTCAGCACCATTGCATGCTAATCAAAAAGGCATTTTCTGTCTGAACTCAGGGGTCATGTATCATGGGGATGACAGGGAGAGGAGAAAAGATGAAAGCCCTCATCTACTCCAGTCATAAAAATCACCTCGTAATTTAGTAATGTGAATGTTTCCTGCATGAGAGGGAAGCAGCTGGGGGCCAAGATGAACACATCGCCTGCCTGCATGAGACCTGATCACAGAAAGAACAACATGTCCCTGAATTCCATCAGCATTAAAATTGAGACTTTTTCTAATCCGGAAAAAGTGACATGCAAAGGCTGTCCCTATTTGTATCCAATATGGTCACCACTCAAACTGAGGCACACGTGCTCACTTCAGCTGTCAAGAGACGTGAGTATGAAGTCTATGAAGAATTAGGAGCATTACCAAGTGCTGAATGAGAAATGTTGGTGTATTTTTCATATTTAAGCTTTGACTTTATTCTTTATAAACAGCATTATGATCCACCCCTTCTTAATATTCAATTTCAGTTACTTCAACACCCATGTAGAAATTACCTACTGTGTGCCAGCCATTGGGAACAAAGGCAAAAATGAAACAATCTTTGACCTCAATGTGCTCGTGTTTTATCAATGGAAATTATATGAACACATATATACAGAATACATACAAAGTAAATATGCAATAATTAGGAGGGGAAACACTAACTTAAGAAACCAGGAATGGCTTCTTGTAGGAAGCAGCACTAGAGAGCTAGGGTTTCCAAGAGACAGAGATGAGGAGAGAACATTCCAGGAATGGGGTTAGCTTTTATAAACTGGAATGTTTTATATACATATATATATATATATATATATATATATATATATATATATACACACACACATACACATAGGCAAGTTGGTCAATTTGGATGTAAAGTAGACTGTGTAATCACCCTAGATAGATAGGTTACAGTCAAATTATGAAGGGCTTTAAATGCCAAACAGTGTATTTTGTCCTAAAATCAATAGGGAACCAATGAAGCTTCTTGGGAAACAAAGTGATGCAGTCAGAGTAGCTGACATTTATATAGTGCATTAAGATTTGTAAAATTCACAGACATTTTCTTATTTGATGGCCTCTAACTCTATGGCCAGCTTTAGCTCTATGAAGTGTCCTGGTCCTCACAACAATTCTGTGACATAGATGCACTAGGTATTATTATCCCTATTTTACTAATGAGAATTGTAGAGAAGTTAATAGACTTGCCCACAGTCACACAACCAATAAGTGTCAGAGATGGGATTAGAACCCATGTCTTTCCTAAGTCAAGGTTCAGTGATCTTTCTTTTGAATCTCTCTGCCTCTCCTCTCCATTCGAATAGCACTTTAAACTTTTCAAAGTCTTCCACTTTTGTTACTGGATCTTCAAAGCAACTCTGTGTGCCAGGGAGGGTAGATAACATCATCTCCAACAGACAGATATGGAAACTGAGAAACTAAATGATTAGGTGATTTCTCAAAGGTCACAAAGCCAGATAGTGACCAAGACAGGATATGCTGGAGCCAATTCATCAGGAGAGCAAATTGTTAATTTATCATTTAGTGTGATCATGCCCAATTCAGAAATTGGTAAATGCCACAAATTAGGGCTTGATTTATTATTTTGTCAATTGTGTAGACTTAAGAAAGTGATGAAGAAAATGTTAATAAAGCGGGCTAAACTTAAAGGTGTGTCATATATACATTTTTTCCCTCAGAGAGCTAGTTATTAAATATTTATCAACATACCACTGTTAGGACCCAGATCATGAGACCCTAACTCCAGTATTCATCCCACTTCAGTCACTTCAAAAGGAATTGAGCTATCAGGGGTCAGTACTAGAATTTCTCCAATACTTCACAGAATCTGTGACCTTATTGATGTGGGCATTCCCTCCATTAGTACAGATTGCAACCCATCCATGTCTTTCTACACTGAACAATTCTTAATCATATTCTATCAAAGATCCTTCACAGAAGATCTACTCAAGATGGCAGGTTTTTTTTGAACATTTCATAAGTACCAGTGGAGTATTTGGGGTATTCATATGTAATCCCTCACTCTTTCCACATGACCAGTTCACTCCCTTTTCTGATCATACGTTTCCTTGATGAATTCCTCTATGACCTTTCTGCTATAATAAGGTCATCAGCAGAAGCGTTCTGTAGTCTACTTGTACTCAGCACACACCTCTTCATAGGCCTTTGGGTTACCTGTGGCTTTGATTCTTTGTAGGATAGCTCTTTGAACAAAGGTACTATCTCAATTTGGTATCTGTAACTCCAGCTACTAGCATAGTGCCTTGCATTCAGTAGGTGCTTAATAAATTCTTGTTCGCTGATTGGACTAAAGATGATACTATCTTGAGATTTGCCTTGAGATTTATATTTTTCAAAAATGAGTCTTTACGCCCGGGAGTAACTTGGGATCATGAAAAACACTGAGAACTTTCTCAAATGCAATCCAACCTTCTTGCTTATTCAGATTCAATGCTAAATTCAATGTGCTTTCCATCTGCAGGACCTGTCCCAGTTATACAGACTAATGTGCTAATTTGATGGCTAGGCCTCCCAAATGCATGTTATAGCCTGGGTAATGTATGCTTTTTGTCCATATAATTTTTCCTCTCTACATGGTTAGGCCAGTCTCTTTCAATGAATAGAAATCAGTCCCATTTCTATTTTTAGCGCTAAACTATTTTTATCCAATATTTACTACATACTATATTTTATAAACTTAAAGCAATTGAAAAACATTTCCTTCTGATGTTTATTTGTTGCTTTTTCAAAATGGGCTTTAGACCTGCTTTCATGCTGTGATCAAGAGCCATAACAAGGGTCAGGCAAATGAAACTTTTCTCTAGGGATGTAATTTGAAGGACAGAGAAAGCATCTTCCAGAAGGCAGGCTCTCTACTACCTTGCTCAGCTCTCTGGTGTGTTTCTGTCTCTTTACCTATACAGAGTGACTTTTAGCAAGGGAGAAACCTTGGACTATTCCAGGGTGCACTTCTTCCCCTTAAGGCTTCAAGCCAGGTAACATTTACCATTTGGCACAAGTAGCCATTTTAAACATAATTCTCGCAGGAAAAAATGAAGGAAGTTATAAAGCATGCTCCAGTCCCTAAGAGAAAAGCTATCAATCAGATTAATTAGATTTGAAAGAGTTTGGCAAGGCACATTTTTTGACCGCATGAACTCCAACTTTATCTATTAATCACATTTTTAATTGTCTATTTTATAGTCAGGTCCATCAAAGGCCATTCACATATGGTATTTCATGGGAGGATCTACTGAAGCTTTGATTCTGCCAGATTCATGAATCTTCATTGCTTTTGACTTTGAATGTGCCGAGCCAGATCTCAATTTCAACTGTATCCCCTTTCACTTAATGTGATTAATCTCACCTTTGTTGTACTCAAAGCAAAGTCCACCTGGCACGCTAAATGCTAGTGGTTGGTGGGGAGGGAGAGGCTCTCTCTTTTTGTCTAATTCCCTCAGATGATATATCACTTTTTCAGATCAAAAGAACCTTCCTTAAAAGAGGAAACTAGGCTATATCAGATTGCAACCGTCTTGGGGAGAGAGGTGTAGAGGGAGGGGTAGAAAAATTTAAAACTCAAAAGCTTATAGAAGTGATTGGTGATAAATCAAAATAAATTAATAAAGAAAAAAGAGGCAACTAGGGAAAAAATCTTTGTATTAAATATCTCTGATAAGAGTTTGGTATCTAAGATCTATAGAAACTAAAAGTAATATGTGACCAAAAGTCATTCCCCAATAGAGAAGTGGTTAAAAGATATGAATAAATTATTCACAAAGGAATTGCAAACTATTAACAATTAAATTAAAGAATGATAAAATCACTGATAATAAATCCAAATCGAAACCCTGAGATTTTAACTCACATCCAGAAAACTGGCAAAGAGGACAAAATATAGGAATAGTCCATGTTAGAGAGACTGGTAGAAAGACAGCACACTAATGTACTGCTCATGAATTTGTGAATTGATCCAACTATTCTGCAAAGCAATTTAGAATTATTCAAATAAAGTGAGTAAAAATATTCATACCCCTTGACCCAGAGGGGTATATAAGCTAAGCTATACCCCAAGGAGTTCACTGATGAGAAAAAAGTCTACGTTTACAACAAAATATTTATAGCAGCACTTTTCTGAGGGCAAAGGACTACGAAACAAAGTGGACGCCTATCAGTTGGGGAATGTGTAAACAATGTGATGGAATATTACTGTGCTGTAAGAAATAAAGAATATGGTGAATCAGAAAGAATAGAAAACCTTACATGAACTGATGCAAAATGAAGAAAGAAGAGCCAGATAAACAATGACAACTATGGAAATGGACAATGGAAAAAAAAACAACAACAACCATAAAACAACTAAAAATGAATATTACAAGATTACAAAGAGCAAGCATGGCCCCCAAAAAGAGATATGAGAAGACACCTCCTTCCACTCCTTTGCAGGGTGAGTATAGGAAGATCCACAGTTGTGGAGCATTGTATATAATGCAGGATTGCTTCAATGTGTTGCAGTTTAACAGATTTTTTTTCTTCCTATTTAAAGAAAAAGTCTTTGTTATAAGGCATAGCTCTCTGGAATCAGGGAGGGGACAGATACAGGAAGAAATCTAGGGGATATGAAAACAAAAGATACAAATATTATATATATATATATATATATGTTATTGTGGGAAAAAAGAACCTTCTTGGGTTGATCATTAACTGGTAAAAGGTAAAAAATACTCACTATTGCTTTCACTTATAGGAATGGATGCCTAGCCAATACTTCCAAATGGAAAGGATGAAGTAATATGGGACAGGGACATTTAGAAGCCAAGCTCTTTCTGTTAGTTAAGTTTGTGATATATGTGAAGACCACACATCCCACTCTCCAAACTGTGTAAAAAAAAAAAAGATTTATTCAAATAGATCCCATCGGCGAAGAAAGCATAGTAATTGCCTTGACATAGCACTGATCCATAAAAAAGTTAAGAACAATGTTTTTAATAGATATCATGATGCCAAATGCTGCTCACCTATACGCTTTGTGAGACAAAAAACTTTCAAAACACAGAGTTCTAGCAGAAGAAATCAAAATCACTTGGGAACAGGATGAAGTATCTGCCATCCAATCCAATCCAATCCAATCAACATTTATTAAGTATCTGTGATGTGGCAGACACTGTGTTAAGCTCTGGGGATAAAATTAATAAAAAGAAAGATGGTCCCTGCCCTCAGTGAGCTCGCAATACAAAGGGGGAAACAACACACAAAAGGAGGCAGGACAGGAGGAGGGGGAAGGGGGAAGAGATACCAGGGGTACTCATGCAGGGGCATCTTTTTCCATGGAGTTGAAACCAGGCACAGCAGCAGATATAAAGTAGAGAGATCTGAGAGCCCAGTTTCTGCCCTCCATAAAAGAAGGCATTGAGAGGAAGTTGGTATTTGACTCTCCGGCACTCCAAACAGAGGGGAGAGAAAGCTGAGGCAGGTGGAGCCCATAAAAGCTTGGGTTAGCAGCATGGCAATGAGTTTAGAAGGGATCCCCATCATCCCGTCTGCTATAGTTCTATGTTTCTCATGAGTCTACAGAACATAAGCTTTCAGCCTCATACCTTTAATCACCTACAAAACAGCTACTATTTTATGCCATGCAATAATTCTCAGAACATTAAATAGAAAAGAATAATAGCAGAATAGAGATTTGTCCCAGGACCATTCTACATGAACTACAGGATGAAAAGAATAGTTTTTTTTTCATAATTATAATGCCTTACATTTTCAGTCCACAAAGTTTTTTCTTACATTATCTCATTTAAGCTTCACAGATAGCCTGTGAGGAAGGTAGGGAAAAATAACAGTACCCCCATTTTGCAGATGAATTAAATGAGGCTCAAAGATGTTAAGTATGTGGTCATGGGACTAACTAATAGCACTGAGGCAGGACTAGAACCCAGGGTCCTAAATCTATGCTTTCTCCAACCAACTCACCAGAATATTTTTAGCTTTAGTGGATAAAGCATTAACAAAATAATTCTGAGCTAATCTCTGCTCTTGAGTTCTCAAACACAGATTCCAGTGACCCACTGACAGCAAACAAGGCCAAAATGTGATCTGATATTACAGCTTAAGATCTCTACTGCTTTTGAAAAGACTTTATTATTGCTCCTTGAATACCTTTATCATCTGTCACATTCACCCTATGCCAGGGATGTACTGGCCTGTTTCTTCTGTGGCAAGGCTGCACTGCTGTCAGAGTAGTACCTTCAGTTGTTC
The DNA here is from genome assembly GCF_900497805.2 of Vombatus ursinus. Classification (NCBI taxonomy): domain Eukaryota; kingdom Metazoa; phylum Chordata; class Mammalia; order Diprotodontia; family Vombatidae; genus Vombatus; species Vombatus ursinus. The sequence goes on from NW_020948739.1 coordinate 8,358,781, forward strand.
AGTCACGACCATCTCTTCATGGACCATAGTATCCCGGGCCCTTTCATCCTCTACTATCTCTCAAATTCTGTCCAAATTCATGTTCACTGTTTCCATGACACTGTCTATCCATCTCATCTTCTGCTTTCTCCTTTTCCTTTTACCTTCACTCTTTCCCAAATCAGGGTCTTTTCCAATGAGTCCCATCTTCTTATGTAGCCAAAGTATTTAAACTCCAGCTTCAGAATTTGACCTTCCAGTGAATAGCCTGAATTAATTTCCTTAAGTGTTGACTGATTTGATCTCTTTGCTACCTTTTGATCTCAAAAGTCTTCTCCAGTACCACAATTTGAAAGTGTCAATTCTACAGTGCTCAGCTTTTCTTATAGTCTAACTCTCACAGCCAAACGTTTCTACTGGAAAAAACTTTGACTATACAGAACTTGGTCAGCCAGGTGATGTCTCTGCTTTTTAGCATGCTGTCCAGATTTGCCATAACTTTACTTTCATTGAACAAGTGTCTTTTCATTTCATGGCTACAGCCACCCTCTGCAGTGATCATTGAGCCCAAGAATATTAAATCTGACACTGCTTCCAGTTCTTCTCCCTCTACTTGCCAGGAAGTGATAGGATCAGTTGCCAAGATCTTAGTTTGTTTGTTTTTTATTATGCTAAGCTTCAAACCAGATTTTACACTTGGCCTCTTTCACCCCGGTCAAGAGGCTTCTTAATTCCTCCTCACTTTCTGCCATCAGAGTGGTATCATTTGCATATCTGAAATTGTTGATATTTCTCCTGGAAGCCTTAATTCCAGCTTTTGATTCATTCAGCCTGGCATATCTCATGATGTACATTGAATATAAGGCAAACAAATAAGATGACAATATACAGTTTTGTCACATTCTTTTTCCAATCTTAAATCAATCAGTTGTTCAATGGTCAGTTCTAACTGTTGTTTCTTGGCCTGCATACAGGTTCCTCAGGAGACAAGTAAGATGATCTGGTACTCCTATCTCTTTGAGAAGTTGCCATATTTTGTTGTGATCCACACACAGTCAAAGGCTTTGGCGTAATCAATGAAGCAGAAGTAGATGTTTTCCTGGAACTCCCTTGCTTTCTCCATAATCCAGTGAATGTTGGCAATTTGGTCTCCAGTTCTTCTGCCTTTTTGAAAACCAGTACTGTAATTCTTGGTTCATATATTGCTGAAGCTTAGCTTGCAGGATCTTAAGCATAACCTTGCAGGTATGTGAAATGAGCACAATTGTTTGGTAATTTGAAGATCTGATAATTTGAACAATTCTTCTTTAGGACTGGGACATAGACTGATCTTTTCCAATCCAATGGCCACTGTTGAGTTTCCCAAATTTGCTGGTATATTGAGTGTAGCACTTTAATAGCATTATCTTTTAGTATATTAAATAGCTCAGCTGATATTCTATCACCTCCACTAGCCTTATTGTTATTAATGCTTTCTAAGGCTCACTTGACCTCACTCTCAAGGAGTCTGACCCTAAATCAGTAACCACACCATCATGGCGATGTTAAAATCTTTCTTTTATAGTTCTTTTTGGTATTCTTACCACCTCTTCTTAATCTCTCCTGCTTCTATCAAGGCCCTACCATTTTTGTCTTTTATCATACTCATTTTTGCACAAAAATTTCCCTTGATATCTTTACTTTTCTTGAAGAGATCTCTTGCCTTTTTCACTTAATTGTATTCTTCTATTTCCTTGCATTGCTCATTTAATAAAACCTTCTTAAGTCTCCTTGCTATTCTCTGGAATTCTTGGGTATATCTTTCCCTTTTTCTTTTACCCTTCACTTTCCTTTAGAATAGTACCTTATTTAGCAACTAAAAAAGAAAGCACAGTGTATTATGCCTGAGAATAGTTGGCCTGGTTCTTCCATTTAAATAGGGAAGGATGGATCTAAACCTATGGTTTCACAGGTGTATGATGTTACCCGGGAAGGAAACCCCCTCTACCAGTGTACATCAGCAACTGTTCTGCAATTTATGGTGTTGTAGAATTTCCTAGGAAACTGAAGCGGATCAAGTGAAATGGCCAAGCTTACACAATGAGTATGAGTCAGATTAGCCCCAAGTCTTCTTGACTCCAAGATTGACTCACTGGCCACTACATTCCTGGTTCTCTTCATTTTGATGTCTCTGATCAAGTCTTTGAGAAGTGACATGCTGTGCTTAACTGGAGATGGAGAAAGAAGGTATAATGGCGGACTGACCAACAGAGGACCAGCTGGGGAGTGACCTGCATGATCCAACTTAGCAGTGAATCAACCAGCATTGAATTAACTCAGCAGCCAAGACACTGTGTCCTGAAGGCAGTAGACAGCTATACCACAACCATCTTTAAAAGGCCATAGTCTCCCACTTCATCTGGGGCCATGGCCAGTCATCCTGATCTGTATCCTGCCACTGGATCCAGATGACTGCAGAGTGCTGGTGACTTTGGTGGCTGGTGACTTTGCACAGCCCTCCTTCACTTAAATCCAATTCACTTGCAAGTCACAGCATCACCTTCCTGATGTCATGGTCCTCTTCAAGAATGAAAGAGAAACAACAAGAAAAAGTGAATTTGGTGGGGTGAATGTATTCTAGTCACTATTTTGTCTGAGCCCACTCTCCAGAGGGACTGAGATGTGGAGGGGAGAGTGTTCTTGTTTTGGAGGATATGTTTGTATACTTGCTATATTTTCTCAATAAATATCCATTTGCAAAAGCTAATTAATATTAATTGGTGAATTGATATTGAGAAGAAAAGAAATGGTCAAAATTATATTGGGGTGCTAATTGTTGGTTAGATGACATTGATATTAACTGATTGATTGATCTAGAGAAGGGAAATAGTGGGTGGGAGCTCAAGGCAGTAGTATGAACAATTCCACAACGCTTAGAATTCTGAGGGTAGGAAGAGATGTAGCCAAGCTCTAGAGTCCAATCTACCATTGCTAGTGGGGGCATTTGGAGAGTCAGACAAAACGTACATGTGTTACAAATGGAGGAAGAACAAAAAAAGGAACATAATGTGGTGCCCAGTTAAGAAACACACAGTGGGCTTGCTTTCATTCAATTCAACTCAACAAGCTCTTTTTTAATCTGGATGTTAGTGCTACCTGTTATCTTAGCTCCTTCTTTGAAGTGTCACTGAAATATCCTTTTGTCTCCCATAAATCTTCTCTTGCTGATCCCCTCCCATCTTTGTTCTAGTATGGTTGATGTACATGCCCTTGAACCATATGTACAAATAACCTTGTCCAAGAGGAGCCATCTGAGTGGAAAAGACCTAAACCCACAATCTAGGGGTGACTGTCTTGGTCAGACTGCTATCTCCCTGGGGTCTCCTGAGATTTTATTCACATTCCTTCTATAGAAACAGGCCTGCTGTGCTTGGGTATTTTCTCTTACAAGATGTTTTTCAGAAACTGGAAGCCTCAGATCAATTTCCATACTTATGAGGCTTCCACAAATGAAAGGTCTCCTAGGTGACAGATACTTTAAATGATTTTAGGTAAGAGAATGTTTTCCCCTCCAAAAAAAACCACACACTCTTGACCCGAGTTTTCCTGTCTGTTGGGGTGACAAACAGGAAATCAGCATCACTTAAGGGGCACAGCAACGAAACCAGTTTGCAACCAAAAATACATTTATATCTGCTTTTGTATATCCCCTAGAAATCACATTAAGAGATAAAAATGGGTATATTAAAATGAAAAAAAAATCAAACTCACAAGAAATTGCCCTGCAATGAGGTTTTTGTCTGGAGAAATCAAATTACATGGAAGTTAGTACTCTCAGGGAATGCAGCAAAGGGAGCCAATTTCCATAACTTAGCCTCTGTTAAAGGAAGCCTCCCCAGGGATGGCTCTCATTATTTCCTCTGAAGCGCTGATAATTCTCTGTATTTGCCTAATGAGGAAGCTAATGCTTAACCTAGATTTGACTTAACTGTCTCCAGGAGATGATGTGAAGTTAGCTGGCTTTGAAGATTAACTATGCATTAAATGGTTTGTTTGGCCTCTCCTTTATTAATAAGGGCTTCCCAGAGAGCAATGGAGTCAGGAGATGCAGCTAGGAAGTGAGGAAATGAGATAATATTAAGGACTTTGTCATCCTTGAAGCCCTGTAGATATGTAAGTGGTGATTACCATTGCTATTAGGTAGGTCAATTAATATAATGACTAGAGAGCCAGGCTGGGAGTCTATTTCTGACAGATTTGTGTGACCCTGGGCAAATCACTTAACCTCCAAAGCCCCCAGGCCACCCTCTGACACCATAAGTTGCAGGAGAATTGTGGGGGTATTCATGGAGGGAGCTCCCCACAGGTATAAATCACAAGTCTGGACTTTTATATACATATCTATATCTATATAGATATATACATACGTATCTGTATCTATATAGATATATACATACATATCTCTCTCTCTCTCTCTCTCTCTCTCTCTCTCTCTCTCTCTCTCTATATATATATATATATATATATATATATACTATGCAAAGGGAGATGTTGCATTATGTAGTGGTTTGAATAGAGACAGACCTTGAAGCCAAGAAGACCTGAGTTCCAGTCCTTCTGACACGTCCTGGATGTATATGTACTTCTCAGGGCCATATGCTCTAAGACAAGAGAAGGTGTCCAGCTACATTGTTAGAATTTTCCTCATCAGAGAGAGCTCAAATAAGATAATATTTGTAACACACTAAAGATGTGCCTGGTACACAGTAGGGCTTAACAAATGCTTATTCCCTTCTTCCTCTCCCCCATACTAATAAAATAACAGGTTCAGTCCCTGCCTCTATCTCTATTATACAAAGGAGTTCTATTTCAAATTGGTGTTACGGTCAGTCCTTCATGTATAAAATACTCCTACCAAATGTTTTCTCCCTGCTACAAATTTTAGGTTTTTGAAATAACACAAAATAAAAACAAGTCACTCCAAGTTTTTAACTCACCTCTCAGTTACTTGACAGTCAGAGCTATCCCCTACCACACTTGCTTCACTTGAAGAGAGAGAAAAAAATCACGTTTTCCTTTTAGTAAGAGAATATCTGGACCAGCTTCACCGAGTGTGAAGGATCCAGAGTTGGACAGTTCAAATAATAAGGTGAGGAGAAACTAAAGGGAGCAAATGGAAGGATGAGGATGATCAGCATAAATGATACTGAGAATGAGCCATGAACCATTGTGGTGATGTGTCTTTCTGACAGTACTAACCTATTTTCCCAACTGGCCTAAATGCCACAAAGGACACCCTTATCTTGGGAGGTTTGGTATATCAGGAATGCTAAAGGGCAACTGTCCAAATATTATTGGCTCTTAATGATAGATATTAGTCACAGCTGCCAGACAATCTGGTCCAGATCTCTGAATCACATTTATTAGTCCCTCTGCAAAGAATCCAAGCTTGGAAGAATAAGGCCCTAATATGGAGGCACCATGATACAATGGAAAGAGTTCTTAATGTGTAATCACAGGACCTGGATTCAAATCCTGGCTCTGTTACTTCCTCTATGACAATGAGGGAATCATTTAATTTCTCCAGGTCTCAGTTTCTTCATCTGTAAAAGAATAAGGTTGGACTAGACAACCTCTAAGGTCCCTTTCAGCAATCAATTTATACATGATGCTAAGAACCTATGATTTCTGGTACCTCTCCTCACGCATGGTCCATAGGGATAAGGACAAGGATAGGAGCTGGGACTAGACTCACCATGAGACAGTTGTCAATACTCCTGAGTAGCTAGGTGACTTCCCCATGGTCACGCAGCCAGAATGCATGAAGTAGAACAAAGTATAAAAATTTAACTTTCCAGCACCAAGGCCAGCTCTCCATACACTATGCCACACTGTCTGGCACATAGTAACTAATAAATGGTACCTATGTGCTTAATAAATTGAACATCTTAAGTAATTAAATCCAATGAACATTTATTAAAGGCTTACTATGTGCCAGGTACTGTGCTAAGTGCTGCAGATACAAAAAGAGGCAAAAGATAGTCCCTGCCCACAAGGAGCTTACAGTCTAATAGGGGAGACAACATGCAAACAAATATGTACAGAGCAAGCTAGATACAGGACAAATAGGAGGTTATTAACATATGGAAGGCACTGGAATTAAGAAGATGGAATTTTAGTTGGGACTTAAAGGAAGCCAGAGAGGTTAGTAGTTGGAGTAGAGGAGGGAGAGTGTTCCAGGCATGGGGAACAGCCAGAATAAATGGTAATTAATGCATTCTTATTGAAATGATCCTATGATGTGCATTTGGAATGGCAGAAACACTGGCTATGAGAATTCTCCTTATTACAGTCAAGTCTAAGAAGACCTAAAGAGAAATTTGCCCAACATTTTGTGGGGATGTGGAGTGGAAAGGATCAGAGGAAGACCGTGGTTTCATTGGTCTGGGGAACTCCTGGTATGGAAACTTCCTCTATCACTGCAGACTGGCTGTTGCCTGGAGCGTTCCAAGATAAACTGACTTGCCCATGGTCACACAGCTGGTACGTGTCAGAGGCAACACTTAAATCCGGTTCTTCCTTTCAGGATTTCAGGACCAGTTCTCCAAGCATACCGCCTCCAGAGACTAGGATAAAGACTAAACCTGGGATTTTATTCCTATAGGGAGCTCCCAGTAAGAAAACTCCTTCTACCATGTCTTCAGACTTGCCTTTCTCTGCAACTTATATCCTTAGACAGCTGCCTAGGACACTGAAAGGTTCAGCAAATTGCCCAGGGTCACACAGTGAGAATGTGTGGACTTGAACTCAGGTGTTTCTCACTCCCAAAACAGCACTCTCTGTGCTATGATACCTCTCCAAATGAGAGGAGGGAAACTGAGACCACAACAATATCTCATGGTGAAACAGGTACCTGAAAATCCCACTGTATCAGGTGGAAGAGGCATGAGATATTGAGGACTATTCTTGGCTCATTTAAAGGACAGATCACATTGCTTTTCTTCAATTCCATGGGGTTCAGTGGAATGACAAGCTATAATTTAGTGTCCCTGCACTCAACACAGTCCATGCACTCTGCCAAAGACTGTCAATGATGAGCAATAGACACACTGGTACTCTGTGCTTCATGGGAACGACTTGTTTTCAGCTATTTTAAGGCACCTATATTATCAGCATCACCTGGGAAATGGATGCTGGCAGGCAGATAATATCTTCAAAATTATAGGGTTGATGTATCTCTTTCCATTTATGTAAAGAGATATGGGTTTACATATAGATGCATGATATATCCAACTATTCTGTATCTCCTGTTTGAATCTTATTTAGCTACACGTGCACACACACACATACACACACGGGCGTGTTCACACATGTGAATGTCCCACCGATGCTCCTCTGCTTTGAAATCTCCCGTGTACCATTTGACAACAGGAGGCTTTGCACTGTGGCCAATGGTCCTATGACTGGGTGTGGGCCTATCACACACCAGCCATCAGCTCAGGCAGTCCCAGTAGTTCTCTGGGATGGTCCCAAGTGTAGCAGTGGTACTGATACTGCTATTAAGAGCTAGAACTAAAGGGAGGGGGAAGGCACATGAGTTTTTCCCCAGGGTGTGGAAATTTGGAGAATGCTCTCAGCATTTGCAGTCCCTCAATGGCCTAGAAACAACTGAATTTAGCACTTAGAGTAATTAGTTAAAATAGGAAACTACCAGATGGTGTGTGCTTGCTCCCCACCCTGGTCACACCAAAGATAAGCCCCTCCCAGGCCTGCTTCACTGCCTCCACCTCCAGCAGCATGTTGGATATATCTTGTGCTGCTTGCCCCAAGAGTAAAAATGGCTAGTTATGCCTCTGAGACATCATGATGATCTACATGCCTGTTTGGTGTAAGACTGGGCTGGGCCATTTAACTGAAAGCTCACCTCAGTTTGGGGAGTATGGCCTAATGTTCATATTATAGCTATAGGGACTTTAGACCGATATCCATCCTGCTGTGATGTCCATACTGATGGAGTATGAGCTGATTGTAGGAAAGTAGAGTCACGACTGCTGACTGCAATGAGGAAGAGCTTGCCTGGCAAGTCAGGTGGTGCAGTGAATAGAGCCTTGCAATTAGGAAGACCAGAGTTAAAATATAGCCTCAGACACTGCGAGACGCTGGCCAAGTCACTCAACCTCTGTCTGCCTCAGTTGTCCCATTGTAAAATAAGGATAATAATAGTCTGTACCTCCCAGGGCTGTTGTGAAGACAGAATGAGATAATATTTGTAATGTACTTTGTAAACCTTAAAGTGCTATATAAATGATGAGGAGAGAAGATGAGGGTCTCATCCATCTTGTCTCACAGATCTTCCACAAGGGGCTCATTCAACATGCAAAGGGCTTTCCCTAGATCTTTTTACAGTAGGTAGATACCAATGGAACATATAAACTATTTATTGGTTATTCCTCACTATTGCTGCATGACTAGCCCGCTTCCTTTTAGGGTCATCTTTCTCTCTGGCCTTATGCTACTTCCCTCACATAAGCATCTCTTGATAATATGTTGTAATCTACTCATACCTACCATACACATTTCTGTTGCCCTCCAGGTGACCTGAAATTTCAATTCTTTACAGACTTCAATATTTCATGGCTTGAAACCAAATAGCATCATTGAAAGAACATTAATATTAAAATGATGATTCTGTTTCAGAGAGAATTTTGTGAGTCATTAAAGCACTGTGCACTATCTCAAAGCAAACTCAGCATAGCCTCCACCTTCTATTCATTTTGGGGACTGGTTCACTGTCTATCCATGGTGTCCGTCAAAAATATATGTACTCGTGGACCAGCTCTATGGATTATCCATTTAACTGAATATTGTGGAGGTACCCTGCTCCCATATTTGGAACATACCAAGCTCTTCTGTAACTTGTTCTGGTCTGCTAACCATGGGTAAGAAGACAGACTGTTGATTGGCTGTATAGATGGAACTGGGGTACATTCACAAATCTTTAACCAAAAAAGTGAGTCTTTTCCTTTGACCTGGTTCTTTCCTTTGTAGCTGTTTCCTTTCTAGCTAAACAGCTTGGTAGTACAGTGGATAGATCACTGGACCTGGAGTTAGGAAGACCTGAGTTTAAATACAGCCTCAGAAATTTGTGTGATGCCAGGCAAGTCCTTTAACCTCAGTCTCCTTCTCTGTAAAATAGGCATAATAATATCATTTACCTCCCAGGATTTTTGTGAGGATCAAATTAGGCAATATTTGCAAAATGCTTTGCTAATCTTAAATCACTATATAAATAGTGGCTATTGCTCTTGTTATGATGATGATATAGGGGGATATAGGTGCTCCCTATACAAGGTAACACGTGGCAGGCCTTTTTTCTTTGACTATTTGTGTTTACTCTTTCCTGCATTAAGTTAAGGAGGCTTCAGGTGGCTATGACACTGTGAGCTTTGAAAGGTCAAAGGAGTCCAGAAGACTCCAGAGTCTCCAGGAGCTATCAAAATCCAGGAGCTATAGTGTACGCCTGGAAATGTCAAAAGCTAGACAATGAGGAGCAAAATTCTGAGCAACTTGCTTGACCTAATCTAGCAGTAGAGGAGATATAGACTCATCCACCCATTGGTGGCACAGTGGATAGAGCACCCAGCCTAGAGTCAAGAAGACTCATCTTCCTAGGTTCAGATCTGGCTTCAGACACTTACTAGCTGTGTGACCTTGGACAGGTCACTTAACCTTGTTTGCCTCAATTTCCTCATCTGTAAAATGAACTGGAGAAGGGAATGGCAAACCACTCCAGTATCTTCACCAAGAAAACCCCAAATGGCATCATGAAGAGTTGGACATGACTGAAAAAATGATTGAACACAGGAACTCATTGGGCATTCTGCCTTCAGAACTGAATTTGGTGGGGAAAATGCTATGTAGAAACCACATTAAGTTTGAGCCTACTATTCCCAGAGACCAAGGTAGTATAAGGGAGAGTGTGACCTAAGTTGTGGAGGGAAAATATTTATATTTCTGTTCTTGATAAACCTTCTAATTAAATATTCTTTTGTAAAGAATAACTAACATAGTAGACTGAGAGAATTAGAAATACCCCCAAACTCTAAAGGTCCCCTTCAAACTCTCCTGAGGGGAAATGTAGCTGGTTTCACTTTGGGAGATTGAGTCCAGAATCATCATTACCTTGAACTGGCATTCTAACCACTGCCCTGGGGCCATATCTTCTTGATAGGATGAGATTTCACCATAGCTAGGTGCTCCCATACCCAGCAGGCTCTACTCCAACTAGTTTTCCACTATGTCTTCTCATTCCGCCTTCCTCAGACCCAGCATTCCAACTAACACCCTTGAGTCCTCTGCTCCTGATTGGTGAGCATTCACTGGGTGGGTCTCCAGACCCACCATGCTACACACTCTCTGTTTTCCTGCCATGACACATGCATTGTCCTACCCTTTCTGCTACCTCTTCATTTTTCACCTATTACTCTGGGAATAGCAATCAAAGCAGTCCTACCCTTGCTGGAAAGGATTGTTTGATTTCATTCATTATCCCTGTGACTCCTCAGAACAAAACACCCCTCCTCAGCCACCACTCGCCCTATATGTGCTATCTTCCTCCATTAAAATGTAAGCTCCCCGGGGACAGAGATTGTCTTCTTTTTGTATCTGTGTCCCTAGTGCTTAACACAGTGTCTAGCACATAGAAAGCATCTAATACTGGGTGGCATAGTGAATAAAGTACTGGGCTTGAGTTTCCAGAATTCAAATCCAGCCTCGGACACTAGTTGTGTGGTCCTGGGCAGGTTATTTCACCCTGTTTGCCTCAGTTTCTTCATCTGGAAAATGATCTGGAGAAGGAAATGGCAAACCACTGCAGTATCTTTGCCAAAAAAACCCCAGATGAGGTCATGAAGATTTGGTCACGACTGAAAAACAACTAAACAACAACAATAAACATTTAATAAACAATTTTTCAGTCATTCATTGCTAATATGTTGCAGTGCCATGTACCTTTTTATTGACTTCAACTTCAGTTCTTCAGAAACTATGATATTCTGTGACTTCTCTTAAGATGAGAAAATCAAGACTATAGAGGTTAAGTGACTTATTCAAGATCATATAATTAATGACAGAAATGTCTCTTTCTAGCTATCCAATTTATTGACCTTGTGTTCAATGCTTCTTAGTTTTACACAGCTAAAATTTCTTTCAATTAAAATATTCATCCCTGTTATTTCTAAAAGCAAAAAAAAATTCCACTTAAATAATTTTACCTTTCTCTCCTAAACATAAAGAGAATAATCCACTGCAGAAAATATTTCACCCGAAAAACTAGCCATTTATAAAAGAACTAGCTCTTCTAATAGTTAAATTAAAGAAATTCAATTATCTCTGACTGATTATCTCCCACTCCAGAGAACTCTTGCATGAGATTCTGAATTGAAACATCAATATAAAGTAAGGTGAACTTTCAATTAAATGACCATGAGAAAATTTTCATCTAGCTTAGTTTATTTAAATGACTCATCCTCACTGAAGATGGTTCCTTTGGTAACTAGAATATTTTTCTCTTAACGAACATTTCTTTTTCCAAGAGAAGCTTTTGGCATATATTCCAGAATGCAGTCAACTTTCTTATATGTTGGAGAATTATTCAACTTTCTTTCAAAACCTGATAAGATTCTGTTAGGTCCATGCCATGGGGTTGCCTTGCTAAAAGGTCCCATCTTGGATGGGATCTATGGCAAATCTGAAACTGAAATCTGTTCCATTACGTGGCGTTGGTGATAAAATATTTCCCCTCACTAGTCAGGCCTGTGAAAGTATTATTTGCACACTGCTGAGATTATCAAGATTAGTTTAAAAACCAAGTCAGTTGTCAGATCCCACTCTGTAAATAAGCTAAGACTCTAATCTGTGCATAGTACTCAAAACCTAAATAAATAAATAAAAGTGTGGGGGGAGAGGGGGAAGGGCACAAGAGATATGAAGCACAAATACCTGCAATAGTCTAGAACCTGCCAGAAAAATAATCCCGTCAAACAACAGGAATTATTTAAATTCTTATTATAGGTAAGGCTCTGTGCTAAGCACCAGGGATACAAAGAAAGGCAAAAACACTGCCCCTGCCCACAAAGGAAAAAAAGCTCACATTCTAATAGGAGAGAGAAACAGCTTTGTACATCCAAGATACCTACAAGGTATCTAAATCTAAGGGATGAACTGAGTACTTTTCAAAATTTATAAATTCTTTAAAGTCCACTTAACAAATGTGATTGACTCTGGACAATCCCCTAAGCCAAATCCCTTCTCCAATCCTTTCAGGGTCTAACAGTTGATTATGCCTTCTTTTCTTCTTCCACCAGTCTGATTGAAATCAAATTCAACAGGCATTTATGAAGCATCTACAGGGAGGCAGCATGGTATAGTGGAAAGACCACTGGCTCTAGAGTCAGAGGACCTGAGTTCTAAGCCCACCTCCGATGGATGATTGGTGATCTTGGGCACATCACTGAACCTCACTTTCCCATAAAATGAGAGATTGGACTAAATCAAGTCTGATAACCTTTCCAGCTCTAGAGGTATGATCCTAGCATAAGATGTGCTAGGCACTAGGGATACAAAGACCAAAAAAAAGTCCCTGTTTTCATGATAACTGGTGGTACAGTGGATAGAATGTTGAAACTGAGGTCAGGAAGCACTAAGTTCAAATCTTGCCTCAGATATTTATTACCTATGTGACTTAATCTCTTTTCCTCAGTTTCCTCTACAGTAAAATGGGAATAATAATAGCACCCATTGTTGTTGTTTAGTTGTTTCAGTCATATCTGACTCTTTGTGACCTCATTTGGGGTTTTCTTGGCAAAAATAATGGAATGGTTTGTTATTTCCTTCTGCAGCTCATTTTATAAATAAGGAAACTGAGGCAAAACAGGATTTAGTGACCTGCCCATGGTCACACAGCTAGTAAGTGTCTGAGACCAGATTTGAACCCAGGAAAGGGGGTCTTCCTGACTCCAGGGCCAACACTCTATTCACTGGCAGAGGAATGACATGATCAGAACTGTGCTTTAGGAATAGCTATTTGGCTGCTGTTTATAAAATGGACTAAAGAGTACCTCCTTAACTACATGAACATTGTTAGTTACCAAAAGAAAAGTGAGGTATTCCTTTTTTAAGGGAAATCTGGGTCACCAGAACATGCCCCCTTACCTGGGCTAACCCAAGTAAAGAAAGACTACAGTTACTAATCCCCACATACTGTAACCACAGCCTGGAGAAGAATGTCAGAAAGAGAGAACACATAACCCTTCTAGTTTTAACCTCAGGCTACCAATATGAGAATGCCTTTCCATCTTCACTTTGCTACAAGGAAACCAAGGCTTACAGTGACACCCCTATGCCTGATTTTGCAAACCTGCGTGGTGAGTTTGCCTGGATTAATAATAGAACAGCAAAAGAACAACAACAAAAAACTAACGTTAACCTTGGGGGTCTTCCTCCAATCCTTTGGAAAGGGAGACATCACATTGGCTCCTACAAATCATGAACTGTGGGGTGGGGAAGAAATCAACAGGCCATGGCATGTTTACATGTTTATTAGAATAGTTTTCGCTTCACTCTTTGGACAGTTCCTGTCTGTTTTCAATTACTCAATTACCCTTTCTAAATAAAGATTTTAAAGCTAAAAATTTCCACTTAACCAAACCATCTCACATCATCATCATCGTTCCAGGCACTTGAGCTGTTGAAACCAGCTCCCTCCTGCAGGAGCAATGTGACAAGGGCACAGATTTCTCTCAACAGATGGTTTTCTAACACCATGAAAAAAATATCAGTCTGTACAACACCAAGTAGTAATATGTGTAGCCAATGTTTCCCCTGCTCTATAAGAAGTGGGAAACCGATATTATCTTGGAAGGAAATGAAATAGCTGGCATGGGGATGGGGAGAAAGGGGTGTGTGCCAAGCCCCTACCATTATTACAAAGCCAGCTTGACAATAACCTTGGTTCAGGATTTAAGATGGATTGACTTTGACCATTCCCAGATGACTGAACGAACTGTCAGGAACTTAGTGGATTTATAGTGAAAACTGGCCTCAGATTTCAGGGGTGTGGTAGAGACAGTTCTGACCAGCTTCAGAGAGCTGATTTTTAAATTTTCAGTGTGATCATTTACACCTTATGCTGAAAATAAGGACTTGATTTATTGTCTTGTTGATTGGCTAAACTTAAGAAAGAAATGGAGACAATTTTAATCAGGCAGATTAGACTTTTAAGTGTGTTGGGAAAACCCTTTCTCAGGTCATTCAGACCAACCCCTTCATTTTACAGACAAAGAAACTGAAGACTGAGAAATTAAATGACTTGTTCAGGGTCACATAGAGATGGCAATATAGGTCAGCTGTGACTCCCATTCCAGAACTTTTTCCACTACACTATATTGCCTTTGAACTTGGGCATTTAATCATCTACTGGTACATATTCTTTCCATCAGTGAGAGGGACTCAGAACCCTCTCCAAACAGATCCTTTCTCCTCCTTTATATAGTATCAAAGATAGATCATAAACTATTGCATCAGTCAGTCAATCAACAAGCATTTATTAAGTACTTATTTGTACTAGGCATTGTGCTAAATGTTGGATACACTTGTTGTCACTGAGTCATTTCCATTGTGTCCGACTCTCTGTGACCCCATTTGGGGTTTTCTTGGCAAAAATACTGGAACTGGATTTGAACTCAGGTCTTCCTGATTCCAAAGTCTGTTCTCTAATCACTGCCACCTAGCTGCCCCAGAATTGGGTACCAAGAAAGGCAAAAAACCAATCCCTAATCTCGAGGAGCTCACATTCTATTAGGCAAGACAACATGCAAACAACTATATATACAGTATAAATGGCAAGTAATATCAGACAGAAGGCATTAGCAGGGGAGGGAAGGGGAGAGAGGACTGGGAAAGGCTTCCTGCAGGAGATGGGATTTGAGTTGTCTTGCATATGACTTTAGGAATGGGAAGCTCATTACTTGGGGGAAGAAAAGCTCAGATTGCTGTAATATTCTCATATTGGCAAAAGGGAATGGCTAAATGTAAGCAGAAATAGAGAAGATGGGAGGAGGAAGCTTGCAGAGAGGAATTACAGCTATAACTTCAAGTATTTGAAGAACTGTCACCTTGCTTGGCCTCAAATGTGAGAACTAAGAGTGTTGAGTGAACATTACAAGAGACAGATTTCAGCTAGATGTAAAGGAAAGTTTCCAACAATTAGAACAGTAAAAAAATGGAACGGGCTGGGGATCTTCGAGCAGAGTCCAAAGAACCACTTGTTTGGGATGATGGAGACAGAATTTAATATCTGGAGAGGACTTGGACCAGTGGATGTCTGAGGTCCCCCATAACTGCAACTCTGATCCTCTGATGTGGTTCAATTTCCTTTAAAAGCAATCAGGGAATACTGAAAACCATCCCTGATTTTTCAAAATACAGTTACAGAAATTTTAACTAAGATCCTGTGGAACTGTAGGCCAACTCCACCCAGGGAGTTTTTGCCATCATCTCAGTTCATTTCTTTGACTGTAAATGTGTTTTTTTTTCTCCTATCTCCAGAATGCAATCTGAGGCATCAGTCCCTGCCCCTCTCTGTAACCTCATAGCAATAAACACAGAATTCTGTGGTTTTTGTATAAGAGGCCCAGGAAATATCCAGAGACCACCTACTTAAAAACATGAGAACATAAGAATTTCCATTAAGGGCAGGCCAGCCTAGTATTCTATAGCTAAGAGAATCAAGGGATATCAGCAAAGATTTAAGTTTCTACTGTGTTCTTGGAATCATAGAATTGGAAGAAAACAATCATTTATTAAGTGTTTATCATGGGCTAGGCACTGTGCTAAGCAGTTTATAATTTTTATTTCACGTGAGCCTCACCATAACCCTGGGAGGAAGGTGTTATTACTTCTTATTGTTCAGTCATGTCTGACTTCATGACCCCATTTGGGGTTTTCTTGGCAAAGATACTGCAGTGGTTTGCCATTTCCTTCTCCAACTCATTTTACAAAAGAGGAACTGAGGCAAACATGGTTAAGTGACTTGTCCAGGATCACATGACTAGTAAGAGTTTGAGACTAGATTTGAACTCATGAACATGAGTCTTCCTGATTTTAAGCCCAGTGAACTATCCACTGTGCCACCTAGCTGACCCCCTATTATTATCCCCATTTTACAGTTGAGGAAACTGAGGCAGACAGAGGTTAAATGATTTGTCCAGTGTCATACAGCTAGTATGAAGCCAGATTTGAACTAAGGACTTCTTGACCTCAGGCCCAGCACTCTATCCTCTGTATCACCAGCTACCTCTAAAGGGATCTCAGAGGAGAAGCACTACTCCCCTTTACAACATCTATAATAAGTAGCTCTCCAACCTCACCTATGCTGCAAAAAGACATGTTCATCTCCCTTCAAATTAACCCCAAAGGTGAGGAACTTGTATTTATTCTCAGACAGTGTTGATGTATTGGTTAATTTTGTTGAGCTGTGTTTTTTCTCCTCTCCCTTTTCTTTGTTCATTATTACAAGGAGTGGTTACTGGATAGAGGATAGAGAGAGATATATTTAGAAATGATGGTGATGTAAAAACAAAGGATATTAAAAACATTTTTAAAAGAATTGTAAAAACAAAGTATATTAAAAACATTTTTAAAAGAATCTTTAAAAAACAACAACAACAAATTAACTCTAAAGGTGGAGAGTCATTCTTCTGTTCTAAATCTTTTTTCCCTAATAAATGTTCAACAAACTTTTATTAAAGCACAAACTATGTGCCAGGCACTATGTTAACTGCTAGGGATTAAAAAATAACAAAAAAGAAAGAGAATCCCTGCTTTCAAGGAGTTTATATTCTAAGGGTGGGAAAACAACACATAAAAGGGAATTGAAAAGTTGGGGATGGGGAAAGAAGGTGACCAATTGGGGTGAAGTCGAGTGAGTCAGAAGCAAAGCCAGGAGAGGAATGAAGTATGGCTAGCCTATGCCCTTCCTCAAAATTTTGAATGTATTACTAACCTCCCAGTTACCCTTAATAATCATACTGGACATTTATAGAACACAGAACTTTTACGCGGACTGTCTCATCTAATCCTCACAACCATCATGGGAGATAAGTGCCACCATTATGCTCATTTATAGCTAAGGAAACTGAGGCTCAGAGACTTTAAATAACAGAAATTCAAACCCAAATCTCCCACCTCCAAGTTCAGGGTTCAATTCACAGCTGTATTGTTAATTATCTTGTTGTAGATTATCTGTTCCATCTCCCAAATTAAACAGTAAATTTCTTAAGATTAGGGAATATGTCATACCTCTTTATACCAGCATTTAGAAGTTGCAAACTTTGCAGTTGTTTAATAAGTATTTGGTAAATTTAAGTGAATAATAAAAATTCTCTTTTTAATAGGGAAAATGACACAAAAAAGATCATAGGATCATAGATTTAGGACTGGAAGAGGCTCTAAAGGGTACCAAGTCTAACCTCCTCATTTTACAGATGAGGCACAGGGTAAGTAGGTAAGTGTCTTGCCTTGGCTCACATAACTAATGTGTTTTAGCCAGGATTCAAACTCAGATCTTCTTGTTTTTAAATCCAGCACTCTAGCTCCTATACAAAATCCTAACTGTTCTCTGTTGAATTTTAGTTCAGGAGAAGGTATGTTTTTTAGAGCAGGAGGGCCTTCCCAAGTTCCCCAGAAATCACAGGGTACAGGTAATTATTGATAAGCAATGACAGCACTGTTGTGAACTATGACTTGGGGCATCTCCACTCATGGCATCATAGAAACAGAGTCTGTGGCCCAAACTCTCATTTAACAGAAAATGAAACTGAGGCCTACTTAGGAAAAATAACTTGGTCAAAATCTCATAGCTAATTAGTGGAGGAACCAAGACTAAAACCCAAGTCTTCTGACTCCCAGACCAATACTCTTCATCACACCACGGTCATCAGGTATTGGATATTTCCTCAATAAGCATTTTTCATTGGAACAACGATTTTATGCAATTTTTGAGATATTTTTGATATTTATGCAATTTTTGAGATTTTTGCACATAAAGTAGAATACTGGGCTCTAAACTTTGTTAGAGAAATTAGATGTGCTCAGTGCAGTCTCCCACTCTATGAAGCAATTGCATCTACACCAGGAGTGGGGAACCTCCAGCCTCGAGACCACATGTGGCCCTCTAGGTGCTCAAACTTCACAGAAGTTTGTATTCAGTCAAAGGGCCTCACTTGAAGACCTAGAGGGCCACACGTGGCCTCAAGGCTACAGGTTCCCAACCACTGGCTACACCTTCCATCCTAATAGATGTAGTCTCTGTTTGGATACTCCCTGAAGTTCAACATATATGTCTGACTGTTTCTATCATTTCTTTCCTTGGCTATCAACAATAATATGGTCACTTTCTCCCAAGGTTTCTACTACTCCTAAATAATAACAATAACACTAATAACAATAGCTAGCTTTTGTATAATGCTTTAAGGTTTGCAAAGTACTTTACAAATATTATCTCATCTTATCCTTGCAACCTTAAGAAGTTGGTGCAATTATTATTTCTATTTTTACAGATGAAGAAACTGAGGCAGAGTGCCTGGCTAAAGGTCACACAGCTAGTGAGTAAGGTGAGATTTGAGCTCAAGTCTTCCAGACTCCAGGTACTGTGCTTTCTCCACTGGACCACCTAGCTGCCACGTCAGTTCTTCCTTGCCAGTCAGAACAAAGGCCAAAGTTCCCTTCATCTGAAAATGAGAGGGTGGTGGACATGATCTCTAAGATCCCATCCTTCTCTAAAACATAGGCTCCTTCCTAACTTCTTCTGCCTGCCAGAAAAGAAAACTGAGCTTATGAGATGCTCAGCTTTTAGAAGAATAACTAACATTTCTATAGTACTTTAAGGTTTTTATAGTACTTTAGATGCATGACCTCAGTGGAACCTTGCTACATCCCTGTGGAGCAGCTGGTGTTAGCATTATCCTCATTTTGTACATGAGGAAACGGAGGCTCAGAACAGTTAACTGACTTGTTGAGAGTTACATCACTAGTGAGCAAGTGAGGCAAAATTAGAACACAGATCTTCCTGACTCCAAGTCCCATGGACTCCAGTCAATGTCCTGCCAAAGAAAAAAATTAAGTCTTGCCCTTTTTCTGAAACTGCAGAAGTTGTACCCCCAAGCACTATTTCAGATGAAAAACTGTATCATATACTGTCTTTGGAATGAAAACAATGAATCAGTCCAAATCTTCAGAAAAAAAAGAAGAATATCTTGAAAAATAAAACATTAAAGGTCAAATCAATGCCAGAGCCCAGATAGTCTGCACTATTTACTGAAGGAATTGCTAAAAGTAACTGAAATTAGAAATTCCTTTTTTTAAAAGAACAGTAATCACATCCTGTCAGTAATTTATTAATAGCAAATATCTTCTGACTAAATTTATATTCCAACCTGTCCATCTCTATATTAATAACATATTTCTATAGCTAAATTTTATAACACATTTTGCTCATAACAACCCTTTGTGTTAGGTACTACAAATATCCTTCCCATTTTACAGGGAAACTGAGGCTTGGAGAGGTTAAGTGATTTGTCTGGTGTCAGAAAGGTAGGAAGTTTTGGAAATGGAATTCTGGAAAATTGATGTGCTGTTGTCGTTTCCGACTCTTTGTGACCCCATTTGGTGTTTTCTTGACAAAGAGACTGGAGTAGTTTGCCATTTCCTTCTCTAGGTCATTTTACAGATGAGAAAACTGAGGTAAACAAGGTTAAGTAACTTGCCCAGGGGTCACACAGCCAGTAAGTGTCTGCAGCTAGATTTGAACTTGAGGAGATGAATCTTCCTGACTCCAGACCCAGCACTCTAAACACCGCACCAGTCTCGTTGACTTATTTGACTGCTATGCCTCTCCATTAGCTTGTATTGAGCTTTTCATTCACTTAAACACTCAGGTCTCTATTTTCTTCACAAAGACTATTGTCTAACCACATTTCATTCATATTGCATATAGGACTTCACATTTATCCCTGTTAAATTTCATCTTTGTGCAGGATTCTCCACGACAATGGTAAAAATCTTTGGTAAGCCAGTGCCATCTCATTTTTGTATAGATAACAAAAGAATCATTGATCAAAGTTGTGTCTGTGGTTATATCTATGAAGTACTCTCATATTATTTTAATATAGATCCTGTCTAAATGGAAGAAGGATCCTATCTATATAGCAAAATCCCCAAGATGCTTCTATTTGCAGAGGACATTATGCTAATAAAGGGGCAGTGTGGTTTGGAGACTGGATGGCTGGCCTTTGGAGTCAGAAAGTCTTGGATTAAAGTCTCACTACTGACATATAATGGCTGTGTTATCCTGAAGCTATTTACTCTCTCTCAAAACCCCAAGAATCTTTCTAAGACTATAAGTTACAGGCAAGTTGCTAATTTACAACTGTAGAGAAAGTTTCCATATCATGGAGTTTCTTGTGCTAATGAAATAACAGGTATAGAAAAATGTAAAAAAAAAAAATTAAATCCATGATCATTCAAAAAGAGACTGGACTAGTCATCCACAATAGAAAAACAAAGTGGATGAAAATCCATATTTCATAGAATGAGTCCATTCATCTGGATGGAAAGCTCATTGAATTGGCCCATTAGTACATATATCTTGGACAGGAACTACAGATATAAAATGATACAGGCCTAGAAGACATCAGGAAGATTATGAAACATATTACCTTTTTGGAAATTATACAGCATATTCTATAATTATAAGCTATTCTCTGTGAATCATGCAACACCATGACATCAAAATAATGACTCAAAGTTTAATGGAGAGATTAAGAGGTATAAGAGAGGAGCAGGCTGCAGAAATATTGGTAATGATGATCTATGCATAAGAAGTTACATAAAACAATCAAGATTATCTAAGCCCAGAGGTAGATTGCTCACATAACAAAAATGAAGGATAATAAATGGATGGTCCAGTTATTACACTGCTATCCATAAGATGGTAAAAACCTAAAGAAATGCTGCCCCCCCAGTAGTTGGTGTGACATAGTGGAAAGAGTTCTATATTTGGAGCAAGAGGACTCTGGTTTGGGTCTTGGTTTTGCTAATTACTACTCATGACTGAGCTTAAATTAACTTCACGTCCTTGGGCCTCATTTTTAAAATGAGGAGTTTGAAAACAAGGATCTAAGACATCTCTAAAGGCCTCATGATGGAAAATGCTATCCACACCCAAAGAAAGAACTATGGAGTTTGAATGCAGATCGAAGCATACTATTTGCTATTTTTTTCTTCTGTTGAGTTTTGTTTCCTCTTTCTGGTGGTTCCTCCTATTGGTTCTAATTCTTACTTACAACATCACTAATGTGAAAATACGTTTAATGGGAATGTATATGTATAGCTTATATCAGATTGTGTACTGTCTTGGGGAGAGTGGTGTGGAGGGAGGGGGAGAAAAAATTTTAAACTCAAAAGCATATGGAAGTGATTGTAAAAAAAATTAATAAAAAAAGAAGAAATGATGAGTTTGGACCAGATGGCCTCTATAGGATCATTTTCATCACTAAATCTATGATCCCATGGTCCTCTGAGTTATGAGGGGATAAGAATAGTACAGGATAAGAAAGTATGGAAGGGATTCAATCAAAATCAGTGGAAGAAGTACCCAAAGGAGTGACATAATGGATCCATCAGAATTTCAAAGTATAAGTTTCATTTTATTGTTCTATTCTGTGAGGAATCTTTTATATCTTGATTCTGTCTTAGAACGCATTATCTATTCCTCTCAGTTTCATGCCATTCACAAATCTGCTAAGTATGCCAGTGCCTTCATCCAAGGCACTGATAAAATTTGTGAAAGGAACAGGACCAAGGACAGATCCCTGGGACTCTCCATTAGAAACCTACCTCCTGAATGTTCTTACCTGTGTAATGTCAGATTTGACATTTTTTAATGGTAAGAACATTGGGAACTGTTGGTATAGACATACTTGGTAAGACATTCATGAACATGTCTCACCAGAATCTTGTGGACATGAGGTGAAGACCAGATTACACAGGTAAGAGCATTCAGAAATGACTGAATAATCAGACCAAAAGAGTATTGATTAATGGAGCATTGTTAACCAGGATGTATTTACACTTTAGAATTGATTGAGAAAACACAAAATAACAAAAAGCTACTATGAATCCAGTAAGTGAATTTATATTTTACTTATCACAATATAATCTACATATATTTGAAGAACAGCAGTACATATGTAGGTATTATTCATTCAGCATACAGAAGATATGTTTGCTTAGTTTTGAAATG
The DNA here is from genome assembly GCF_900497805.2 of Vombatus ursinus. Lineage (NCBI taxonomy): Eukaryota > Metazoa > Chordata > Mammalia > Diprotodontia > Vombatidae > Vombatus > Vombatus ursinus. The sequence goes on from NW_020948739.1 coordinate 8,381,099, forward strand.
ATACATAGATTCACAAAGCCCTTGAAATAACTCTTTGCCCCACCTACCTGGTGTCCACAACTCACAAGTTGGAAACCACTATGCTATGACAATCTCCTGACCTGCCAACCAAGTAACCTTGCCAAAAAGAGAAATTAAATTAGTCTGGTATGATTTGTTCTTGATGAAGCCACCATGATGGCTCATAACAGAAGCTTTTTCTTCTTAGCTCCTTAACTATCCCTTTATGCTCTAGCATTTTGTCATGAATAGAAGTCAATCTCTTTATTTCTTATTCCTGTATTTTACTGAAAAATCTATCTTATTTTTATAAAGCAGGACCACATCTACCCATCTCCAATCCTTTTGTATATTTCCTATTTTCTAGGATTTTTCAAAGTAAAATAGTAGCCCTCACAGTTAAGTAAGGCAGTTGGTAGAGTGCTGGCCCTGGAGTCAAGAAAAGCTGAATTCAAATCCAGCTTCAGATACTTCCAAGCTATGTTACTATAGGGAAGTCACTTAACTTTTGTCTGCCTCAGTTTTCTCATCTGTAAAATGAGGATAATAATAACATCTACCTCCCAAGGTTGTTGTGAAGATCAAATGAGATAATATTAGTAAAGTACTTTGTAAATGTTAAAGCATAATATAAATGCTAGCTATTAATATTACCTGCAAATTCTCTCTACAACCCAGGATACAGCTAAAATTGGGTCAGTGACTTGAATTCATTGAGAGAAGCTAAGTGCTCTCTTACTATCTGCTCAGGGCAAGTAGGTGGTCAAATGGATGGAGTGGCAACCTTGGAGTGAGGAGGACCAGAATTTACTTGTGACCTCAGATATTTACTTGCAACCTGAGTAAGTCACTTAACCCTGTCTGCCTCAATTCCTCATCTGTAAAATGAACTGGAGAAAGAAATGGCAAACCACTCTAGTATCTTTGCCAAGAAAACCCCCAAAAAGGGTCATGGAGAGTCAGACACAACTGAAATGAATCAACAATACTGTGTACTCACTTATCTTAGACTTTGATCCTCCATTAAACATTTTTGTTCTACACTTCCCATACCAAAAATCATTCTCCTTGGTTTGGAAGTCCAAAGCAAGAGTAGTTTTCCCTTCCCTCCTCAGTTATCTGTTCTGACCATTCCATCTTAGTTCTATCAATTCTTCAATCTTCTTTACATTCCCATCAGAGTCCTTTAAAAATCTCCCTTCTTTTTTTCTTCAATTTCAGCATTCATCTGTAAACATCAGATCCTTTGGGGCTTTTAGCTCTCCTGACCTTCATATATAAGTGAAAGGGAATAAGCATTTATTAAGTACCTACAATGGCACTGTGCTAAGCACTTTACAAATATCTCACTTGATCCTCACAACAACCATAGGAGGTAGGTGCCAACATTATCCACATTTCGCAGCTGAGGAAACTGAGGCAGGTTGTGTTTAAGTGACTTGTCCAGAATCAAACAACTAGTAAGTGTCTGAGGCCAGATTTTAAATCAGGTATATCTAACACCAGGCACAGCAAGCAGTCTATCTACTGCCCAACCTAGCTGCCTCATGTAAGGCCAACACACTGAAGGGCCAGACATAAATTTTTTCTTGGTATCTGTACCACAAGGCCCTTGAAATTTCCTCCAATAATCCCTTACAAGGCATTACGACAATCCAAATGGCATTCCTACTTCACCTTTCACAAGGAAAAGCAGATTAACTTAAAAGGAAACCAACTCCGAAAAAAATCAGCCATAGGAGTTCCCAAAAAGAGATTAAACCCTTAGGGTTGACAACTAAGGTTTTAGCACTAGTTAGCAGTCCATAAGGATATCAGGCAAGCTGTCTGGACTCACATCACAAATAAGCCAGTCACAGACATGCATAAAAAGAAAAAATACTAGTATTTGTGACCTATCATAAGAAGAAATAAAGGAGAAGAAATTATTAAACACCATTATATTCCAAGCACTGTGCTAAGCATTTTATCTCATTTGGTCCTTAGAACAACCCTGGGAGGCACTTACTATTATTATCCCCATTTAACAATTGAGGAAACTGAGACAAATATATGTTAAGTGACTTGCCCAAGGTCATACAGCTAAGAAGTGTCTGAGGCTGGGTCTGAACTCAGCTCTTCCTGACTCCAGGCTCAGTACTCTATCCACAGCTAGCCAGTCATAATATCCTCTAGGCAAACTGCTGACTAACAATATTTCAGGGATGCAAAAATCTATATAGATCTTAGCTTCTATCCTACTAAGGGTACATTAACACAACAGATATTAGTAGTAAAGCATTCAAACGAGCAAAGGTTATCACAAAGATATCAATCTGACTTTTAAAGAAGCACATTGAAAATAGACTATTCAATTATTATCAAAAGCAAAAGCAGAAAAAAAATCTCTAGTGGATCCCTGAAGGCAAAACTAGGGTATCCAAGAATGAGAACCCTCAATAGAGACTCTTTTCAGTGGGTTCTTACAAATGCAAATGGCGTCCAAAATCTTGGGCAAAGCTCTCACCCTTCAAATTTCCTACTGGGACTACTTCCCCTAATTTGTGCTTGCATTGGAGGATCTCTACAGAGGGTCCAGGCAAATGCAAAGGGCCCCAAATTTGTCCCAGGCCAGACTCCACAATATAGCACTCCCTTTGAGTGCTCCACTCTCAATTATACATGTCACCAAAGGTAAGCTCCTAGCTCACAGTTATGAAAAGTCCGTTTTTCCCCTTGTGGAGTACCACAAAGAATCAGACGTAACTGAAAATAATAAAGCACTGGGTGCAGAAAAAGGGGAGAGAGGTTATGCTGGCATAAGCTTATTATTAATTCATTAATTAATTAGTTCATTAATTAGTAACATTTGCACAAGTTCAAACTCAGGTCAATTTCAAAACAGCAATGGAAAAGAGATCAAGTCAAAAATATGGTCCATTCTTGCCAGCCACCATGGCATTGGAGTAGCTACTATAAAGTGCTCTAGGAAATCATCCATCTCATTCAATTCAATTCAACAAACAATAAGCAAATGCTTTTTGGGTAAAAAGAGAGGTCATAACTTATGTAGTAACATTTTGAGCTTTTTGGAATAGGTCTATCAAATAAAGTTATGGTACAACAGATTTAAGGTTAAAGGGGTCCTTGGGGCCATCCAGGCTAACCAATTCATTTTATAGACAAAGAAACTGAGGCACAGAGAGGTTAACTGATTTTCCTAGGGTCATACTGCTAGTAAATTTCTGAGGCAAGATTTGAACTCAAATCTTCCTGACTTCCAACCCAGAACTCTATGTACTATACTGCCTAGCTGTCTCAAGTCGATATTTCTTAAAATGAAATGTTAAAAGCTCAATAATGAATGAGTGAATGGGACCACAAATGGGTATTATTCATTATGTATTAACCCAATTCATTGTTGTTGTTCGCCATTTCAATCACGTCTAGCTCTTTGCTACCCCATTTGGGGTTTTCTTGGCAAAGATACTGGAGAGGTTTGCCATTTTCTTCTCTAGCTCATTTTATAGGTGACAAAATTGAGGCAAAAATGGTTAAGTGACTTGCCCAAAGTCACACAGCTAATACATGTCTGAGGCCAGATTTGAACACAGGAAGATGAATCTTCCTGGCTCCAGGCCCAGCACTCTATTCACTGTACCACCTAGATACCCTATTAACCCAATTACCTCCCATCTATTATGTACATATCCTGAATGTGCCTAGTTATTTATATGTATATCCCATTAGAATGTGAACTCCTTGAGAGCAAGGTCTATTCTTGTCTTTCTTTGTATCCCTAGTGTTTAGCCTGGCACATGGGAGGTACTTAAGAAATGACTTTTGAGTGACTAACATACACTGTACTGAAGAAAATATCTAAAGGACCAAAGAGCCACATTGGAAGTTGAAAGAAAAATGATTCTTCTTACTCATTGCTTGTTCACCTGCTTGGGACTTCCTGCCCTTGAATAGGTTTGGCAACTATCTGAGTAGAGGAGGAAAGGCTTCCCTCAGGGCTCTGGGTCTAAGGTGTGTGGGCATGTAAACCTTGTGCTGACATAGCTCCTCTTATCAGCTAACTGATGGAATGGCATTGAGTGAGCAGAGTGAAGATAGAAACCAAAACTTATGTACTTTTACTTATAAACAGAGAACTATGGCTGACAGAATAGAGGACTTCATTATCCTATGTATCAGGCACTGGGCCATACACCTTGGGACAGACGAAGAAATGACACTCATGCTCCCTGCCCTCATGAGGTTTACAGTCCAGTGAAAGAAACAGAACATATACCCAGATAACTCTAATACAACAAAGCTAGGTGGGTCAGTGGCCACCTAGACCAGCCATCTCAAGTGAGTACTATGGATCACAAGTAGGATAGTGATGGGCTGTTAATATGCAATCATTAGTCAGCTAGGTGGCACAATGGATGGAGTGCTGGTCCTGGAGTCAGGAAGACTCATCTACCTGAGTTCAAATCTGACCTCAAACACTAACTAGCTATGTGACCCTGGCCCATTTGCCTCAGTTACCTCATCTTTAAGTTGATCTGAAGAAGGACATGGCAAACCACTCCAGTATCTCTGCAAAGAAAACCTCAAATGGGGAAACAAAGAGTTGGACAGAACTGAAATGACTTAATAAGTGCCATTAGAGTAGTACTATGGCAAGAACCATAGGAGTTAGGGAAAGGAGGGAAACGTTCCTTCCATCTGGAAAGATCAAAGTAAACTCAGGACCATAGGATCACAAATTTAGAGTTGCAAGATCTTAGAGGCCACTTAGTCCTTTATCTTAAAGATGAGGAAACTGAGACTCAGAGAGGCTAAGGGACTTGACCAAGGTCATGAAGGTAGTGGCATAGGCAGTATTTGAACCCAGGTCTTCTGACTGTAGAGTCAGTGTTTTTCCTTTTCTACCACATTTGTGCTAGATCTTGAAAATGGGGTTTGATTTTGACATGAAGAGATGAGAGATGTGAGGAGAGAGGGGAGAATTCTAAGCAGAGGGAAATGCCATGAGTAGGAGTCTGCAGGCAGATCTTTGTAAGGTGTGTTCTGGCAATTGTGAGGAGACTGGGTAGGATAAATCATAGGGTATTCAGAAGAGAATAATGGGAGATATGCTGGAAACATACACTGAATTGGGACCTCATGTGAGTCCTTAATGCCGGAGGATTGAGGTTGGACTAACCAATACCTGCCAAAGAGGTATTCTTTTAAGGACCATAAAGTATTTTCAAACATATTAGCTCACCCCGACTAAGTAGAGAGGTGTATGAGGATGACTTCACAAACAATAAAGCAGAGACACAGATGTTTGGTAATTTTGTCCTTTGTTATACTAACTAAACCAGATTGAGGGTAACTAATAGCTCTCAAACCCATCAATGAATTTAGGGGGATGTCTACCCCGAGCATTGGAATGGCAGAATGGTCAGAAGAGAAGAATCTGTTCCAATGGCCAAAGAGGCGGCTAAAGCAGAAACTGTGGAGAGCTTAGAGCTTGATCAGACATTAAAGACTCAAAGTCATCCACTACATCCTGGACCATCGCCAATCATCTTCAGTTTTGCCTTGCCACTAGACTTTGATGACTCTGAAAGACAGAGTGAGGCTAACAACTTTGCACAACTCTGCCTCACTTAAATCCAATTAATGAGCAAGTCAAGATATCATCCCATGATGTCATTGGTCTTCCTCGAAAAAGAATGATGAAGAACAAATAATCCAGTGGTAAAACTAAGATTAGAACCAGTCTATTACTTGTTCATCTAGGGAAAAAACACACACAAACAAACCATACAATATGCTTTCTGGTGTTGGTTCACTGTTCTAACAGCCTTGATTTTTTCTATTATGATCCAAAATAAATTTTCTTTATAATGATGCTTGACTATAATATAGCCTTGGACAACAATGTCCTTTGTTTTGAGCATCATGATGTGTGGTTTTTCATAAGGAGCTCTGTGTGTGTGTGTGTGTGTGTGTGTGTGTGTGTATGTTTTAAAAGAGTGCAGGTCAGACTGAATCATCTTCTTGATATTGGCACAGAACAGACAACATTCTATTTTTAATAGAAAAAACCACGTCATATTGAACTGTGATAGACTGGTGAGGAGCCCCAGAATGTTATGTCTGCCACCTTCCTGATAAGTCTGTAGGCTGACATAGCCCTATCCAGGCAACAATGACAAATTAATTACCCAAGAGGTCTCGATTTCTCCAGGACTAGTAAATGTCAGCTATGACACTTACTTTCATAAAAGCGATGGTCTTTTGAGTTGAAATACAGGAAGAGAATTACAAATTGAAGGGATTCTGAGTTTATCTCCTACGTCTTCCCACTCACATAAAAACTTTAAGACTTAAAGTTTCTGCTATTTTGTCCACTTATAGGGATACAAATAGGCAAAAACAGTCCCTGCCCTCAAGGAGCTTAAAAATCTAATGGGGAGACAGCATGCAAACAAATATGTGTGTGTGTATGTATATATATACATATATATGTATATCGAGCTATACACACAATCCATTAAGTTACATACATACTCTAAGAAGTGGCACTCCTCTAATTTATAAAATCTGAGGGTCCTGTGCTATTTACTATCTGCCTTCCACCATCTTGTCCAAAGGCTTCCACAACCAGGCTCTTGTCATTGTGTATGGCATGGCCAAATTGCAACAAAGAATAGCCAGGCTCAACAAATGCTGTCCTGATGTGTGAACACCTCCTAAAAATACCTGCCATTAATTAAATAAATAAATCCTTCAGACTTGGAACAAAATGGTCAATGAAAATTTGCTTATTTGCTTATTATTATCATATATTATTGTGCTAATATCTCAGAAAACATGGAGTGAACTTTACCCTGCTAGACAAGGATTAAATATTTTTGTCCTTGGCTCAATGTCCTTGTGTTTGAAGCAACTCTAAAAAAAAGAATTACAAGATGTCTTGAGAAAAGATAGTATCAATAGAATAGACAGTAGAATAGAACTTCCTGTTATTTTGTGTGCCTATTAAGTCACTTCATATCTCTAAACCTAAGTTTTCTCATCTTTAAAATGGGAATAATAATCTACCTTGCATGGACCAGATAAAAAAGGCCTGAACTAGAGCAGAGGCCACGGCAATTGAAATGAAGGATGATAACAACAATAATAATAGCAGCTTTCATTAACACACCACTTTTTGATTAGAAAGAACTTGGTTCATCTGACAAAGGTAAATTACCTCATTTGACCTCTCAGGTTCATAATGAAAAGATTATTTTTTATTAATTTATTTTGATTTATCAACAATCACTTCCATCAGCTTTTGAGGTTTTAAATTTTTCTCCCCTTCCCTCCCTCCCTCCCTCCCCAAGACAATGGAGGCAATCAGGGTTAAGTGACTTGCCCGGGGTCACACAGCTAGTAAGTGTCTGAGACCAGATTTGAACTTAGGTCCTCCTGACTCCAGGGCTGGTATTATAATGAGAGGATTCTTATGTTCACTTTACAGAAAAGGAAACTGAGGTTCAGAGAAGTTAAATCACTTGCCCAAGATTATATAGCTAATAAGTATCAGAGGCAGGATTTTAATCCAAGTCTTCCTGACTCCTTCATTACCTCTTTATCCACTTCCTTGCACCTCTATAATTTCATTATCATCATTGTCATCATCATCATCATTTCAGATTTCCAAAGCATTACAATATTTATACATCAATTTCCTTAAAACTTCCTATGAAGTAGAAAAGCGGTATATCCATTATTATCCCCATTTTACATATGTGGAAAAGAAGGCACAGAAAAATTAAATGACATGTTGAAGGTCACAAAACCAGCATAGGAGGGACTTGAACATAAGTCTTCTGCCTTCAAGTCCAATGGTCTTTCTACTACATGAGAGACATTAGGAAAGAAGGATTGGTGGAACTCAGTCATATTGAGGGGTGGGTGAGGGAAGAGAAGTTAAAGATAATTGAGGTTTCAAGACTTGGTAACATTTTGGCAACATCAATGAAAATAAGTACTATTATTAATGTTCATGTGACTTATTATAGCTTTTCATATAAATGAATGTCATCTTGTTATTTCTTTCCAAATGCAAGATCTATCTAGTATCAATAAGGATAGGGACTAGACTTGTCATTTCATTGATATAGGGAACACCCAGATAAGGAAACTCCCTCTACCAATGCAGGTTAGCACCTTCTTTGTAATTTTTATTCTTATAGAGCTGTCTATAGAACCCAGAGGTTAAATGAAGCACCCAGAGTCAACACAGATTGTTGATTGGTTGTTTGTCCTTCGTTTTCGAAGAGGACCAGTGACATCATGGGTGATGTCTTGACTTGGACGTGAATTGGACTTAAGTGAGACAGTTACACAAAGACATCAGCCTTACACTCTCTTCCAGAGTCATCCAAGTCCAGCGGCAAGACAAAAGTCAAGACTACTAGCAATGGTCTGGGCTGCAGTGGATGACTTTGGAGTCTTTGATGTCTGACCAAGCTCTAAGTGCTCCACAGAGCCTGCTTCAGCCGCCTTTGTGGCCATTAAACAAATTGGTCTCATCTACCCATTCCACCAGTGGAAGTCTTCACATGCTTGGGGTAGACATCCCCCTAACCCACCAATGGGTTTGAAACCTATCAGTTACCTTCAACCTGGTTTAGTCGATGCACATGCTTATCGCTTCTTGGAGCCACAAGTGAGAGCTGGGTAAGAGGTAGACATCCAAGGCGGATGAGCAGCCCTGAGAAGGGCTTAGCAAGCCCTCACACCAAAAGTCCTCCTTGAATACTCCATACACAGTCAATATGTGTCAGAAGTAGGACTTGACCCTGGTTCTTCCTGTCTCTGAAGTCAGTTCTCTATTCACTATGTCATGCAGCCTTTCATAAGATGAGAAAAAACTCTAGGTCTGTTCATGCTAACATTGAACTATGTAATGTGGCGTGCAAAGAAAAGTTAGCTTTGGAGATAGAAGGATCTGATTTCAAGCCCTTCTACTGACATATATTGACTGGGTATCTCTGGCAGTCCCTTGGCCCCTCTGTGCCTCCACTGTAGCCCAAGACCACAAACTGCAGAAGGGTAATCAATATTCATGTAGAGTTTCCTTTTCATGAGTCCCCAATTCCAATGATATCACAGGTCTAGGTTAAAAAAAATGAAGAACATAGCATTATGAATTCCATCTCTACAAAGCTATGATGTCATATGCTATTTTTCTCCAGTTAAGTCTGATCTCCAGATTTCCTTGATCAAAATTGTAATAAAACCCAATTAAATTATACATCAAAGACTCTTTACTTTAAGCTCCTTAAGCCATGTCCACTGCAGTAAACATCCTGTTATCTGCTTTTGCCCTCTTTCCATTAGCATTTCTATGAGTCTATTGCTTACCATTGCCCAGATAAATACTGCTGCTATAAAGCTTGAGAGCAGAGCAGAGCAAATCTCTTTTGCCAGCCTGGGGAATTGCAATGCCAGCATTCAAGCCTGAGGGTACTGGGAGAATATGACTTCATTTTCCTACTTGTTTCAAAATTTATTCCTGGATCTCCTCAGAGAAAAGGGAGCTGTGCCCAGTGAAATAGCAGCTGTGTAAGGGAAGGCAGGGTTAAATTGGACAAGGATACCACAGTCAAGGTGAATCTGAAAACCTCACAGGACAACACACAGAATGAATTTAATGTCATGTGTCTGTTCTTCAGGTCACCATCCATCAAAGAGACACAAATAGAAAGAAAAAAATAGGAAAGGGTATTTCTTTTCTCAGGAAGGTAATCTCCAGAGCACTGCCATTCTGCTATTCACAAACCACACACACACACACACACACACACCCCTAAAGAAAACATTTTCAGGTTTATCAGCTGAAACTGCTATAAGGATTCTATTTTCAGTTCAGTTTCTTTGAGTGTCACCATACAGAGAACTTTAAGATGATGGAGGCAAGTTTACTGAAAGTTGATAGAAGCTCCTAAGAAGGAAGTTGCTGATGTTAGAGACCATTTAGTCCACTCTTCTAATTTTACAGAGACCTATAAAGGTTGAGCAACTTGCCAGAGGTCATACACTTAATGACAGGAAGAATTTGAACCCAGATCCTTTGACTCTGAAGCCAATGTTCTTTCCTCTATACAGGTCTATAGCTGGTAAGATAATTTGACCGAAAAGTAGAATGCCCGAAGGAGAATAAAATGAAATAAGACTAGAAAAGTAGAGAGCAGCCATATTCTGGAGGGCTTTAAATGTCAGGCTAAGGATTTTGTCCTAGAGGCAATAAGGAACTAACTGGTCTAATGAACTCATTGGCTAGAATTGTAAAACCAGAAGTTGGATCTTGGCTCTTGATTTGATTCCTTCCTTGGAAGCATCTGGGAAGAGACAATGCTGTAAAGAGAAAGTGATGGACCTTCTCCTTCCAATGCAGACACATAGCCCCATGAAAATGGGTCTCAGTCTTTTCAACTCTCTGTTTTTTTAGGTGGACAGTAATATGGAGGTGCCAACCTTGTGAATTTCTCAGGAACATAAGCTTCCAATAGTTTGGAAGTCCTGGAATTTGGGAGTCCAGGAGCTGGAGTCCATGCCATATTTAAGGAGTGATCTTTGGGAGTGGCCTTCAGGATCCAAGCCAGTATTAGCTGAGATTAGGACTCATTTGCAGTGCACTTGATGGGCCCAATGCTAAGTAGCAACTGTACTAGGTGCGAGCCCACTCACCCCAGAGACCAAGGTGGGATAGGGAAGAATATACCATCACCAGGGTGTTGGGAGAGAAACTCTATACTTTTGTTCTTGCTATATTTTCAAAGTAAATATCTCTTTGTAAAAGTTAACTGATGTTAATTGGCTAAATGGAACTGGACAGTCAGTTAGTTGGTCTTGGCCAACAATGGGGAAATACAACTGGTAAAGGCTCAAGGCAATAGTATTAGAGAAGAGATACACACACACACACACACACACACACACACACACACGCACGCACACACACACCCAGGAACCACTAGAACCCCAAGGAACAGATGTAGCAGCCTCACTCTGAGATAGCAAGCCAGAGAGCATATTTGAGACACTAACAATTAAGGGAATCAGGAACAAGGCAAAAGAAATTCATCCTCTTTGCACCTTGCCTTTAGCACTATTTTGGGGCATCACAGAATTACAGGGATCTTGTTGATGAGACCAGGGCAAACGAAGACCTTCAGATGGAGTACAGAGTGATCATGATATGCTGTAAAATTATATGTCTGGTAGTGATGTATTTGAAGACTTTGTGGGATCCAGGGCATTTGAAAGAAATGCACTCTGGTCCAGATGGTAATGGAAACAACTGAAGATTCTCTACGTTATGTTCCAGGTACATAGGCAATATAAAGGGAAGAACCACCCTAAGTTAAGAATCATGGGCAGTTCATTGCTTGTACTTGACTAAAATAATTCTCCATTTAGAACAAAGTAGAGATCACAGCCCAGATTTTGAGGTCAGACTCTGGTTTATTAACACTCCAAAAGGTGTATGTATTTAGACTATGAGGAAAATGAGAGCCAAGCTCTTCCATTTCCTCCTCCACTTGAAAAGAGGATATTTTAAAACCAGACCTTTTTCGAGTTCAAGTTTTCTAGAGAGTACAGCCCACAGGATGGGTGGGCTGCTTTATAAGCTGTTTCCCAGGGTGGGTTCTGTCTCCTCAACTGTACTAACGGTTCTGGTTTTTTCTGTGTTTCCTAAGGTTCCTCGTATAACACCTTACCCATGGTAGAAGCCAAATAAATGACTGAAAAACTACTCTTTTGCCACTATTCCAAAACCCTTGTTCTTTTTCCTGATCTTAATCTAAGATTTCATTAGTGTAGGGAGCTTCCAGTATGGGAACTCCTACCACTGTTTGCAGAACAGCAACTTATCTGCAAACTGATGCCTAGGAGCCTAAGAAGGTGAAGGCTATAGGTCATAGAGCTACTATGGGTCCATAGGACAGGAGTTCAGGTCTTTCCAGCTCGAGGTGGTCCTCCAGCCATTCTGCCTCTACTGCCTGTCTACACCTTTATCTATTCATTGTCAATGTCAATGATGCACGTCCCTTGCCAAAAGGATGTAGCACAATGTCTTAGGTAAAGCCCATAATTAACACATTTGCTGAATTGAATCAAAGGACAGGACATCTCAGTGCAGCAGAAGAGTGCTAGATTTGGAGTCTGAATGCAGAGGACAAAGTACTAGACTTGGAATCTGGAAGATCTGGATTCCATTTCTGCCTCAGATGCTTACTTAGCTATGTGACCCTTGGCAAGTGACTTAATCTCTCTTAGTCTCAGTTTGCCCATTTGTAAAATGGGGATAGCAACAGCATGTGTAGTGGATAGGCCTAGACTCAGGAAGATCTGAGTTCAAATCAGTCTTAGGAGATATATGTGTGTGTGTGTGTGTGTGTGTGTGTGTGTGTGTGTGTATCTTAGGAGATATATATATGGAATATATGTGTGTATGAATAAAAATAAGTAAATATAAATAAATGTATATTTGTGTATTTTTGTATTTTGCCTATTTGTATGTATACTATTTGGCCAATCACAGACCTAGACATACTAGCTGTGTGACCTTGGGCAAGTCATGTAACCCTGTTTGCCTCAGTTTCCTCATCTATAAAATGAGCTGGAAAAAGAAATGGCAAACCACTTTAGTATCTTCACCAAAAACCACCCCCAAAACCAAAAAGCAACAAATCTAAATGGGGTCAGGAAGAATCAGACACAACTGAAAAACAACTAAACAACAACATCTCCCAGGGTTGTTGCGAGGATCAAATGAGATAACATATATGAAACACTTTGCAAACCTTGAAACACAATATAAATATGTCAGCTATTATTACTTACTTTGTGACCTAGGTCAAGTCACTAGGCCCCACTTCCCGCTTTTGTGAAATGAAGGGATCACAAGAGCCAGTATCACTGACTCACAGATTATAGGCTCATTGTTATAAAGCTGGAAGGGACCTTCTGGAAGAGCATCTAGTTCAACACCCTCATTTAATAGTTGAGGAAAGTAAGGTCTAGGTCAGTTGATTGACCACCAGGGTGTTGAAAGAGAAAGTTTGTACTTTTGTTCTTGCTATATCTTCAGAGTAAATATCTCTTTGTAAAAGCTAATTGATATCAATTGGTTAAATGGAACTGGACTGTTAGCCACTCTTGGCTAATGCTGATTAGCTTTATATCAGAAGTGGGTTTTGGGCACAAGCACTTTGAACCCAGAACTAGAACTCTTTGGTTGGACTAGAGGACACTAAGGTCCCTTGCATCTCTCAATCTGTTCTCCATTGAGAAATGGAGAAGATGGCAAATTGATTGTGGAAGCAACTTAAGAGATTTTTCCTTTTCTCTTTCTTCACGCCATGAGCACATGCCCACCATGTCCCTGACAGCAGAGCAGCCCATGGCTGGGCCTTTGAATTTACCTGGATGTCCCTTAGGAGACTCTATGTATCCCAGCTCTAAAGCTGAATAAAGGTTTCTGTCTCCATGTCCCTTTTCATTAAAAGAAAGCTACAGAGGCTGAGGTTGTGTTAAAAAGAACCTGAAATAGATGGTTGTTGGTCTTCACCCCCAAAGAGCTAAGATCTGTTCCTCTGAACCATAATAAAAACCAGATAGAAATGAAGGTAAGATCAAAGATGTGCCTCAGAGTTAGGGAAGGCTGCCCCCAAGAAAGCAAGCAGACTTATAATTGTGTTCAGAGTGAACCAGGGTTCTCTTCACTCCCTGAGGGTTGACCTGAACAAATATGAGAGAGCTCAGTTACCTCTGCAGTCATTTCTGCAACTAAATGAAGTTTAGTGTTGTAGTGTTTAGGAGTGTTCCCATTTCCATTTTTTTTCTTTTCCCAAGAAAGGGAGAAAAAGAAGAAATTTAATCAGAAATAAAAGTGAGCTGGAACAAGAGAGCTGGTAGGGTGTGCCTACTGAGTGTATGCAGGGTGAAAGAGTCATCCTCCAGGTTTAGGACATATGGTACATATGGAAGCTGTGGGGCCAACATTTCTGCTATACTTAGTCAAAATAGGAAACTAGAGTATATGTGCCAGATGTAGGGCCTACATGCCAGGTGCAAGTGAGAAAGTAGGTGAAACATTCACGAAATTCTCTCTGTCTCTGTCTCCCTCTATTTCTCTGTCCCTCTCTCTCTCTATCTCTCACTAAAAGCAAACCAAAAAAGGCTGTTTTATTTATATACATTATATATATTTACTATCTTATCCTTAAGGGGGAAAACCTGCCCTGTTCAACTTCACCAGTCTCTTCAGAAGGCATCCACAATCTACATGGTGCCAAATGCTACCTATTGGATGTCATGGTAATAGATCTAGGTATTTATTTGGAAGAGACCTCAAAGTCCAACCCATTAATTTTATAGGGAGATAACGTTACTTGGAGGAAGCTAAGTGGTTCAGTAGATAGAGTACCAGGCCTGGAGTCAAGAAGACCTGAGTTCAAATCTGGCTTCAGACCCTGGCCAAGTCACTTAACCCTGTTCGCCTTAATTCATTGGAGAAGGAAATGGCAAACTACTCCAGTGCCTTTGCCAAGAAAACCCCATGGACAGTATTGGCATGCTATGGTCCATGGGGTCGTGAGGAGGCAGACACAACTAAACAACTGAATAACAAAACTACTGGCCCAAGGTCACAAAGATAAGTGTCAGAGGTAAGAGTTGAATCCAGGTCCTCTAACTCGAGTCAATGGTCCCCCCCCCATCTCATACTGCTATATGTACTGCTAGACATAGTTTAAGAAGTTTTACAATGCCCCCTAAGAAAATAAGCACTCACCAGAACCTGAGATGTACATTTTAACTGTAGAAGTAAGGAAATGAAGGACCGTCATTCAAATACAAGGGTGGACCTGCAGCTCGTTGAACATTAGCCATGCTGTGGCAGAAAGAGTAAAAGCCAAGACAAGCCAATGTGGAAGTGGTTATCAAGGTTAATTCAGGTTTCCATTCTAATGTCAAGATTTTAATTTTGGGTATTGGTCGCAGATTTAGAAATGTGGTCATTTTAAACAAGAACACCTTAAGTTGACCAATCACAGACCTACAGAACAAATGATGAAGCACATTTCCCTCTTCTTGGTAGAAGTGTGGACCTATGGAAGCAGAATGTGGCATCCTTGTCAGGTGAAGTCCCTGTGAAAATTGGATTCACTTATTGCTTTCCTAGAAAGGAGATGTCTCTGACTGAGGGTTATCTTGGGAAATGAGTAAGTTTTGTTTTGTTTTTTAAAAGGTATACATACACAAATAGACTTAAATCATATATATGTGTGTTGTGTATTATGTTTATAGGTGTATATATGCACATAAAAGGTGATGCTACATGCACATGCATGTGCATATATACACATATAAATGTATGTACTGTGCATACATACAAATAAACATATAAACGTATATGTATAAATATACACATATGCGTGTGTGTACATATACATACGTAAATACATTGTGTGTGTATATATATATGCACATACATATATAGGAAAGAATTCCTTAAGAGAGGCAGATTGGTACAGTAGAATGAATACTGGCAGCCAGTCAGCTAATATGCATTTATTAAATACTTACTATGTGTCTGGTACAGTACTAAGTGCTTGGGATACAAATACAAGGAAAAAGAAACATGGTGCCTGCCCTCAGGGAGCTTACATTCTAATAGGAGAAGACATCACACAAAAGAGGAACTGAAAATCAGAGTGGAGGGAGGGAGTTAGTTATCTGGGTGAGGGCAAGATGGCTAAGTGTAGAGAACGAGGGATATTTGGTCTCCCTAAAGTGGAGGTTCCTGGAAGAATATGCTGAAGAAGCTGAGGGAGGAGGCAGCTGAGGAATGAAGGCATTGTCTCTATTACTAACTAGCCGATGAAGCTTGAGCTTAAGTAAGTCACCCTCTCCGAACTCCAGTTTCTACCTCTGTAAAACAAGGAGATTACACTAGATGCCCTACATCATCCCTTTCAGCTCTTAAAAAAAAAAATTCTCCAATTCAAATTCCCTTAAAATGTCAATGAGAGAAGGAAGCAAGGGGGACTCAGCTAAATCACTAGAACCCTGAACTTTGAACTATCTCTTAATCTCACACCTAACTTCCATCTGCTGCTTGGCTTTCTCGGCTTGTAAATAGCAAAACTCCTGTGAGAATAGAAAGGCTCTCAGCTTGTCTATAAAAGGGACAGTATTTCAGCCTCTCATTATAAGGCAAAAGCAGCTTATTAATTGGGTGTAGTCCATTTCTGATGGAATGTAGGCTGATAGCCAGTATACACAGTGCACTCTTCAGTTCAAGGGAAAGATGACAGAATCCAAACCAGCCATATCTGCAGGTTTCTCTAAAGAGGATACTTTTGGTACTTAGCAAACAGCACAAACTGTTTCATGGCAAAGGTTTCTGTGGGTTGATGTTTGCATTTGATTTTTAAACCACCACCTAACCCAAAGAGCTCAATCAACACTTGAAAGGTGTCATTTCTGCCTGGTGATTTGGGAAGTCCTTACCACAGTTATTATGCCAAAGAAATTTGGTAACTGGAACAAATACAGTATAATTCATGTAACAAATACTAAGTGCACACATTTTAATAAATGTGATTTAAAATAAGACAGGGTCCTGCCTTCCTGCAGAGAAAACAAGTCATATATACATTTTAAAATATAGATAAATAATACATGCTTAGAATATATAATTTATATATAAAATATTAATTTTATAAATAAAATATAAATATATTTACATATTTAAAATATTTTTATATTTATATATTTAAAATAAGACAGGTTCCCTATGCTCCCATAGTTTATCTGATAAAGAAAACAAGTCCTATATACATTTTTTTTTTGGTGAGAAAGGTCCAGACCTGTGACCTACACCAGCAGTGTAGGGCAATCCCAGCATGGAAAGTCCCTTCAGTCATGCAGACCAACAAGTCCTCTGAACTTACAGTCTTAAAGAATTGCCTGAAGCACCAAGATTAAGTCAATTTGCCCATGGTAACATGACAGCCAAAATGTGTCAGAAGAAGCAATTCCAGGGCTAGCCCTTAATCTACAATGCCATTGCTGTTCCTCATATACGTGCAAAGTTAGGTAAAAGTGATTTATCTCTCCCTTATGACCTCCCATTGTTCTTTTGTCCCCCTTCTTACTGTACTTTCACATCACAGGATGTTATATTATGGTTCTTTGTCCTACTGTGGAGGAAAAATAGGAACCACAATCATTTCATGACATCTTGATGGACTAAAAACTTTCCTTCAACCACCTGGTGACCTAATAGTATAAAGTCATCAACCCTTATTGAAGGAAAAATAAGATATTAACAAACTATGCCAGGACATAGTAAAGCAGATGGTCGCATCCTCTGTTGTAACAACTACTTGCTATCCTTAGACAAAAGACCCTCCAGTTTTGTCTAAAAGAACTTTTTTCACAATTGTAAAAGTATTTGGTCATTTCCCCTTGTCTCTCTTGTCCTTTAACAGGGGATGTTTTCTTATTGCAATAATAAATCCTGCCAGCTGCATTCCAAATACTTCCCTTTTCTCCCCTAAATGATCCCCTTCTTTCTCTACTCCTCCTTTTCCTATGAAATGCTTTGCTTTTCTATCGGAAGTTACCACAAAGGCTGCTGACTGGCCTAGTCCTTTATGAGTTCTTGAAAGGTTGCAAAAACTAAATCTGTACCCTAGAATTCTGAAGCTGCTATTCAGCAAGAGTAGACTTCCACTGAGTATGCCAATAAATCTCTTTGCTTTCAGTTTTGGCCTTCTATCATTGACCTATAGTCACTGGATTCACACTGGTGGCTATAGCTCTCCAAAATGGCCAAGAGAATTTCCTATCACTCCCCTATTAGACTATAAATTCCATGAGGAAAGGGAATATGTCTAATTTTTAGTATATCCCCCAAAATGTACACATTAGGTACACAATAAAATTTCTTAAATTTTAATGCAAAGCAGTATATGTTTAAATGTCAAAAAGAGGAAAGAAAATATTTAATATAGAACTTCAGAAAGGGAAGAACCAACTAAGACTAAAGTAGTTGGAGTAGGCCTTGAGGTGAGGTCAGGCTATGAGTTAGAGTTTGAAGGATAAAGCCTTGGTTGTCTAACTTGTAAAATGGAGATAATAATGTTTTATATTATGGAATTACCACAATGAAAGTTTATTCGTGAGATGGCTACAAACTCTTAGTGGGTTCCTTAAAGAAATTAATCTAACCATGAATTATTGGTAACTGTATTTTATTCTTGCATATCCTGCAGGGGACCAATATGGTCAACAAATACTTGTTGAATTAACAGCAGAAACAAAATGACAGTGGGGGGGGGTGGGGAGTAAGCTTAATCTAAACAGAACAAACCAACATTAAGGATTTAAGCCCATTGTTTATCCTAGGATCACAGGATTTAGAGTTGGAAGGGATTTTAGAAATTATCTGGTATAACTCCTCATCTATACAGATACTGCTACTAACAAATGAGTCTTATCTACTTATTAAAGTAGCCCCCAAAAGACCTGTACTTGGAAATGTCTTCATCAGGACAGTTATTGGGTATACTTGAAAATTTCAAAATTGCATCTCTTCAAACATAATTCTGTGTTATCTTCATATGTGTGTGTGTGTGTGTGTGTGTGTGCATGCACGCATGTGTGGGGGGGGGGGGGATGTCTCCAGGACATCATTTCACACATTCCCCAGAAATGAGAGAACTTCACTCATTGGGAAAAATTCTCTAGACTACATTTCCCAGAGGGCTGTGTGTGAGCCTTCTGGAAATGTAGTCCTATAAACCAGAAATAGAAGAGAATGCCGTAGATATGGTTCATTTAGATTTTAGAAAAGTTTTTACTAAAGTATTCCCTCCTAGTCTTGTGGAAAAAATGGAGATATGGACTAAACAATAATACAATTAGATGAATTCTGAACTGATTCAATGGTCAGACTTAAATCACGGCAATTAATAGTTCAGTATCACATGGCAGGAGATCTCTGGAGGAGATTTATATAGGAAAAGGCACCTAAGCTGTACTTTGAAGTAAACAAGAGATTCTATAAAATGAAGAAGTGCATTCTAACATTTGCGCCTATGCAAACACATAGAGATAAAAGATCCAAAGTCATGCACCATGCCAATTTAATTGGAATAGAACATTTTATGAAGGGGATGATATGAAATAAGAATGGAATAGCAGGTGGGCACCATGTTTGGTGAAATTTAAATGCTAGGCCAAGGATTTTGTATTTTATCCTGAAGGCAACAGATAGTAACTAAAGACATCTGAGTAGGGGAAATGACATCATCAGATCTATGCTTTAAGAATATCAATTTGATAGAGGCAAAGAATTAGAAATCAAGGGGATGGCCATCAATTGAGGAATGCTGAACAATTTGTGGTATATGAATGTAATTGAATACTATTGTGCTATAAGAAATGATGAGCAGGCAGACTTCAGAAAAACCTGGAAAGACCCATATGAACTGCTGCAAAGTGAAGTGAGTAGAACCAGGAGAACATTGCACACAATAATAGCAATATTGCACCAGGATCAAATGTGAATGACTTAGCAACACAATGATCTAAGACAATTCCAAAGGACTCATGATAACAAATGTTATCCACCTCCAAAGAAAGAACTGATGGAGTCTGAATGCAGATAGAAGCATACTATTTTTCACTTTATTTTTTTCATGTTTTCCCCCCAGGTCTGTGTCTTCTTTCACGACATGACTAATATGGAAATACATTTTGCGTGGATACACATGTATAACCTATATAAAATTGCTTACCATTTCAGGAACTGGGGAGGTAAGAGAGGAAAGGAGAAAATTTGGAATTTAAAAAAAATTTTAATGGAGTTAAAAATTGTCTTAACATGTAATTAGGGGAAAATAAAATATTTTTAAAAGGAATATCAATTTGATTATTGTATATTGGATGGATTGGAAAGTGGAGAAACTGGAAAAAGAAAAGTAATTAGGAAGCTACCAAAATAATCCAGACTAGAGGGGCCTGAACCAGGGTAGAAGCTATATGAGTGGAGAGAAGAGAGCAGATGTCAGAAATGTTGTCAAGACTCGGAAACTGATTAGATATGGTATGTGAGGGAGAGAAGAGTCAAGGATGATTCAAAAAGTGGTGAATTTGGGTGATTGAAAGGATAGTGACGTTGTCTGCATGGAGGATGCAAAGAATTGAGTTCTATTTTAGACATATTGTGTGTGTGTGTGTGAGAGAGAGAGAGAGACAGAGAGACAGAGAGAGAGAGAAAGAAAGAGATTCTGTGTGAATGTCTATGTGTGTGTCTGTAGGCAGAGCAGGAAAGTGAAAAGGGGTCTTAATATTCGATAGGAAAGCAAAAGTCCAAAAGATCCTGAAAGACCCTATTTCAGAGGGAACAAAGAAAATATTTCGTTAACTTTCAGGCTGTAAATATTTCAGTGGAATATTTCTGGTTGCACAAAGGCCATTTGAAGAACATTGCTCTGCACACAAACCAGGAAAAAAATAGAATTGTTCTTCTCCTGAGTCAGAAGCATCCAATCCCTAATATGATGGAACATCATTTACTTGCCATAGCCTGTGACAGAGGCAAGAAAGGTTTATGACCAGCCTTACAGGAACCAAACTAAATGCCACCTGACTGCTACCAACGTAATAATACCTGGCAAGAAGCTGCTTGGACAGTCCCTGATTTCATCTCCTTTAATTAAGGAACTCTCAAGGAAACAAGACAAGGCGCACAGTTCTGTCAGCCAAGCCAGGAGTAGTAGTGACAAAATTGCTCCTGAACAGGAGCTGTGGAATTGGTTATTTTACATTTTGAGATTCATCTGAGGACGGGCATCTGCAATAACAAAACAATGAAGAAAGATACAGACTGGAGTCAGCAGGAAGATATTGATTATAGGAAATTTCATAGGGATACATACCTACTGAAAAAAGTAGTTGAAGTGACCAGGATTCTGGAGCACCAAAGAGTCCTCAGAACCCAACACACACTCCCAGCCACTTAGGAGCCTTCACTTACGATGCCGCTTTGGGTCATGGACTCAGCTCAGAGTTACAAAAACATGGATTCAGATTTTTGACATTTACTAGATGTGTGACCTCCAGTAAATCATTAACCTCTTTGGGCTTTGATCTACTAAAATATAATAATAATACTAGCTAGCATTTAGATAGTGCTTTAAGATTTGCAAAATATATTTAAAATATCATCTCATTTTGTCCTCACAATAACCCTGGGGGGGGGGAGGTGCTATTATTATTATTATTCCTATTTTACAGATGAAGAAACTTAGGCCAACAAAGTTTAAGTGACTTGCCCAGGATCACATAGTAAGTGTCTAGGTAGGATTTGAACTCAGGACTTTCTGACTCCAGGTTCAGGGCTCTCTGGCTATAAAATGAGGACAATGTCTACCTTACAAGGTTGGTATGAGAATTAAATGAAATATGGCATATGATGCACTTTGTAAACCTGTATTATATAAATGTTGGCTCTTGTTATTATTAGCCTACCCAGAGCTCCTCACTGCTCACTCAAGTTCCACCAATCCCTCCCTGGCTAACTCACAGTCCATTTCTCCTGTGAAACCATCACTATTCCAGGTCATTGTTGTTAACTGTCAGTTGTTTCACTTGTGTCTGACTCTTTATGACCCCATTTGGGATTTTCTTGGCAAAGATATTGGAGTGGTTTGCCATTTCCTTCTCCTGCTCATTTTACAGAAGAGAAAACTGAGGCAAACAGGAGTAAGTGACTTGCCCAGGGTCACACACCTAGTGTCTGAAGCTGGATTTGAACTCAGATCCTGCCAACTCCAGGCCAGTGCTCTAACCACTGCACCTCCTAGCAACTCCCTCCAGCTCATCCTGTTTTCTCATTTTTCCCAACTCCTATATCATTTGCAGTCCTTCCCACCCACCTGGACACTTCATCGCAGTCTGTCTTGTATTCTTAAAAAGCATCCTCTACACCTCACAGGGTTATTCTGAGGATCAAAAGAGATAGTTATGAAATGCTTAGCAAAATGACTGGCACATAGTAGGTGCTTAGTAATTGTTTGTTTCCTTTCTTTCATAAAGACAGTAAAGAGAAAAACTAAAATTAGAACCCAGGTTTTCTGATTCAAATCTAATATACTTTCCACTGCAAATTCAACAAGAATTTTATTAAGTGCCTGACTAGATGATAAAGCACTCTTTGAGGTAATAGATGTACCAAGACAAAAATGAAACAGCCTCTGCCCTCAAGGAATTTACATTCTATTTTAGCAACAAATGGGTCATTTACATCTATATTAACAGAAATACCTTCTAGCAAAATTGAGGATGATGAAAAATTACCTTTTAAAAGCAACCTCATCTTGAAGAACTCAGCTAATGGTTTTTCTCTACTATAATTAATGTGTGCCTAACTAGTGTGGGACAACTAGGGATCTGCCTCAGGGCAACAAAAATCAGAAGTCACTATTAGTCCCACAGTCAATCAACAATAATTTATTAAGTGCCTACTATGTGCTAAGGCGCTTTAGGGATACAAATAAAAACAAAAATAGTCCCTGCCCTTGAGGAGCTTAGAATCTAATGGGGAAACTACTTGATACCACTTGTACTTCTACAACATAGTCGCAACTGAGTTTAGCACTTGGTTAGCAAGAATGTTGTTGTTGTTGTTAAGTCCTACTCAACTCATTGTCACCCCATTTGGGGCTTTATTGGCAAAGATACTGGAGTGGTTTGCCATTTCCTTCTCTAGCTCATTTTACAGATGAGGAAACTAAGGCAAACAGAGGTTAAGTGATTTGCCCGAGGTCACACAACTAGTAAGTATCTGAGGCCAAATTTGAATTCAGGTCTTCTTGACTCCAGGCCCAGCACTCTATCCACTGTGCTACTTAGCTGCTCCTGGTTAGCAAGAATACTCAGTTAAAAATAGGAAGTTAGTAGATGTCTCTCTCTATTTCTTTCTTCAATTCCAAACCATCCCACTGTAAACAAGTTCCTCTTGGAACTGCCTCAATCTGCTCCCTACCCTTCCTAAATTCGGTGGTAGCCACCCTAGCAATGGGATCGTGGTACTCAAGAGGTCTCTGATCCCCCTTATATGAGGTAGTGTCCCCAGGGTCTCTTCTCCACAGGGCCTTGTGTCTCATAGTTTTTATCTATTCCACAACTAAATTTGTCTTTTAAAAAATTGATTTTAGGGGCAACTAGGAGGCGCAATAGATAGAGCACTGGCCCTGGAGTCAGGAGGACCTGAGTTCAAATCCAGTCTTAGACAAGACACTTGACACTTACTAGCTGTGTGACCCTGGGCAAGTCACTTAACACCAACTGCCTCACAAAAAAAAAACAAAAACAAAAAAAACAAAAAATTGATTTTAGAAGGTAATTGGTTCTACTAAGCCCCAAGGTGCCAAAATTGCTAGTTGTAGCTCTGTTCAGTGCATACTTTTGGAATTGAATAGCTCAACCAGAAAATGGTCTTCACTTTCCTCACTGAGTATCTTTTATAAGTGCTCTCTAACTTAGGTTAATAGTTCTGAAAAATTGACTGACCTGGAATGACTTTTAACTTCATTATTAAAGCCCATGTGACTAAAAAAAAATGCTCATAGCATTTATTATGCAGAAGACTAAATGTGCCTAAATCAAAGACTAAAAGTAAAGATCCCAGTGGCTAGCCCACAGGGAGCTATGTTCCCTATTGATGGGAGTGGGAAATAACAAATGTTTTTCTCCCTAAAATGTTAACTAATGAAAACAAATTCAAAGCAGCATTTTGGAAAATTTTTCAGTCATATTTTAAATTGCTTTAGGAAATTACCTAAAAATAGTTTTTTAAAAGTGTGGTATTTTAGGTATCACAATGCCTACTTGCTTCATGAATCACTGTGTCCAAAAAAACTCATCATGTCATAGTGGCCTTCTGGTGATGAATTGCAATATTGGGCAAAACTTGAAATTGAACTAAACTTCAAAATATACAACATATGGTTCTGTTGCTGAACACGGACCTGTTCCTATTCATCTCTACCTGTTCAGTATAGAAAGGAACTCTTCATGGGAGGAAGAGGGAGCAGAAATATTTTGTTACAAGGTTGAAGGAAGATGAATGTATGTCTGAGCTTGTCAATACACAAATCTTTTTTTCCTTTTTGGGACACTCAGTATTAACCTGAGGAAATAGGACCTGAGAAAGGAAGTGACTTGCTCAGGGTCATACATAACTAATAAAAGCATTGGAGGCAAGATTAGAAGCCAGACCTCCTTGTTTGAGGTTCAGCATTCTATCTACTTATCCACTCTAATCAAAGTCCATTTGCATAAGACTCTCTTCATTGGTGGAGACTGATTACTCAATGTTCCTCTCCTGTGTGAGGGGCAGAGTTGGACAGAGCTTGGGAAGAAAGAGAACCTGGTGTTCTGGCTTCCAGGTTTGAGAGAGAGCAGACACATGATTCCAGAGTATCCTCAGGGAGAGGTTCCAGAAGGGGAAGAAAAACACTGGGAAGAAGCTGATACGTAGGGCAGTAGGCACCTCCGCACCTCAGTCATGCCATGTCAGCTTCTTCCCAGAGTCTTTCTCTTTGTTCAGGAACCGCTCTCTGAAGAGTATCTGGCACTGTGTGCCTTCTGACCAAAATTACAAGCCAGAAGACCAGGATCTTGCTTCTCTCAACCTCTCACCAATTCTACCCATCACAAAAGTGAAGAGCATTAAGTGTCTTATGCAAATGGCCTTTGAGCAGAGGGTTATACAAGTTAAGTGGTGGAATAGGGACTAGATACCACATCTTCTGAATCTCTTTGTCCATCTTATTTCCAAAACATATCAAATTTAGCAGGAAACTATCAGAACAAAGTAGAATCTAGCCAGTGGACCCAGCCATGCCAATTAGTTCAGGGTCTGAAAGATACCAAGTTATAGGAAATTTGTAAGAGGAACTAAAAGTATAATTCAGTAGTACAACATCAGCATTACACATCCTCCGGCTTGGAGGGTTCACTGCCAATAGAGGCAGTTGATGGTGCAGTGGAAAGATCACTGGGCCTGTAATCAGAAAGACCTGAGTTCAAATCTAGCCTCGTTCACTTACTAGCTGTGTCACCCTGACCAAGTCACCTAACCTCTGTTTACCTCAGATTCCACATCTATAAAATGGGGATAACAATGGCACCTACCTCACAGAAGTTCATCTGAAATTACTGCCTCTATTTTCCCCTTTCCCATTCACTTCATGATTCCTTGTAATTTATTTTCTTTTGTATTACAAATTTATTTTATTTTTAATTCATGGAACAACACAAGCATCTCCATAACACAGTACAATAAAAAAAGATGATTACACATGAAACTACAAATCTACCATGTATAAGTTGCTATTCCCTCTAAACATACTACAGTTATCATCTAAATTGCTTTTCATTTTTTCCTTTTTTTTCTTCCCTCCCTGCCCTCTGCCCTAGAGGTGGCTACCATTAAACACAAATAGATAGAGATACAGATATAGATATAGATATATACACATATGCATATATGTATACCCTCACATATATGTGTATGTAAAATTATTCTATACATACTTCTATTTATCATTTCTTTCTTTCTGATAGCAGATAGAGTCTTTCTTCATGTGTCCTTTATATTTAATTTGAGTATTTATAATAGTCAAAATGACTCAGTTGCTCAAAGTCATTCTTAAAATAATATTGCTATTACTGTATACAATGCTCTCTTGGTTCTTTATTCTCATTTCACTCTTCATTATTTTGTGCAAGTTTATCCATGTTTTTCTAAGATCACTGAGCTCATTATTTCTTAAGGCACTATAGTATTCCATCACAACCATAAACCACAACTTGTTCAGCCATTCCCCAGTTGATAGGGATCCCTGCAATTTCCTTCCAACTATCAGTAGCAACAGCAACTTTCTGAGCTATGCAGTATTTTATGTCTAGTGAATGTAGGATAGGCTTGAGCTGCCATCTACCACTAACAATGGGAAAACACTTTACTGCTCTATGCCTGAGTTTCTCCATTTGAAAATTAAGGATAATTAGGCATGCCTCCCCAAGAGGTCCAGATGAATGCAAAAATGTGGAAGTACTTTGAGCTCTTAAGAAAAAAAGGTAAATAAATCCAAAGAATGTTTATTATTACTTACCTGTATTGTGATAACTCGATCACAGCACACTGTAGATTCTGGAAGTCAGAATGAGCTCCTGTGTTTAAAAAAAAAATGGGTTTATCAACAATGAATAGAAATAAACAGAAAAATTAATGATGGGAAATATGGGCTGGTCTTGGTTTTGCTTGCATGATAGTGGGATACTTAGAATCAACTTCTCCACTTCCAAATTCCCAACCCATTTTCTAATTTATATAGAATATTTAAAATAATTTCTGCTTCAGTGGGGCCATGTGCACTCAGCAAAAGTAAGCTAATAAGAACAAAGTAGGCATTAGAATTCAAAATATACACATGGGAACAATGGCATGACTAGAAATCCCAGAACATGCAACAAGATTGGAAGGAAAGAAAGAAGGTAAGTTGTTGAACTAGAAGAGGAAGGATAGTGCTTAGCATGGACAGTTCTGCCTATACCTGTCAATTGGGCTCTGCCTGGGTTAGCAGCCTAATCAATGTGACACAAGTTCTCCTAAGAGCCTAATAAAATAAAAGCAGAGTAAGGTTTCAGGCTGGTCCTACAAAACAATCATGGTGGTCGGCTTAGCACAGAAGGAACGGTAAAGGGAGGTGTATTGCTTCATGTTCTGGCACCAGGAGAAGACACACCAGAACAATCAGAAATACCAATGCCCATTGCTGGAAATGTTTCTGTGCAGAGGATGCTGACTGCTAAATCAGGCAAACCAGGAAGGAGCATAAAATGGACTGATAATGGGTACAATTAATAGGTGCCAATATGATATAACTAAATTAGAAACAGATCTTACAGGTTATAGGTAAGGATTGCTTTTGGTCAACAGTACTCTCAGCTCTGAGTGATACAAGAACATATTGCCAACCAATGGAAGTGCAATCATAAAAAATAACCTTATCCCTATTTAATTTAATGAGATTAAATAAGAAGAAAAATAAAGAAGCTGCTAAAATATGAAGAGGGTAAATTTGAAAAATCCTTATATCAAAGTGCGAACTCCAGAAATCATACCTACTGAGACAGATGACAAAAATAGCATTAATGTTTCAAATAGTTTTGAAAAGGAGATGAACATACTTAAGACAGGAATTCCAAAATGTCCTTCTTGAGTTTGATGGCATGAATCCAACTAGCAGACCAATTACAACAAAACCAAGTAATTTTTTAAAGCTGATATCTACTGTAACTATTATGAATAAGTATATCCTCCTATAATCATTAACATAATATGAAAAACATTTCAGGACCTCTACACAGCCTTATTTGTAACAGTCATTGCCATAGTAAAAACCCAAGGAAGAAAGGATATCCTATCAAGAATAATTCCTAAGGACAGGCATCAGATAAGATATTTCCAGAATTAACTTTAGAAAGTTTTAAAGATATGCAGAAAGGCACAGAAGATTACATCAGTATCTGGTTGTTAATGCACCAGGAGGAAAATATGTATACCATATTGCAAAATTAAAGGCAACAAAAACGAAACCAGAAGAAAGGAACTGGGAAAACAATAGTATATCCAAAATTCTAGATTCCCTTAAATAAAGGAGATGCAAGGAGTCTAAGCAGCACAAAAGACAACAATAAAAACAATTCAAAATAATCAAAAACTTTACTTTTTTTAGTCTTGAGAAATCAAGAAATCAGAGCTGAAAAACAGCCCCTGAAGAAGGAAATAGAAAATTTCTGGTCATCGATGTGGCCGCAAGAAATAAATGCAAGTTGGATCAAATGAAAAACAGAAAGTTTACTCACCACTCACATGCTATAAAACAGAATAGTTACTTTAGTGGAAATTACTGAAACTCAAGTTATCTCTGTAAACTGGAAAGTAGTGGGGCCAGAGAAGATTCATAATCATTGGCCCAAATGCTTCACAGTGCTTCACAAATTACTAACAAGGCACCTCATCAGCTTGCTCTCACACATAAACCTGGTCCCAACTTTCTCAACAGAAGGTATCACATATCTATTAACAGAAAATAAAACCATCAAACTTAAGCTAATTTTGTATTGTACAAGTTACACAAAGTGTTCACAGCTTATATAATTCAAAAGTACTATTTAAAAAAAACTTAATATGTTGGCTGAGGAGCAAAAAGGATGTATCAAAAACCAAAAACAGCAACAACCTAGAGGTATCCAAAGTAACTTACTATAAATTTAGTAATTATTGAAGAAGCTATCAGATAGTCCCATAAAACTTAGACTTTGTCAACCATAACAAAGTCTTTGACTCAGTTCCACATTCAATATTTAATATCCATGCACAAAACTAGTCTTTATTTGAAACATACACCAACAAGATAATGTCAAGGACAATTGATACAATGCTTTTCCAAGTAGACAGTTTAAACCACTTCTGGTTCTGCCTACTCTTAAATCCATTCTAATATCTTCTAAATAGAACTAAAGATAGTCAAATCAATACATTTTATTAACCACTTGATGAGCACGGGTGGTATCAAATTATATGGCAGCATTGAAAATCATATTAAATAGCTCCTTCTACTGTTGATTCTCTCCAATGATAGAAAAAGGTCATCTGGATTCAATACTCATACAATTTTTAATGTATGCCAAGAAAAAACAGAGACTGAAGGCTTCAAGCTCAAATCCAGAGATTAGATTGAATAATGAATGAAGGTGATACCTATCAAAACCTTGTTCCCCTCTAAGCAAGTTACAGTGTGCATAAAGAAATGAAGGAGTAGACTGCAGCTGGATGTTAAAAAATTTATTGGCATCCTAAAGTCAAAGTTGAATGGGAAAAAATGTTTAAAGCCATTAACACATATGCAATATAGGTCTTAGTATACAGCTTTCAATCTATAAAATAGACCATAAGAGATTTGGAAATTATCTCAACAAAAACCTGTACAATATTAACAAAATATAAGGTCTGTCACCATAAAGAAACTATAGATTAACACTTCTTCACCAAAAAGGAGGAAGAGGATTGACAAACATTCTCAGAGAATGTGCTAAATGGGTGAAAAATCTACCGACCTACTCTGGGGAACAAGCAGATATCACCATTGCCAAGCAACTGTAAAGAATGGATGGAATCAAAAGATTTTCCATTGGTGAGATTATGGCATAAACGTAGTCAGCTCCCAAAAGGGATAAAAAACAAAAAGAAATTAACCTATATGTACAAAAATATTTACAGCAGCTCTTTTCTGGGGGCAAAGGATAGGAAATTTGAGGGGATGCCCACAAATTGGGGAATGGCTGAACAAGTTGTGGTATGTGATTATGATGGAATACTATTATACTATAAGAAATCATGAGCAGGATGCTCTCAGAGCAACCTGGAAAGATTCACATGGGCTGATGCAAAGTGAAATGTACTGTGTACAAAGTTAACAGCAATATTGTAAGATGACCAGTTATGAATGACTTACCTATTCTCAGCAATACAAAGATCTAATTCAACTCTGAAGGACTTATGATGAAAAATGCTATCCAGCCCCAGAAGAAGAATGGATGATGTCTGAATACAGGTTAAAGCATACTTTTTTTAAAACTTTATTTTTCTTGAGTTTTTTTTGTCTATGTTTTCTTTCACAATATGGCTATTATAGATATGTTTTGCATGACTACGCCATGTATAACCTATATCAAAATGCTTGCCTTTTCAATGGTGGATGGGGGAGAGGAAGGGAGAAAAAGTTTTAAAAATGAATGTCAAAATTGTTTTTACATGTAACTTGGGAGAAATAAAATACTAAATAAAAGCTTAAAATAGTCCAAAAAAAGCATATAAATACAGGGCTTTTTAACTTGTTTTTAAAAAATATTTTGTAACTGTATTTCAATATAATTAGTTTTCTTTAAAAAAAAAAGACTCAGTCAGCCAGCAATATGTCAACAAAAGACTAAACAAATGGTTGAGTAATTTGGATTTGTTGGTGGCAATGGAAGGATTTGTGATGGCAATTGAGTATCAGATCATTATCACCAGAAATTACAGGAAAGTTATCCTTAAAATGCCCTGTCTTAGTGGTGAGTGTGGATTATGCAAGGAGCTGGTAGAGACTGTACAACATATCACTGCAACTTGTCAAATTTGGCACCTACTGAAAACCTATGAAGACGTTATCTGGTGGCTACAATTACCCAATAGAAGCTTGCTAGCTTTCATGAACTGAGATATGACAAATACATGTACTAACAATGTATTCAGTTGTTTTCAGTAGTGTCTGTTCTTTCTGACCCCATTTGGGATTTTCTCAGCAAAGATATTGGGGAAGTTTGTTATTTCCTTCTCCAGCTCTTTTTACAAATAAGAAACTGAAACAAACAGGGTTAAGTGACTTGCCCAGGGTCACACAACTACTAAGTATCTGAGGCCAGATTTGAACTCAGAAAGATTAGTCTTCCCGACTCTGCTGTATTAACAATATAGATGGGCAAATATCCTGAAAAACTCAGTCAATAAACTGTTCTGGAACTGGGCCATTATCTCAAAACAAACTTTTGGCCACAATTGCCTAGATATATCATTGATCCATAAAACTTTTACAAATAATGTTTTTAATAAGTGTCACCATATCAAATACTCATACCAAACACTCATAATCTCCATGTTACATGAAGTGAAAAGCTTTTAAATATAGAGAAGAGAAGGTGGCACCATAGTGCATAGAATGTATGGAGTCAGGATGACCAGAGTCCAAATCTACTCTCAAACACTTCCATAGTGCATAGAGTGCATGGAGTCAGGATGACCTGAGTTCAAATCTACTCTCAAACACTTCCTAGTTGTGTAACCTTGGGCAAGTCACTTAACCTTTGTTTGTCTCAGCTAACTCAACTATAAAATGGGGATAATAATAGCACCTACCTCCCAAGGTTGTTGTGAGGATCAAATGAAATAAAATTTGTAAAGTGCTTAGCACAGTACACATAGTAGGTGCTATATAAATGCTAGCTATTATTGTTAAGAGAAGATCAAAATCATGTGGAAATGGGATGGGGTACATATCATCCCTATAGTTCCGTCTGCTACTGGCATTGTGCTAAGGACACTCTCAAAGAGCGTACAGAGTCAAGGTAAGTCAACAAGCACTATGCTAGGCAGAAGAATTATAAGTGCATACTACTCAAGAAAGAATGAGGGAAGATAAGATATACAAGGAAACTAAACACTGGAGAAGGGGTAAAATAAGGCACCCAAGTCAGACCATGGTAATCAAAGTTCCTAGCGTCGAATGGAGCCCAGAAAGGAATGGATACTTGACTGGTCTGGGCTCTTTCCTTAAAACAGAGATTTTGGGAGGATCTAGACAGTCCAAAGAGTCAGGAGTGGAGCTTGGAGATGACTGTCTTATGTATTTTTTTAAACTATAAAATGCTGTTACTTTACCCACCTGTGGGCTCATAGAACTCTGTCTCTCTCTCTCCCTCTCTCTCTCTCTTTGTGTATATATATGTATGTGTATGTATATGTATTTATACATATACATACACACATATACACACATTCACACATATATACATATATATGTATGTATGTATGTATGTATGTATGTATGCATTTTGGTTTTTTAAAATAGCAGGATGGTTACTTGTCCCAGGACCATTTCTATCTGAACTCCATCAAACAAGATAAGAATGAGGTAATCATAATAGCAATAGAAAGCACATATCACAGTGCCCAACACTTAATAAAGGTTGATTGATTAACAATATAATAAGTAATATATATATATATATATAGAAATAGAGGGGTTTGTGACAGCACAAGACCATATCATTGCTTTCTGAAACTTCCAAAAGGCCATCCTTAAGGACCTGAGACTTCTTGATCAATGCAAATTTTGTAAGGAAACAAGAGGAACTGTTCACCATATCACTGCAGGTTGCAAAAACTTAGCACCTGCCAAGTACTTAGAAAGACGCAATCAAGTGGCCAAAATTACACATTAGAAGCTTGCCATCCTTCATAAACGAACAGATGATAAATCCCTGAACTATAAATAAAAACCCCAAAATATCTTGAGAACTCAACTGATAAGCTGTGCTGTAACTGGAGTATCATCACAGAAAAAAAAACCGTTACCTATGATTGCCTGGTCATAACAGACTCAGAAAATTTAATAACATTTTAATAGGTATCACCATACTTAGAAGGCCTTGAAGTCTTAAGGGTGCATCACTGGGGCAAATAGCAAGGTTCAGGGGTCATTAGGGTGTATCCTCGGTCAAATGACAGTATCCAGGAGTCTGAAGGGCATATGTTAAGGTCCAAGGAACTTTAGGGGGTGATGGCGATCCTCTGTCTTACCAGAAAGATTGCAGTTGGTGGTTCCAGCTTTTCCATGTGACCAGTCATGTCAACTCAGGGTGGGTCATCTCGAGAGATGCATCGGGAAGTGGAAGTAGAAGTAAGATTGAGTGTCCAGCCATGAGAAGGGGAAAATATTTAGAAGGCTTTGGCAGGGAGGTTTGGGCCAGGAAAAAGGCCTTTGCTGGAGGCTGTTTCTGCCCAGGCATCACATAAGGAGAACAGGCAGCCTCAATTACGGAAAGGTGGTAAAGGAAAGAAGAGGACATCCCCACTTGTGGCAATATATAAAAAGGCATGAGGCATGAAGATTGTCTTCTAGAGGCTAGAAAAGACAAATGTGAACAATCCAAAAGAGCATAGAATTGAGGGCTAATTTGTGTGTATGTTTCCACTTATATACAGATTTCATTACCGAGAAAACTTCTTTTACCAACTCAGATCAGCACTTGTGCAATTTACAGTTTTAGATAACTACCTGAAAGGAAATGAGATGCTCAGTGACTTAAAAGCGTTGCAGACATCACATAAGTTAGGGGATTTGCAGGGGTCATACAGATATAAGTCAGAGGCAACATGTAAATCCTCATCCTCCTTAATCAGCCTATTTGTGAATCCATGGGAGTTCACATGGTGGTCAAAGGAACCAATACAACGATACTTGAAAGGTCTCACAGAAGAACTTTGGAATTGATTGCATGACATGGGAAACATTGGCCCAGGACCACCCAGAATGGCATGTCCTCATCAAAGATGGTGCTGGGCTCTATGAGCAAAGCAGAATTGCAGTAGCTCAACAAAAAAATAAACCACAAGATGTGCAAATTTAGGGAATCCACCCCAAATGTTCACATGAACTATTTGTGCCTGATCTGTGGTAGAACCTTCCAAGGTAGAGCCTTCCATATTGGTTTGACCAGCCACAGTAGGATACACTGTTACTTGACTCTAACATAGTGATGTCATTTCAGTCCAAAAGATAACAACCAATTAATTTGTGAATACTCTAAATGTAGTTTAATCTGTAACCTTACTTAGTTTGCCAATAGAATTTGTTTGACAATGTTTGTTTCCTTAGGAGATATATGAGATTATTAC
The DNA here is from genome assembly GCF_900497805.2 of Vombatus ursinus. Classification (NCBI taxonomy): domain Eukaryota; kingdom Metazoa; phylum Chordata; class Mammalia; order Diprotodontia; family Vombatidae; genus Vombatus; species Vombatus ursinus. Next base: position 8,414,715 of record NW_020948739.1, read on the forward strand.
TGTTTAACTAGGTTTGTTCAACTTTTATGACATTGAAAAAAGTGTGGGGTCATGGAGCTATCTTCTCATTAACTTTTATGACCTAAGAGTAATGTGTAAGGTTGCACTACATAAAAGAACTATTTCTCTGTCCCTCTGACATAATTTTGCCTATAAGAAGCCTTGTTAGAGTCTTAATCAGGGTTCAGGTTTTCTCTGAGGCCTGAACCTATGCTTGAGCATAATAATGAAGCCTAGGTTTTTACCTCGATAATTTCTGTGTTATGGTGAAGTTACCACATAAACTCAGAGAGGAGATATTTTCCCCATAATATGATCAAAACTATATTTTAGGAATGTTGATTTGGAAGTTGTATGAAGAGTGGGCTGCAAATAGGAGATTCTTCATACCTGTAGATCCCTAAGGAGGGAAAGTCATCCTTTGGGGATCCTACCTACCAATGCTAGTGAGGATTAGGGAAATAGCCCAGAAGGGATGCTACACAAATGAGAGACAGTCTGTATCCTTAAGGGACTGACATTTTAATAGGAGGAGACAACACATAAAAGTGCATAGTAGCCAGAAAAAGATGAAGTCAAAGGGTTGATGAGTGGAGCCTTTGGGTAATTAATTGTTCTTCCTTTGCAGAAGTATAGTAGTCTTGATTTGACTCCTGTTCTCAGAATAAGACTGGAAAGGGAAAGGTGAGGAACAGGACATCCGTGGCAATAGGATGGCAGGAAAATAGTATGGTACAATGGCAAGGACTGGCTAGATGTCACACCCCTCTCAGTTTATTTTCCATGTGGCATCATCTGATTTTATCCAACGATTGGAAAGGGTGAAGAATGGACAGTGGAAAGCTCCTCCCAGATTCTCCATTCTTCTTTAGTTCTGTACTCAGCTGCACTTTCCTGGAATCTCTTATACTCTCTTGAATCTCTTATACTCTCTGGAATCTCATCATCCTACAACAACCCAGAAATTTATCCTTCCTCAGAACCCCCTGCTCCAGGGTCTTTCCTCCCTCAGATGGGAGAGGGCAAAGAGAGAGGCAGTGGAGAGCTCCTCTCAGATCCTCCATCTAAGGAGGGCTCCCAGGGCAACCATGGCTTCATTTCCCACCCAGCTGCACTCTTTTAGGACTTTATTTTGACCCTTCCCCAAGAGCTCTCCTCCCACATTTGTCTTCCCATTCAACTGTGAGCTCCTTGAGGGCAGAGATGTTATTCAGGTCATCACTATATAGTCTGATGGTTTTCCCTACTTTCTTCAATTTAAGTCTGAATTTTGCAATAACAAGCTCATGATCTGAACAACAGTCAGCTCCAGGTCTTGTTTTAACTGATCGTATAGAGCTTCTCCACCTTTGCCTACAAAGTATATGATCAATCTGATTTCTATATTGACCATCTGGTGATATCCATGTGATGAGTTATCTTTTGGGTTTTTGAAAAAGAGTGTTTGCTATAACCAGTAAGTTATCTTAACAAAACTCTATTAGTCTCTGCCCTGCTTCATTTTGTACTCTGAGGCCAAAGTTGCCTGTTATTCCAATTATTTTATGATTTCCTACTTTAGTATTCCAATCCCTATGATGAATGTGACATCTTTTTTGGTGTCATTTTTTAGAATATGTTATAGGTCTTCCTAAAACTGATCAACTTTGGCCTCTTTGGCATCAGTGGTTGGAGCATAGACTTGTATTACTGTGATGTTGAATGGTTTGCCTTGGATTTGAACAGATATCTACACCCCGGTACCACTTTTCTCACCCTTTTATTGACTATGAGGGCTACTCCATTTCTTCTAAGGGATTCTTGCCCACTGTAGTATGTGTAGTGATCCCCTGAATTAAATTCACCCATTTCCATCTGTATAAGTTCATTGACACCTATGTTTAATCTTTCAATCTCCTGTTTGACCACATCCAGCTTACCTTGGTTCATAGATCTGACATTCCAAGTTCCTATGCAATATTGATCATTACAGCATCAGCCTTTTCTTTTGTCAGATGGATCGGCTGCCGAGCTTCCTTTCAGCTTTGGCCCATTTACTCGTTAGTACTGTAACTACTTGTAGTTGCCCTCTGCCCTTTCCCATTAGCATATTGGATACCTTCCAACCTGAGGGGCTAATCTTCTGATGTCATCTCTTTTAACATTTTAGTATCAACCATGGGGTTTTCTTGGCAAAGATACTGGAGTGGTTTGTCATTTCCTTCTCTAGATCATAAAGGTATGACCTAAATAACATCCCTTATGAATGTGAAGTGCAAGACCTTGGATTAGATCTGTTAAATAGATCGCCTGAAGAACTATGGACAGATGTTTGCAATATTGTACAGGAGGCACCAATAAAAAACATTGCAAAGAGAAAGAAGAGCAAGAAAGCAAAATGGCTATTTGATGAGACTTTACAAGATAGATGAGGGAAAAGGAAAGCAAAAGGGAAACGAGAAGGGGAAAGGTATATGCAACTGAATGTAGAATTCCAGAAAACAGCATGGAGGGGCAGCTAGGTGACCCAGTGGATAGAGCACCAACCCTGGAGTCAGGAGGACCTGAGTTCAAATCCGGCCTCAGACCAAACACTTGACTCTTACTAGCTGTGTGACCTTGGGTAAATCACGTAAGCCGTATTGCCTTACCAAAAAAAAAAAAAAAAAACAAAAAAGAAAATACCATGGAGAGATAAAAAGGTTTTGTTAAATGCAATGCAAAGAAATAGAAGAAAACAATAGAATGTCAAAGACAAGAGGTCTCTTCAAGAAAATTAGAGATATAAGGGTAAATTTTATGCAAAAATGGGCATGATAAAAGACAAAAATGGTAGGGACTTAGAAGCAGAAGAGATTAAGAAGAGGTAGCATGAACACACGAAAGGTCTATACAAGAAAGATCTTAACATCACTGATAACCAGGATGGTGTGGTTTTTATGAGTCAGATATCCTGGAGAATGAAGCCAAGTAGGCCATAGGAATCATTGCTAACAATAAGACTAGAGGAGGGGATGGAATTCAACTGAGCTGTTTAAAACCCTAAAAGAGATGCTGTTAAAGTGCTGTACTCGATATGCCAGCAAATTTGGAAAACTCAACAGTGGGCACTGGATTGGAAAAGATCAGTTTATATCCAAATCCTAAAGAAGGGCAATGCCAAGGAATGTTCAAATCGCTGAACAATTGCACTCACATCACACACCAGCAGGGTTATGCTTAAGATTCTACAAGCTAGGCTTCAGCAATATGTGGACCAAGAATTACCAGAAGAGCAGACTGGTTTTCAAAGAGGCAGAGGAACTAGAGACTAAATTGCCAATATTCACTGGATTATGGAGAAAGCAAGGAAGTTCCAGAAAAAAAAAAAAAACATCTACTTCTGCTTCATTAACTACACTGAAGCCTTTGTGTGGATCATAACAAAATGTGACATGTCCTCAAAGAGATGGGAATACCAGATCATCTTATCTCCTGAGGGACCCGTATGTGGGCCAAGAAACAATAGTTAGCAGCAAACAGGGAACAATTGATTGGTTTAAGATACGAAAAGGAGTTCGGCAAAGCTGTATACTATTACCTGATTTATTTAACTTATAAATAGAGTACATCATGCGATGGATGAATCAAAACCTGGAATTAAGGCTGCCAGGAGAAATATCAACAATTTCAGATGTACAGATGATACTACCCTGATGGCAGAAAGTGAAGAGGAATTAAGAAGCCTTTTGATGAGGTTGAAAGAGACAAGCGTAAAATTTGGCTTGAAACAACATAAAAAATAAGATCTTGGCAACTGGTCCCATCATTTCCTAGCAAATAGAGGGAGAAGAAATGGAAGCAGTGTCAGATTTTATGTTCTTGGGCTCAAAGATCACTGCAGATGGCAACTGCAGCCATGAAATTAAAAGACACTTGCTCCTTGGAAGGAAAGCTTTGGCAAATCTGGACAGCATGCTAAAAAGCAGAGATGTCATTCTGCCAACAAAGGTTTGTATAGTCAAAGCTATGGTTTTTCCAGTAGCAATGCATGGCTGTGAGAGTTAGTCTATTAGGAAAGCTAAGAGCCACAAAATCGAGCTTTCAAACTGTGATGCTGGAGAAGACTTCTGAGAGTCCCTTGTACAGCAAGGACATCAAAACAGTGAATACTTAAAGAAATTAATTCAGGCTATTCACTGAAAAGCCAAATACTGAAGATGAAGCTGAAATACTTCGGCCACATAATGAGAAGACTGGACTTATTGAAAAAGACTCTGATGTTGGGAAAGATTGGAGGCAAAAGGAAAAGGGGACAGCAGAAGATGAAATGAACAAATAGTATGGAAACAGTGAATGTGAACTTAGACTTCAAGAGATAGCAGAGGATAGAAAGGCTTGGTGTGCTATGGTCCAAGGGGTCACAAAGAGTCAGACAGGACTGAAGGACTGATCAACAACAAACATGAGGGCAGGGACTGTCTTGAATTTCTTTGTGTCCTCAGCACTTAGCGTGGAGACTAAGAGCCTAGCACTTACTCTCCCTTAATAAATTTACAGTGACTGACAATTAGCATGGCCCCAGGGTCTAAGCTATAATCCTATGTGCTATTGAAGTTTTATAAATCTTGTTTTCTCCCACATCATTTCTTTTTTTGTCTCCTCTCCTCTCCCTTTTTTTTCTTTTCTTTTCTTGCTTTTTCTTTTCTCTAATCCTCCCCTATGTATGCTCTGAGCCTATTAGTGCCCACAAGTACACCTTAGCCTCATATCAAAGGTAATGACCCCCATCTTGGGCTCAGCTGCTGGCTCTTAGTTTCAAGAGTCAAGAACATTTTCAAAGAGTTATGTTGCTAAATAACTTCAGCTTGGAAGGCACTAGTGCCTCCCAGACTGACTCAGGATAGAATCAGTGGGGCCCACTCTATTTTTTTTAGCGTCTCTTTCTTCCTGCATCCAGAAGAGGTGGCACTCTCACAAGCCTTCCACGTGTGACGTGTACCATTATCGGGACTTCAAACTGTGCAGTGCCTACCATTTGAGATTTCCTACTGTGCCCTGAAAGCCTCTCAAACTAGAGATGGGGGAACCACGCTGAGTTATGAAGAAATTCTATTTTACAAAACAAAAATAAATGTTATAGGAGAAACTTTTTTTTTTCATTCTGGAACAAGCTAGAAAGGATATTTTAGGAAATGCTTAGTTTAACTAAGGAAGTCTCCTCACCTTTCAATAAGAATAAAAATTAGAAGGTAAAATCAGTCTAATTCAATTCTAGCGAAATTTCCTTTGGTACAAAAAGGACTAGATTTGGAGGAAGAAGACCTGGGTTCAAATCATAGTTTTGCTACTTGTTCAGATGTTTCAGTCGTGTCTGACTCTTTGTGACCCAATTTAGGGTCTCCTTGGCAAAGATAATGGAGTAGTTTCCCGTATCCTTCTCCAGCTCATTTTGCAGATGAGGTAACTGAGGCAAACAGGGTGAAGTGACTTGTCCAGGGTCACACAGCTAGTAAGTGTCTGAGGCCAGATTTGAACTCAGAAAGATGAGTCTTCCTGACCCCAGACCATGCACTCTATCCATTGAGCCTCCCAGCTGCCCCAGCTGTGCTACTTACTGCTTTGTGGTCTTACATAGCCACTTTACATCTCAGGACGTCAGTCTCCTCATCTGAAAAATGAAGATGTTGGACCAGAAGATCTTAGATATTCCCTCATAGTTCTGAATTGGTTATCCTATGATTAATTAATTAAGCACATACTAATTGGGCTTAACTTGGCATAGTGGATAGTCAACTTCAGAGTCAGGAAGGAGTCAGAGTCAGTTGTTAATAATACACTTCACAATCAACAAATGCTACAAATCAGATCTTGCTTTATTATTTAGTTATTTGTATAGACTTAAGAAAATGATGGATAAAATGTTATTAATACAGATCAATCGTAAAAGTATGTCATGGGTACTTTGGGGGGGAGGAGCAGGTTGTTAAACATTTGTCAGCATACCCCTCGTTCAAGTCCATTTCAGACATATATTTACTATGTGACTCTAGGTAAATTGCTTAACCTTTCAGTATCCCAGGACACTTTGACTACAATTTGCAAAGTAGGTGCCAATCAACATTGGTAAAGGGAGTTTCCTATCCCAATGAAATCACAGTTCCAGTTAAAAAAAATTACAAAGTTCTGTGCTAGGCACACAAATATACAAAGACAGATGTAGCGCTGAATTTGACCTAACAGGACATGAGTTAGAATCCTGGTTCTGCCACATATTACCTATGTGACCTTGGACAAGTCACTTAACTTCAATTTCCTCACATGGAAAATGATGGCATTGGACTAAACGATTTTTGAAGTAACTTCCAGATCTAATATGGCACATGAAGTGCTTGTAAGGAGTTGGCATTCTAATAGGAGAGAATAAAGAAAATGCACAAATTACTATGACATAATTATATACCTCTGATATTAATTGGGTGATCTTGGGTAAGTCAGTTATCTGTGCCTCAGTATCCTCATCTGTAAAATGAGAGTGTTGGGCTAGGTGACCTCCTCAGTGTCTTCCAATTCTAGATCTATGAATTGAAGAATTAATAAAAGGGAGAGATGATGGCAAACTGATGCAAACTGTTTGAGAAAGAGAGCATCATTTTCAGCTGGGCATGGGGGAGGGGATGGGTCGGGAAGAGAGCCAGAGAAGGCTTCCTGGCCCATGATGGTCAAGCTAAGGACAGGGAGGCTCCATTTCAAAGCCTAGTGGAATGTCAGGCATGGGGGAACATAAGAAAGACAGCCAACACTGCTTGTTTGTATGTTTGATAGATAAGGGAAAATAAATTTTCCAAGGCTTTCATCTTTCTAGTGTTCTAAAAGTATGATCATTATATTCCCATATCAGAAGATATTGGTTTAAACAGCTATTTCCACCCATCTGCATATATTCTGATTCAGTCCATGGAGCATCTTAAGATCATCCACTGCCTTAAAAGGCAGGCTCCCTCTCCAGAGAACTTTTCTATAACACTGAACAGTCTTGCTCCTGAAATAGAAGTTTTTAGTCAACAACTGCCTTCAATTACAGATGCAGAGACAGATTATTACAACTAGAAGATCTGTCAAGTGCTGGTCCTAATCAAGGCTGAATTTTTCCCATAGTCCTTACGAAGAAAAATACCAGATGTTGTACTTGTATACTTAAAGGGAAACTGGAGGGAAAAAGTTAAGAAAACAAATACTCACTCTAATTGCAATATTTATCTGTTTAAAAATGAAACATCCTAGAATTGACACATTTTTAGTACTGTGATCGAGCCAAAATGTCTTCCAAATACTAATAAAGAGATGCAATCCAGGGTGAAACAATCTGGAATCTCAGAATCACGGGATCTGAAAAGTTGGAAAGGCCCCTCATGATCCATCTCCCACCCAAAAGAAGAATCCCATTTACAAAATCCCAGCCAACTGTGATCCAAACTCCCCTGGAAGACCTCTAGTGACTGGGCATTCGCTGCTTCTAGCATCAGCCTATTTCAGTTATCAGACAGCTCTATTTGTTTTCAAGAACTATTTAGCCTATCTTCTGCATGCTCCCAATTCTCTCACTAGATACCATCTCTCCTGGTGCAAAATAATACTCACTGAGAATTCTTGCTACCACCCTTTGGAGCAACCATCTTGCACGGCCATAATGAAGCCTACAAAAGTGAAGGATTGAAGACTGGAGAAAACAAGAACCTCAAGCTCGAAGAATTTGCAATCTAAAGGAGGAAAAGGCAGGCAAACCAAAACCATTTAACAAAAATACACATTCACACACTGAAGGTCATGGGTAAATACGCATGGATAAGTATTGATTTTTATACTTGATTTCAACTTTTGAGACTGTCTTGCACAAAATACACATATAAGTTATAAAGCATTCAATAAAGCTACAAATTTGATATAAATTAAAGGCATGAATTCTATAACAAGGGCGCTATCCACCAAATGACAAATCTTTTGGGTCACAGCAACTCACTGTTTAGTACTGAATAGAGTACTGTAAGACAGATAGGTATTACAGTGGCTAGAGCACTACACCTGAAGTCAGGAAGATCTGAATTCAAATACGACCTCAGACACTTACTAGCTGTGTGACCCTGGGGAGTCACATAAACTCTGCCTCAGTTTCAACTGTAAAATGGGGGTGATAATAGCACCTACTTCACAGGATTCTTGTAAGGATCAAGTGAAATATTTTTAAAACACTTAGCACAGTGCTTGATAGGTGTTTAATAAGTGCTTGATTCTTTCCTTCCTTCCTTCTTGTCGAGGTGCTGTGAACTGCATCAGTAGAAGGAGTAACCACACTAAAGATATCCATGAGCCTAGGATAAAAGCACATTGATTTAGAGCTGGAAGGGACCTTAGAAGTCACCAAGTTCAACTCCTTTATTTCTCAGGTGAGGAAACTGAGGCTCAGAGAGGTTAAGGGACTGGCCCAGGGTCCAGGAATGTGCAGGTAAATGTGTAACTACTAGCTCTCCAGGGGAAAAAAAGTATGTGACACACTTTTATGTTTAATCTATGTTATTAACATTTTCCATCACTTTCTTAAGTTCAGACAATCAACAAAACAATAAATCAAGTTCTGATTTGTAGCATTGGCTCATTTTCAAAGTATAAAAGGGCAGCTAGGTGGTACAGTGGATAGAGCGTTAGGTATGAAGTCAGAAAGTCTCATCTTCCTGAGTTCAAATGTGGCCTCAGACACTTACTAGCTGTGTGACCCTGGGCAAGTCACTTCACTCTGTTTGCCTCAGTTTCCTCATCTGTAAAATGAACCAGAGAAGGAAATGGCAAACCACTCCTGTATCTTTGCCTAGAAAACCCTAAATGGGGTCACAAAGAGTCAGACACGACTGAAACAATTGAACAACAAAAGGTATAAAGGCTTGGCACTGAATATTTAACAATCTCAAGCTAGCTCTGGCACATTTCTGCAAGGGTCACACAGCCAGTAAGTGTATGAGATGAGTCTGAACCCAGGTTTTCCTTTCTCCAAATTGAGGCCTGTATCCCCCTCATTGAACTGGTTCTATCATGTGATCTTTGGAAGTATAAATTCAGTAACATTATTATTACCCAAACCTTCAATATATTGATACACCCAAGATCTTATTAATGTGGGCAATCCTTCCATGACTACAAAGCCTTTGTTGAAACCCCATCAGCCCTTCTTCTCCCCATGAGTCTTGTTCAGATTTTCTCATATATCCTCTATAAACATCCACGCAACATTTTGAAGACATCTGGATCACAGCCTCATAAATCTTGAGCTAGAGGGGAGCTCAAAACTGTCTCGTCCAACCCTCTTCTTTTACAGCTGAGGAAACTGTGGGGAGGTTGGGGGAGATTAAGTGATTGGCCCATAGTCACCCACTTAGTAAACACCAGGAGAATTTGAAACCAGTTCCACTGACTCCAGCACAAATATCCTTCCCAGTATCCTATGCTACCACACCTTCTTCTGGTCATTTTAATATTTCAGCCATTTCAATGTAATATTCAAGGATATATTTTGTATCTTGATCAATTAATTAGCAAGCATTGTTAAGTACTCCAAAGTACACAAGTGCAAAGTACAAAGAACGGCTGACCCACCTGGTCTGAATCTCTGCTCCCACAACCAGTTTATCACTCTCTTGTCAATTTCTTGCATTTACTGCTCCAAAGGAACCCTGATATTGACCCAATCTACCTTTTGGTTTATGCTTGTTTGGATTCTGATTCAGACCCTTCCTCCATTCACCCAGGAAAACTGCATGTTCTAATCAACGGTGTGTGACGGTTCACTCCTAGACAGAATCCAAGATTACTCTGGCTAGAGGGGTCACTGGGGAATTATCATAGATAAGACTAGGAGAATATGTGGGTTTTAGATTGTAGAGGGCCTTGAATGCCAAATTAAGGTGTTAAATTCACATGAAACGGATAACCCTCTCGAAAAAGAATGCCTGTTGCCTGTGACAAGAATCAATAATCTCACACAATTGTGAAAAATTCAAGCACAAAAGGCTTATATAGTAATATATGAGAAGTCTCCACAGCTGGATTCCATCAAATGAGCAGAGAACAGAGGAAGATGTGAGTAAAAAGTGGTCCATATGAAAAAGACCCAGTGGGTTGATAGTGGACAAGTTCAATACAAGACCTCAGTGTGATTGATGTAGCAATCAAAATAACTCTTCCATTAACCAAGTACATTGTACAGAACAAGGAAGGTAAGAGCTCCCTCATACTCTGCCCTAGTCAGACCACATCTGGAGCATTGTGTTCAAATGTGGGTCAAATACTTTAGGAAGGACATTAACTATTGAGCACCCAGAGGAGGGTCTTAAAGGGACAGCCTCTCATCCTCCTTTACAGAAGTATGCAAAGAGACTCAAAACAATGTCAGACAATGATCAACTGAAGAAACTGGCATATTTTCCCCACTGAACAAGAGGAACATCAGGGGACATGATTTCCACCTTTACATATTTGATAAGTTATCATAAGAAAGATGACTTAGACTTAACTCCAGAGTACAGAATCAAGTCCAATGAATGAAAATTTAAGGTCTATACAAGGAAAAAGTTTCTAATAATTAGGCCTGTCCAAAAGTGGGATCATGGTTTCCAAGTCAATAAAAGTCTTCAAGTCGAGGCCAGATGATCACACAATAGAGATGTTTTAGTGGGGATTCCTGTTCAGATGGGCAGCTAGGTGGAACAGTGAATAGAGCACTGGGCTTGGAATCAGGAAGACTCATCTTGTGTGTGCTGGGTCAAATACAATTCTAAAGACAGGTCTTCCAACAGATATCTTCAAAGGGGTCATGGGCATCTGAGTCTGCTTTCCCCAAAGTACAAATATTGAAGTTAAAATATCCAGGGCAAAAGCCAGAAAATCAAAAGAGGATTGAGATCTAAGGAGTCGTCTTATGTGGATTTTAAAATCCTTTTTGAAGACAGTGCATTTTCATAAAAGTCATTATCCCACACCAAAAAAAGCCCTGGATATGAACCAGTCACACACCTAATTAAGATTAATCACATTTTGTTTTCCTCCAGAGATGAATTTGCAGGTACTTAATCTATTAGGTACAGTACTTCTAAAGGAAAAACAACACTAAATATGGGGTCACTTCAACTGAAAATGGTCATTAAGTATATTTTAAATCCCATCTAAGATGAAGACAGAGTAAGTCATTGCAGGGAAAACTATTAATACCAAATCTTTCTGGAAGAGGTGGGCTTCTCTGGCAGAGTAAAATGATTTCCAGTGGAGAACAGTCCAAAAGGAAGCCAGAGATCCAGACTTTAAAGGCAAAGCCAAAAACATTTATAAACAGAAAGGACACATTTCCATACCCATTTGACAGGTATACTTAACATCACCAAAATTTCTAAGACACTTAAAACTCTAAGCAAATGTAATTTAAACAAACCAAAAAACCAAAAGTTGTACTAGACAAATATTATGGTCCATCCATTAGCACGTAAGCTCCTTATAAATAGGCACTATTTCATTCTTTATGCTTGCATGCCCAGGACCTAGAACAATGCATGGCAATAGTAGGTGTTTAATAAATGCTTGGTGAACACTTCTAGGAACAGTTTTTGTAAATTTTTTAAAGCCTCCATATGCTTAACTCTCCTTCCTATCCTGCACATTATTTCTTCACCTCTTATAAAATGGATAGAATTGGGAATCTTTGTTCTCTGTAGCTTTTTTATTTGAATCATTCAATCCATAAACATCCATTGAGTGTCTACCACATGTACCATAATACTGTGCACTGTGGGGGCAGGAGGGTATAACATAAAAGAGAAGAAAATATGTTCCCTGTCCATAGGTAGTTTATAGTCCAGTTGAGGAGAAAACTATTTGACATAAGATAAATAACAATACAAGGGAGCATAACTTGAACACTGAATGAATAAACAAATTATTGATTACTGAAGTGCCCAAAGAATGCTACAGACAAGAAGAGATGTATGAGTCCAAAGGAACAAGAGATTAATTAACAAAGAAAGGTGTTGCTAGTAATTTCTCTCTTCTCAGAAGCATGGAAATTATGATTTCTATCACTTCTGGGGGAGGTGAAAGGGAAAATGAGGTACTAATTATGTTTAATGGGAGCCTAATATTGATGTCAGTAACTGTTCAACAAATGCCTAAAATCCATAGCTAGGTAGTAGAAAAAAAACTTACCTAAGGATTCTTTCAAGCTTTTTTAAAAAATTTATTTTATTTTCAGTTCATGGAACAAAACAAGCATTTCCATAACACAGTATAATAAAAAAGATGATTGCACATGAAACTGCAAATCTACCATGTACAACTTGCTATTGCCTCTAAATATACAATAGTTATCATGTAAATTTCTTTTTTTTCCCTTTTTTTCTTTTTTTCTTTCCTCCTCCTCCCTCCTACTGGAGAGATAGTTGCCATTAGACACAGATAGATAGATAGATAGATAGATATATATGTGTGTGTGTGTGTGTGTGTGTATAGGTATATATATAGGTATGTATGTATACTTATGTATATATGCATGTATATATGTAAAATTATTCTATACATACTTCTTCAATTTCCTGCAATTTCCCATTCTTTACCACAACAAAGAGAACTGCTATAAACATCCCATTCACATTCAAAGTTATAATTACTATTTGTGAATTTCTCTCCATCTTATTTTTACTCACTCTTTTCTTTCTCAGCCTCTCCTTTTACCCTATCCCTGTTACCTTATCTTCACCCACTTCACCTACCCCTCCGAGTCCCTCCCCATTCCCTACCCCCACCCCCAATCTTAATCCACATACCCCTCTAAAAGTCCCCCGCCTTCCTCTCCCCCAACCTCCCAAATCCCAATCCACACACCCCTCTATAAGCTTTCTTTTTTTTTTCAAGATTTCACTTTTTAAACTGGAGTAACCGAAAAAAAAAAAAAAAAACAGAGGCAGAGACCCAGGACTTTAGGAAGGCTCCCACAGGGAACTGACTGAAAGACACGTGGGCAAGGATATGGAAGTTTCACAAGATGAGAAGCCAAGGATGGTTTTAGATCTCAGAGGAAGTGCCTGCCTGCATTAAGGAGCATGTGGATACACGTGAGGATCACAGCTGAGTCGCTGCTGAAGAACAGCGTCATCAGGTAGGAAGCTTTGTAGGGATCAAGTCAGGAGACCTGGCATCAAGCCCTTCTCTGCCACTCATTAGCTGTGTGACTTCAGACAAATTACCTAACGTCTCTTTGAATTCAGCTTTCTTCTCAGTCGAGGATTATTCATCACCTAGTAGAGTAGCTGTGAGGTAATAAGCACTTTGAAAACCTTGAAGTGTCAAATAAATGAGAAATACTCTTATTTGGCTTAGCCCACTGCCCCACATGAGACATGTCCCCATGACCCAAAGAAGATATTGAAACCTCCAATTTAAAAAGTACGTGAAGCTGCATGAAAGAATTAGACAGTGCCATACCACTGATCATTGAACACCCCTCCTTAATAACATATAGCAGGGATTCTCTACCTGGAGTCCATTTACAACAGATAACTTTGTAAGGGATACTGTGAACGTTTGGTAAATTACTACTACTACTCCTGCTGCTGCTGCTGCTGCTACTACTATTATTATTTTTATTACTAGCTATGTGATCCTGGGCAAGTCATTTAACCTCTGTTTCCTTCAGTTTTCAAACCTGTAAAATAGGGATAATAATAGTACCTACCTTTCAGGGTTATTGCGAGGATCAAACATGCCTGGCATATAGCAAATGCTATACAAATGCTAGCTATTACTATTAAATGCTAGAATTTAATTTCTTTCATACTGAATATGGAGCAGGAAAGGGTTTTTCTCATGAGTACATATGTGGTAATGTCTAGAATTCATTTCCTTTTATATTGATTTGGGATATGGCAGGTCTACTGAAAGCCAACAGTATACAGGGACTGAAAAAGGTTAGGAACTCCTGACATACAGCAAAGTCAAGAAAGTACAGAATTCATATGGGCTCAGAGGGCTTCTTTGTACCTCTTGATTTTTCATTTGTCTGCTTGCTCACTTTTGTCTTTAAGCTTCCTGTCCTTCTATCTTCATTCAGTGAAATTGCTATGATTTTCTAAGGCAACACTGGTGGCCTGCAGTCCAGCAGCCCATTCAGCTCAGACGAAGCAGCCAATGATAACACGGAGCAGCATGAAAGCTCAGGGCTGGCTGGGCTCTCTGATGTGCCCCAGGTGGTGATGGTGGGAGGGGGCAGAGGAAAAATTCAACTTGATAACCACATGTAAACTTCCCGGCTCCTATTAATGCAAGTCAATACTGACTTCCTCAGCAAAAAAAGAGAGGAAGAGGCTTTGGGCTGTTTGTTTGCTTTTATTTTATAATTAAGCACAGATTTCCTTGACTATATCACCAACAATGCATCCTGAGAACTGACTTAGCCTTTCACAGAGCATATAAGGCAGAGAAGAAAAAGATATACTCTGCTTGTAATGAGTTTGCCCCTATTTGCTAAAGAGTTTGGAATTCAGACAAGGCCAGTCACTTGGATGTCAAGCTATTATTGACATTCTATTATAGACACGCCACTCCTGCACCCCAGGGAAAATGTGGGTGGTACTTCAGAACATCCACATCCTAAACAAGCTAAGAAGCTAACCATGAAAGTGGGAACAAGATACATAAACACCAATGTGGTTTTCTTTAAAAATGTGTATTACAGTAACAACTCTCAGTTATCCAGGTTAATGAAAGCAAATGTATGGGTGTTCCGAAAGGGGAAATATCAGTTCAAATATCACCTGCCTTGGGCAGCGGGGTGACATAGTGTTGGGCCTGAAGTCAGGAAGACTCATCTTCCTGAGTTCAAATGCAGTCTTAGACACTTACTAGTTGTGTGACCCTGGACAAGTCACTTAACCCTGTTTGCCTCAGTTTCCTCATCTTTAAAATGAGCTGGAGAAGGAAATGGCAAGCAACTCCAGTGTCTTTGCCATGAAAATCCCAAATGGGGTCATGAAGACTCAAACACAACTGAATAGCAACATTAAGCCATTGTTGATTCTTCTGTTAATGCCTCTCCACTTGGAAATTAAATTATGATGTACTATTTATATATTTCATGTATACTTATATGTGTATGAGTTGTTTGCCCCTAAAGCATGTAATTTCCACAAGGGCAGGACTTACATTTTTGTCTTTGCGTCCCTAGGAACTAACACAGTGCCTGTCCCACTGTAGGCATTTAATAGACGGTTATTTATTAATAACTCAAATCACTTTTATTTATTCCTCGAGTACAGTGAGATATGCTTACCTCAGAACAAGAGACTGAAAAGTAAAAAAATAAAGCAATGAACTGTTTGGTCTACTCAATCCAGGAGTGGGCTAATGCCAGCTTTAAATGAGCACCACTGTTAAGTTTTCATTGTGAGCATTCACCCCTCAGAAATCCACAACGGCTACAAATTAGGGCTTGATTTGTTGACTGTCTAGGCTTAATAAAGTATTAATAAATGCAAATTAAACTTTAAAGTGTGTGTGCATACATTTAAACACTTCCCATCACACCCCTGTATTGCTCTATAAACTTTGCTTGAGCTTAGCAGGAGTGTGGTTAAAAGGCTCAGAGAAGGAGGTCATTACCAGACTGGAAGACTGATGAGTGTAGGCTAATAATAATAACTGGCATTTATATAGTGCTTTAAGATTTTTTTTGAGACAATCAGGGTTGTGACTTGACCAGGGTCATACAGCTAATCAGTATGTGAGGCCACATTTGAACTCAGGTCCTCCTGACTCCAGGGCTGATGCTTTATCCACTGCACAACCTAGCTTGCCTACTTTAAGATTTTCAAAGTGCTTTATGTAACCATTATCTCACTTGAATCTCACAACATCCCTGGATGTGAGCCAGCTTCTTTTAGCTAGCTCTAGAGAGCCAATTGTTAAATTTTGAGTGTGAGCATTTGCCCCTTGAAACAGGCAAATGCTCCATACAAATCAGAGCTTGTTGTATTGTCTTGATAATTGTCTACACCTAAAAAAATGAAGGAAAAATGTTAATAATGCAGTTTAAACTTAAAAGCATGTCATCGGTACACTGCATACACATACTTCCAAATGTTAAACATTTATTAGCACACCCCTGCCAATAGCCTTAAGGAAATGCATAATCAGGAACAATCAGAAATCATGTGAGATGTAGCATAGTGGATAGAGTGCTGGGCTTGAAGTATGGAAGACCTAGGTTCAAATTCAACCTCTAGATTAACACTGTATTAACTGTGTGGCTCTGGGCAAGTCATTTAATCCCTACATAGCAAAGGTAATTTCTTTATTTACTAAATTACTAGAAGGTTGGTGGAAGGAGTTCCCACAACAGGAGTTCCTTACACTGACTAAAACAAACTCCTTCACCTATTCATGGACAACCAGATAAGGAGGTTGGCCAGGCATGTGGGTGAAGGCAACGGATGCCAGATAATCAGCCAACCTGCCAGACTGGTGCCCATAGAATCATAAGAGACTTAGGGATAAACCTATGTTGGGTGGACTCCCTTTGGAGGATTTACAGGATACCCCTGTCACATAAGCTTGGAAGGCATGCATGGGATTCACTCTGTACCATTGTGCCCTGATGAAATCCCAAATCCATGGAAGCGTAGAATCATCAGATAAAACAAACAAACACAGAATGTTCCACACTAAAGAAGAAAGGACACAGTATCGTATTCGTTTTTCCTATCCATTTGGAAATTAAGCATCTAGTCTGCATGCCATAATAGCTCCAAATAAAAAATGTTTTTACTCCCATGATGATGATCAGACCATACTCATTTCTAACTATTTAAATGTAGGCTGCTACATTTTCTCACTTAAAATAAAAGCTTCCTTCACTGCTTGTTTTTATTGCTTTATACATAAATAGTTGCTTGTTATACAAAATGTCAGCATGCTTTATGAAATATGTTTTCTATAGGAAATACGTGCTTCATAAAACAATATTTTCAACACATTTGTTTTCTATATAAAATGTCTACCAGCTACATGAAATATTTATGTAAAATCCTTGCTATATAAATTGTTTCAGGCTACATAAAATACTTATTAATTATACAAAAATTGTTGCTCATTACATAAAATTATTGCCAAATAAAATCCCAATGTTGCCATACAATATGCTTACCGCATCAAATATTTGCTTATTACATAAAGTGCTAGATTAAATGCTTTGTTGCCCTCTGCATCACTTGCTATAAATTTACTCACTATATAAATTATTGACTCATTATATTAAACATAATGAGTCCCACTCCATTGCTCTTTGAAGTATGGAGATTGCTGGAGAAAATGATGGAAGCTCGACATGCTAAGAAAGGTATTGAGGGGCAGCTAGGTGGCACAGTAGATGGAGCAATTGGCCCTGGAGTCAGGAGGACCTGAGCTCAAATCTGGCCTCAAATACTTACTATTTGTATGACCGTAGGCAAGTCACTTAACCCCAACTGCCTCCAAACAACAACAAAAAAGAAAGGTATTGAGTATGATCCCCGTGACATAGTGTGTCCAAGGACCACTCCAGTACAAAGCTGAGTGCAGAGACATTAATCATCAGAAAGTTAGCCGCCAGTGGTAAATATTTTCCATCACAATAGTCCATGAAATTGGTTTTTAATCAATGCATAATAAACCTCTCAGTTTTATGTAATCATCTCCTTGAAATTCTACAGTGACTATGGTGGTCAAAAATGAGACAATAAATAGTAAGAATCACTTCACTTTTCAACTGGATACAAATACTAATTTAACCTTTGTCCAGTAACCAATGAGTTAATAATATAGGACTGAAGGAATAGAACAATATTCATACTGACATTTTCTTGATAAATGAAGTTATAAGGAAGCTTCAACTAAACAGAAGTATGACTGGCTGATTCTTTTCACAGAGACACATAAAGGGACTTGGGAACTTGGTTTCATAAAATGACCAAAAACAACAAGAAGAATCATTTCTGAGGATACTTGGTCATCTCACTTTGACATGCTCGTGAATAACGTAAGTGAACCAATAATTATGAAGCTAATCGCAATCGTGAAGATAAATGTGGCACCATCCATGCCAAAAATCAAACAGACATTCTCTGAAGAACTTGAAAAAACCCTCTAATCTAAGTCAAACTGTTGTTCAGCGCCTTGATAGGCCCAGGAATAGGCCCAGGAAAGGATGTCAAAGACTTTTTTTTTTAAATATTGTGCAGGACCACAAAGTCTATAAAGCCAATAGGTTACAACAAACTTAGAAACCTCATGTATGTGTATCTTGAATACTTTTTTCAATTAGAAAGCTCAAAAGGGCTGGAGGTGGCAAGGTTGGAGATACAATGGTTCTATACAAAGAATGATGGATTTGAAGTAAGAGGAGAAGATGAAAGAGACCTTAGCAGTCATATAGATCAATCTGTACATAAGAAGAAGCCTCACTATTACATATCCAAAAGATTGTCTGTCATTCAGCCTCTTTTTGCAGACCTCCAACAGGAGAGAATGATAACCTGAGTGAGAATCCTGGCTATGCCACTGACTTGTTCTGACCTAGGGCATGTCATCTCCCTGCCCTAAGTCTCAGTTTCCTCACCTATAAAATGAAGGGGTTGGCTTGGATGGCCTTCAAGGTCCCTCCCAGCTCCAACTCTATAATCCTATGATCTTAAGATATCAGAAACAAAATAGAATGTAATGTGATCAGAAATGACTGCTTACACAGCAGTCATTTCATAATCATTTGTCTATATATAGTTAGATCAACTGTTTATGTAGCAAAGGTCAAAATAAGTACCAAATTAAAAGAAACCAAGAGAGCAGAGGTGAGAAAAAGACAATGCACAATTATAGAGGTTCCAATCCAAATAAGCTGATGAGTCCAAAAAATGGAAATCGGACAAAATGAAAGGCACGGACTCTCACTTAGAAAAAGTTACAAACCAGTAATCAAAATCAGGAGGTCAAAAAGTAGAGAAGCCATCTTGGCTGTTTTTATCTTTTTGTATTTGCCCAGTTTCTGACACATAGTAGGTGCTGAATAAATTCTTGTTGAATTGAACATCCTTTGCCAAACTGACAGACATGATAATTATATAGCAGCACTAAGGAGATAATTCCTTTGGGGAAAAAAATCTGGTGGTTTTAGTGGACCTCAAGCTCAATTATGAATTAACAGTGTGACACGGCAGCCAAAAGAGCTAATACTACTCTGAACTGCATTTACAGAGAAAAAATATTCTGAATATTTTCCTCTGTCTTGTCAGGCCACATATGGAACACTGTATCCAATTCTGGGCATCACATTTTAGGAATTACATAAACAAGCTGGAGAAAAACAACAGGGAGGATTGGAGTACAGGCCATATATGAGTATGAGTTAAAGGAAGGTAGGAATGTTTAGTCTGGAAAAAAGAAGAATTAGCAAACTGGCCAGGAAAGTTCTTCTATCCAACGCCCAAAGAGCTGTCATGTAGAAAAAGGATAAGACTTGTTCTGTTTGGTCCCAGAGAGAAGAACCAAGTCAGAACCAGGAGGAGGCTGCAGAGAGGTAAATTTAGGCTGAATATCAGGAAAAAATTTCCGAACAATTAAAAGCTGTTGCAAAGTGGAAATGGTAGCTTCCCCTTTAGCTATTTCCAAGCAAATCCAACCACCTTTAGTCTCTATCTCCCCAAAGTGGAATAGGTTACTTTGAGGGAGAACATATTCCTTCACGTTAGATATCTTCAAGCAAGTTGGGCTTCTAGTTGTCAGGGATGTTGTGGTGGGAATTCTTTGTCAAAAGTGAGTTGGACAGGATAGCCTGAGCAATCCCTTCAAACTCTGAGATGCTGTAATTCTGTCTACTTTTTAAATAATTTTATTTATTATTCATTTGAAGTTTATTAATTTTTTAAAGTATAAGATTTGTCACTATAGAATAAAATGACACCTTGAAGCTCTCCTCAACTAAGGCATCTTCCATGAATGCAATAAAATAACACAAAAGATTTTGTGACAGATGTAACTACATTGAATACAACAGAGTTCAGTGATCTATTGAGCATTCACATCAAGCATGATGTAAAACAGAAAGCCACAGACTTGCCTAAGGTAGTTTGTTACCAGTATGGCGGAACGACTCCAGGCCTGGTACTCTATCCACTGTGCCAAAGTCCAGAATCTAAATAACTGGGTTCCCTACTGATGGTAAGGTTCTCCAAATTTCTCCTTTTGCAGATGACATTGCAATAATCAACTACAAGAAGATTATGGAATTTCTTCTGTGAAATTAACACTGAAAAAAAGTATATAAAAAACAGGCAGCACAGATCATGGCATTATGTCATACAAATGGAAGAGCAGTGTTTTGAATTAATCCATCAACATATAATTTATATGTATTTTATGTATGTATATTGATATCTATATATGGATATAGATACAGATTATTGCTAGGGACCAATGACATCACTCTATTGGGGTAAAATGGTGGATGATGGGTGATGTCTTGCCTTGCACATGATTTGGATTTAAGGGAGGCAGAGTTGCACAAAGTCATCAGCCACATTCTCTCTTCCAGAGTCATCAAAGTCTTGCAAAAGTCAAGATGACTGGTGATGGCTTAGGATACAGTCTCGGCATCTTCCATGTCTGACCCAGCACTAAGCACTCCATAGTGCCTGCTTCAGCCACCTTCATGGCCGTTGGAACAAATTGTTCTCATCTGCCTATTCCTGTAACTCACCAACAACTCTGAGAACCCCTTGGTCACCCTCAACCTGGTTTAGCCTGTTTGCCAAGAGAGTTTTTACCAGTTTACTGAGGTCTGGCTGCTCTGCAGGCTATAGCTTCTTGGAGCCACAGGTGAGAGTTCGGTAATAGGTGGACACCAAAGGTGGATGAGTGGTCCTGAAAAGGGCTTAGCAAGCCCTCACATCAGAGGTGTTAGTCCTCCCTGAATACCCCATACATGATACAGACAGAAATATAGTAAATAAAGGCATGAAGACAGGTAAAGATTTATCACTACATAGATAAAACAAACATTTATGCTGTAAGGTTTAGGTAGGGTGATAGTCTAGACTTCTGATTTCTTTTTTTTTATTTCATTTTTTAAAAATTCTGTACCTAATAAATACCTATTAAGACAGACATTTCCACATACAAAGCAGGAAAAGAGAAGCATTGTGACTGCTGCTGTGAATCTGTCCCACATGTGGCTTGTTTCTCCCTTCAAGTATACAATGAAATCAACACGCTATTTTCAAAGCTGTCCAGTTTGTTTCTTACCAACCTTCTTTCTGTTCTCTTCTGTGCATTTTTTTAAAAAAAATGCTTCAGTGATGCTTTTTTCTTATTGTTTTTCATTTTAGCCACCCTATCATTAGCCCTCATCTCCAGCTCCCATGCCCACCCCCCCAAAAAATTGAAACAAAGAAAAATAAAGCTTTTATGCCAGAGATGCAGGGTCAAGCAAAACAAATCCCCACGTTGGCTGTATCTAGAGGGAAAATTGTCTCATTCTATACTTTGAGTATCTACTGCACCAAGAGTTCATCACTTCACTGTTAGGAATTGGGTAGCATGTGTTGTTGCTAGTTCTCTGAAATAGTGTTCATTTGTTTCATTAATTAGTTATTAAGTCTTTCATAGTTGCTTTCTTTTATAATGGTATTGTGGTTTATCATGTGCAAGTTAAGACCCATTAGCCACCATTTTACCCCAATATAGTCATGTCCTTGGTCCCCTTTGAAAACAAAGACCAACAACAATCTGTATCTATTTCCATATGTAGGTATCAATGTACATTCATAAAAATACATATAAATTATATGTTGATGGATTAATTCAAAACACTGCCTTTCCAGTTGTGTGACATAATGCCATAATGGTACATGCAATGTTCTTCTAGTTCTGTTCACTTCATTCTGCATCAGTTCATACAAGCCTTCCCAGATTTCTCTTATACCATCCCCTTCATCTTTCTTACAACAAAATAACATTCCATCATATTTCTATGCTCTTTGTATGTATATGGATGTGAATATATGCATTCATACATGCAAACAACTATATATGTAACACACATTTTGGATAGGCACTGTAGATGTATAATAATCTGGACCCCAAAACGAATACAAGAGAAGATTAAGAGATCAGATTAGATCACATTTTGAAAACTGCCCAGAATGTGCAGGGATCATAAGCTGCTCATTGCTACAAAAGCAAAAAAGCCATCATTCTCCCATATTGATTCTCCCATATGATGCCATATTGCTGTGGATCACAGAGCAATTGAATCTTGGAAAAAATCAAAATTACAGGTTGCCCAAATGGCAATGGAAAGACGCATGAGTGTATGCAAGCTGTGGCAGTTTATCATTAATGACTTGTGTGAAAAATGGCTTAAAAGCCAACATCAAAGACACAAAAAATTTATTGAACTAATTCTATTGTGACAATGAGATAATAGCCCAACTGCTAACACAATATACTCTATGTAGGAAATGAACAAAAGTAAGACTTCTAGCATGTGGATAGAATCCATCCACTCTACAGAGACAATAGAATGTTCCAGAAAAGATTACACAGGAAGATAACCATAGAGGCAGTGATTTGTACAAATTAAGGAATTATGACACTGAAATCTTGGATACATTAAAGAACATAAAATACATACAAAGAGTTTGGCTGTTGTGTATATTTACTTCCTATACGAAATGCTTTCTCACAATATAATTTGAGGAGGCGATATGGACTTGTGATTATATTGGTGTAGATGGATTGAATGTCATCTGCATAAGACCTTTACTGATCTCCTACACACACACACACACACACACACACACACACACACACACACTCACACACTTTAGTGCCTTTCTCTCATCCAAATTACTTTGTATTTACCTATTAATATTTTTTCATATACCTATACATGTTAGTGGTGTTTCCTCCAATAAAATACAAGTTCCTTGAGGGCAAAAATTCTTTCTTTTTTTTTATTCCCATCACCTAGCACATACTAGGCACCTAAAAAATTGATTGTTGATTAATTAGGGAACTCTCAGTGAGGAAATTCACTTCACAGATGCAGATCAGCAACTTAGCTGCAAATTGTAGGTTTAGAGAGTTTACTGAACCACTGAAAACTTAACTTACCTGCCCAGGGAACACAGCCAGTATGAGTGAGAACTGTTATTTGGGCCCAGGTCTTCTTGACTCTGAGAGTGGCCTGTCTACAGTTCCATGTTGTCTCTCACACCATGTAATATACTCATTATATAAAATACTTACTCACTGTATGAAATCTTTGCTTGCTTTACAAAATCCTTACTGGCTATATAAAGTACAAATTGCTTGTTATAGAAAACATTTCCTCTCTATACAAAATACTTGCTCCTAACATAAAATACCTGCTTACCATAAAAAAGGAAAAGATTTACTTGCTTCAAGTGACTCGATGAAAGAAGTTATTATCTTTCTGCAGCAGGGCAGGTGTGCCTGTGGTTTTCCTATGAAGTTTGAAACATCTCTAATAAAGTAATTATTACAGGAAATAGCCTACATCAGAAGCCAAGGCCTCATAGCTGCTCCTCAGGCAGCAGGAACATGGCCAGTGGTTGCATAATCAACAATAGAAATAATTTGTTGGAAACATAAGACTCTTATCTCCTTTCTTGCCTTCTTTTTCTGAACCATTTTAAAATACACTTGTTGGTTTCTATATTAGCAACTTGTTTGTCTTGAATGAAGAAGGTAGAGAAACCGCTGGTAGCAATTCAGAAAAGTAATGCCTTCCTAAGGCCGGAGAAGGAACTTTTACCTACCCAAGAAAACAGTAGAGTTCATTTTAAGAGGGGAAGCAAAAACCCAGAGAAATGCTGATTTCCCTACATTGGCACAAATGAGGTCCCTATCTTTCCTCTTTCCAGGTAAAGAGCTAATAAAACTGATTTGGGAAGGCTTCTCTGATGCTCTTCATTATACTAATATTGAGGAAATGACCACAGAGACCTTAGCCTCAGTTATTTTCATCTGCCTCCCTACTCTCAATTAGGGAAGCAAGTAGATAATGCTCACCCTTTTCAAAGTTCCTGAAATTCTCTTTTCAACTCCTTTCTGTATGTGTGTCTCTCTCTATGTGTCTTTATGTGTTTCTCTTTCTTTTCTCTCTTGCTCTTTCTCTCTCTGCTTTCTCTTTCTCCCTTCCTCTCTCTCTTCTCTGTCTTTCTTCTCTCCTCTTTTTCTCTCCTTTCTCTCTCTCCTCTTTCTCTCTCTCCCTTTCTTTCTCTATTCTCTCCTGTCTTTTTCTCTCCTCTCTCTTTTTCTCTCTCCTTTCTCTCTTCTCTTTCCTCCTTCCCTCTTTCCCTCTCTACCTTTTTCTCTCCCTCCTTTCTCTCATCTCTCTCACTTTCTGTCTCTCTGTCTCTCAGTCTGTTTTTCTGTCTCTGTGTGCGTGTGTATGTCTCATTTTTGAGAGGCAGTGTAGTACAGGGAAAAGAACACTGAATGGGGAGTCAGGAGATGAGCTTGGTTTCCAGTCTCTGCTTTCATAGGATCATAGATTCTAGCTGGAAGGGCTCCTAAAAGCTGTCTAATCCATCCCTTCATTTTACAAATGAGGAAATTGAAGATTATAGAGGTTGTCTAACACTTAGAAGCTGTATTCTTTCATTTATACATTCCACAATGTATAATTAAATTAATAAAAAAAAAACCTACTATATATCAAGCACTATTCAGGAGCTAGAGATAGCAGAGATAAAAATGTAACAGACCTTGCTCTCAAGATGCTTACTTTCTTGGGAGGTGGGAGGCAGAGAATAATATGCACACATAAAAGTAAATGCAAAATAAAAAAGTAAATATAGCTGTTGTGTGGTTTAGTGGATAGAGTGCCAGCCTTGGAGCCAAAAGGACCTGGGTTCATGTTCCTCCTCTGGCACATACTGTCTGAGTGACCCTGGGAAAGTCACTTACCCTCTCAATGATCTAGGCCACTCAGGAAGATTCTAAGTCACAAAGAAGGCTCAGACCTTCATTGGTACAAGGAGTTTCCTCATCTACCTATGTCATAAAATCAAAGGTCCAGTCCCTGAGACTCAGTCCTCTTATCTTCAAAATAGACGAAAAAACAGCTGCCCAGAAATAGGATGAGATAATTTATGTAAAGCACACAACCATAAAGCGCTATATAAATGTCAGCTATTGTTATCATTCTCTTACTCCCACACACTGTTCTTTCTTCCAATAATCCTCAAATTGTCTACAGCCTCCTTGGTCTATTCTAAGGCATGTTCGTGGTCTGCATGATCGGTGAAATGACTAGACAGCTGCTTACAAGTCAAATGACATAACCACTATATGGTTATGCTTATTATCAGGAAGGTTCCAGCCCCACCAAATGCCTCATCATCATGTGGGCTAATGGATTCCTGAAATGATAGTGCTTCTTTTCTCTGTTTTAAGATTCTCATCTCTGCTTAAACGTCAATAAATCAAGTAGAGAGATCTACTTTACAAGTCATTATCCTATCCTACTGGGCTTGGAGCTCAGAAACTGTGGGTTTACATCCTACGCCTGACATTTACTAGTCTGTGACTGGAGTCCCTTAAACTCTCTGAGATTCAGTTTCCTTCTCTGTAAAATGGGAATAAAGACACTGTACTTATCTCACTTGAGTGGTGTGAGGCTCAAACAAGATAATAAAGAGTTTTCTAAAAGTTTAAACTTCTCTAGAACTTTTGAGATGCCCTCTTTATATAAAATGCTTCAAAAACCTTCAAGGACCACATCTCTTTCAGCTGTTATTATTAGAAATTGAAAAATGTGGGGCCTCTTGACAAATGACATTCCAAAACTAGATTTCTACTTCTAGCTTCTAAAGGAGAAATTTGAAGGCACTGGAGAAAAAGGCTTTCCAACTGCATAAAAAAGAAAAGGAATTTGAGAAAGTAATTTGGAAAACTTTGGATTTATGAAAGCCAAAAAAATGAATTTAGGGAGGAGGAGAAATTTGGGAGAGTATGAAGGAAAGCTGAAAGAGAACAACTCAAGCCGATATGAAGGAGAAAAAGGACTGAGGAGTAGTTGATAAAGCAGAAAACTCAAGAACAAGTAAGTAAAATAAATGAGTAAGGAGTAAGACATGAGAGAAGGGAAAGGAGGATGGGCATGGCTCTCCCACTCCTCAATAATGGAAGAAAAAAAAAGAAGTCTTTAGGATTATTGAGTAGTTAAGAGGTGATAAACTGGGGTAAAGGTGTAAAGAGGCGATTAAAGCATGTAAAAGTGTTACCAAGGTCCTAATTAAGTGAGCTGTAATCACTCACAATTTACCTTTAATTTATGCAGGATATTCTTGGATGTACATAGTTGTTGGCACATTACCTCACCCATTAGAATGTGAGCTCCTTGAGGTAAGGGACTCTTTTTTTTGCCTTTCTTTGGTATCCTCAGTACTTAACACAATGCCAGGCACCTGTATGGTTATGATTATTAACTTGATGCATCACCCACAAAAAGAGGTGTTAACTGCCTCTATTCTAAAAGATTTAACTTACTAAAATAAGTAATGCAGCCTTTTCTTGAGCACAATGCCTGGCACATAGTAGGCATTTAATAAATGCATGATGATGATGATGATATTTGAAAGATAATATTGAGTACCTCAATAATAGAATTGGCAAGAATAGAAAAGGTGAATTTTGTGATGACTTGTGTTTAGTATATTGCTAGCACTGCCAAGTAACTACTGTCTATGTTCAAAATGGAGGCTGGTCTCTGAGAGAAATGATTATCTCTCATATTAAATAACCAATTATTGGGAAAATCCAGGTTTTTTTTTCCTTTTTTCCTGTTCCTTCATTCAAAGTCCAGGAGATCTGGAGAGCTCTGACCTTGCCTAAAAATTTACTCCAACTATCTAAGTAGAGTTGTTGCCCCACCCAACTAGAAAAACTTTACAAAGAAAGTCCAATCTGGGTAAAATACAGTCCATTGTGTTCCAGTCTGACAGGGTCTGAGTGATCAGAGTCAGGATCCCAGCCCCTCATTAGAATAGGTTCACCTCTCATTATAATATTCATCCTTCTTATTAATTGTTAACCAATCAAAGCTGACTGCTGCCTGTCAGGAACACTCCCTCTTCCAAGGGCATATAAGCACCAAGAAGCCACCATGATGAGTCTTTAGCAATAGTTAATAAAATGATTAATTACCCAGAAACTATGTCTCTCATACTTTTTATATGTCTCATCTCTCTCCTAGGAAATAAGGTCAAAGAATTCAGGAATTGATTAATCAAAAAGCATTTGTATTATGCCATATTACATATTATGTATTAGGCACTAAAGATACAAAGACAAAAGTGAAAGATTCTCTGCCCTCAAAAAGTTTACATTCTCTCAGAGAATATAACATGTATTTAAATAGGCTTGAACAAAACAGATACCAGATAATTTGGGGGAGGAGGGCACTAAAGAAGGAATATGTCAGGAAAGGTTTCATGCAGAGACTGAGGGAGTGACATATGAGCTAAGCTTTGAAAGAAAGTAGGGATTCTAAAAGGCCCAAGTGAGGAGCGGTAGGAAATAACTACTACAAATGCATGGAGATAGGGAAAGGACTGCCATGCATCAGACACAGTATCAGATGCAGATGCCAGAGAGTGAAGGAAAGTGAATAATGTATACAATAATAAGACTGGAAAAGTTGAGGCCATTGTGAAAGGCTTTAAATACCAAACAGAGAAGTTTTTACTTGCTCCTAGAGGGAATAAGAAATATCTCTCCTTACTCCAGGTTATCAAGGGCAATGAAGTTACTTCAAACACACACACACACACACACACACACACACACACACACACAGGGAGAGATTTGATAGGTTGGGAAGGGGACAGTGGGAATAGGATCTGACATTCATGGGGACACCTGACATGAGTCACCAAGTAGACTTGGAAAGGCCTCTTGTAGAAGGTGGAGCTTCAGCTGTTCTGAAGAAAGTCAGATTTTAAGAAGTGGAGATGAGGAGAGAGAGTGTTCCAAGTATGGGGGAAAACCAGTGCCAAGGCATGAAGATGGGAAATAGAGCATCTTGAGGGAAGAAGAAGAGAATAAACACGGATTGAATAAACATCTACTACATTCCAGGTACTGTGCTAAGTGCTTTACAAATATTAGCACATCTGATCAGTAAGTCATTACGGCTAGACCCTAGAGTATGTGAAGGGAAGTAATGGTTAAGAATACTAGAAAAATGGCAAGGAGACAGGTTGTAAACACCTTTACAATGCAAAGAAATGATAAAAATTAACTCACGGGCTATCAGATAAGAAATCATCCAAAACAGGTCAAACAAAGAGAGTACAGCCAAGATGGTGGAGAAAAGGCAGGGATTCAGCTGAGTTCTTACCAAAACCCTCTGAACAACTTTAAATAAATAATGCTTCAAAACAAATTCTGGAGCAGCAGAACCCACAAAGGAGAGAGGGAAACAATTTTCCAGCCCAAGACAACCTAGAAGGTCAACAGGAAAGGTCTGTTGCACCAGGGTGAAAATAGAGTGTTGTCCAGTGCAGGCTGAGCCCCAGCAAACCAGCAATAGGCCTGGGCGGGGGGGGGGGGGGGGGGGTATGACTGAATCAGAAGCAGCAGTGGCAGTTTCAGGACCTTTCAGCCCACAGACAGTAAAGGGATCAGACAACTGGTCAGGAGATTACAGGGATCCTTTTGCTGGCACCAGGGACAGGACTCTGTTGCATTACCCATATTTAGAGGTCAAGGAGGAGCACTAGAATTGGCTAAATGGGAAAGGAAGTACAAAAACTCAGTGAAGACAACTATTCCTTAAAAGTTAGAACCGTGCAAGTGAAAGCTAATGACTTTATGAGACATCAATAAACAACAAAACAAAATCAAAAGAATGAAAAAATAGAAGAAAATGTAAAATATCTCATTGGAAAAATAACTGGCCTGGAAAAAAAGATCCCAGAGAGATAATTAAGAATTATTGGATTAACTGAAAGCCATGATCAAAAAGAGAGCCCAGACATCATCTTTCCATAAATTATCAAGGAAAATTACCCTGATATTCTAGAATCAGAGAGTAAAATAGAAATTGAAAGAATCTACCAATCACGTCCTTAAAGAAATCCCAAAATGAAAATTCCTAGGAATATTATAGCCAAAATTCCAGAACTCCCAGGTCAAGGAGAAAATATTGCAAGCAGCCGGAGAGAAACAATTCAAGTATCGTGGAGCTACAGTCAGGATTATACGAGATTCAGCAATTTCTGTAATTTATAATAATACAAGTCATTCCCCAATTCTATAATAAAGGATTGCAGGACTTGGAATATGATACTCAGAGGGCAAAAGAGCTAGAATTACAACCAAGAATTATCTACCCAGCAAAACTGAATATAATCCTTTGGGGGGGGGGGAATGGATATTCAATAAAATAGAGGACTTCTCAAGCACTCCTGATGAAAAGACCAGAGCGACTTTCAAATACAAGACTCAAGAGAAGCATAAAAAGGTAAACAGGAAAGATAAATCAGAAGGGATTCAAAATAAGGTTAAACTGTTCACATTCCTACATGGGAAAATGATACTTGTAACTCTTTAAAACTGTCTCATTATTAGAGTTGTTAGAAGGAGGGCATGGATGTGAGTTGAATATGATGGGATAATTATCTAAAAAAATAAAATTAATGGGTGAGAAAGATGAATGCACTGGGAAAGGGGGAAAGGAGAGGTAAAATGGGGTAAATTATCTGATATAAAGGAGGCATGAAAGAGTTTTTACAGTGGAAGGAAAGATGGGAGGAGTAAAGAATCTTAAAAAATAAATGTTAAAATTATTTTTACAAGTAACTGGGTGAAAATAAAATACAAATATTTTTTAAAAAGAAGAGAGTAGAAGAAATGTTGGTGATAATCTACTGAAGAGATTGAAGGAGTGTTTGTCAATCTGATAGCCACAAGAGTGATTTATTGTTTTACCAGTGCATTTATCTAATACACAACAGGAATCTTCCAAAGCAATGTCAAAAGATAGTACCACCCACTCCTGATGATTCACAAGGGCACAAACGATATTTCCAGAAAGATCCTGGAAGGCACTGCAAAATTATGAAGTCTTGGGCAAGAAACATGAGCCCTTACAGTAAGTGTTTCTGATAAAGGCCTCATTTCTCAAATATAGAGAGAACTGAGTCAAATTTATAAGAATAAAAGTTATTCTCCAATGGTAAATGTTCAAAGGATATGAACAGGAAGGTTTCAAATGAAGAAATTAAAGCTATCTATAGTCATACAAAAAATGCTCTAATCACTATTGATTAGAGAAATGCAAATTAAAACAACTCTGAGGTACCACCTCACATCTATCAGATTGGCTAATATGACAGAAAAGGAAAATGATAAATGTTGGAAAAGATGTGGGAAAATTGGAACACTACTTCATTATTGGTGGACTATTATTGTGAACTAATCCAATAATTCTGGAAAGCAATTTGGAATTATGCCCAAAGGGCAATCAAACTGTGCGTACCCTTTGATCTAGCAATGCCACTACTAGGTCTGTATCCCAAATAGATCATAGAAAAGGGAAAAGGGCCTACACATACAAAAATATTAATAACAGCTCTTTTGTGGTAGCAAAGAATTGGAAACTGAGGGAATGCCCATCAATTGGAGAATGGCTGAACAAGTTGTGGTATATGAATGTAATGGAATATTATTGTGCTATAAGAAGTGATGAGTAGGTGAATTTCCAAAAAAAATCTGGAAAGACTTACATGAACTGATGCTGAGTGAAGTGAGCATAACCGGAAGAACATTGTACACAGTCACATCAACATTGTGAGATGATCAACTATTTTTGACTTAGCTCTTCTCAGCAATACAATGATACAAGATAATTTCCAAAAGACTCATGAGGGAAAATACTATCCACATCCAGAGAAAGAACTATAGAGTCTGGATGCAGATCGAAGCATGTTATTTTTACTTTTTTTGTTGTTTTTTGCTTTGTTTTTGTTTTTGTGGCTTTTCCCTTTTGTTCTGTTTCTTCTTTCACAACATGACTAATGTGGAAATATGTTTACATGATTGCACATGTATAACTTATATCAGATTGCCTGCCATCTTGGGGAGAGGGGATGAGAGAAAGTGAGAGAGAAAAAATTTGGAACTCAAAATCTTATAAAAAATGAATGTTGAAAACTATCTTTACATGTAATTGGAAAAAACTAAAATACTACTTGCAAAAAAAAAAGAAACATAAGCTCATGGAGCACAAGGTATGCTCTCATCACTGCTGCCCACTGAAGACAAGGGATACAAAAGAAAAGAGTAGATTTGGGAAATCAAAAGCTGGCTAAAAAGAGTGTGCCTAAAACAGAGATTTAAATTTCCTGGCCACTTCTTAAAATAGGGGAATAAATAAAGTAGAAGCACCTGGCACCTAACAAAGGTTTGTAAGAATGTATTTGTCTGGAGTTTTGCAAGAATAATCAAAAGGGCTTTAAGCAGAAAAGGAAGGTGAAGGCAGAAAATTGCCCACATGTATTTACCAAGCATTTGAAACACACAGAAGGTCACAGAAGAAAAAAAAATTCTGAGAAAAGGGCCAAAAACAAAAACCCACATCCCAAAATTTCTACATACAAATACACAAAGCCTAGGAAACATAAATATGAACTAAAGGGCCCTAATGCAAGGAGGTAAGATTAAGTTCATCATTGTCACCGAGGCTTGATGGGATATCTACAGGGGTACAGCTTATTCAACAGAAACAAAATAGGTAAAAGAGATGAAGAAATAAATTCACAAATTATACCCATGAGGAAATCTCCAGGAACCAGAGTGGGGAAGAGATGCTGAAAGCATTTGGGTAAGATTAATGGAGAGAGCTACAGTCTTATCTCTCTTCCCTTTCTCTACCAAAATCTTAGTGGGAGGGGACAGAGGGAACTATCTACACATGTTGCCTCCAATTCCTCTTCTCTCACTCACTCCTCAACCCTTTGCAATCTAGCTTCTGATCTCATTATCCAACTGGAACTCTTCTCTCCAAAGTTACCCAAAATCATTTTATTGACAAATTTGATAGACTTTTCTCAGTCCTCATTCTTTAGTGCTTCTCTGCTGCTTTTGACACGATTAGTACCCTCTTTCTCATCCCACATACCCCCTCCTCTTCTGATTTTCATGATACTTTGTTTTTCAGTCATTTTTTCAGTCATATCCAACTCTTTGTGACCCCACTTTGGATTTTTCTTCACAAAGATACTGGAGTGGTTTGTAATTTCCTTCTCCATCTAACTTTACAGATGAGGAAACCAAAGCAAACAGGGTAAAGTGACTTGCCCAGGATCACACAGCTAGTGGCTGAATTTGAACTCAGGTCTTTCTAACTTCCGACCCGGCACTCTATCTACTATGCCACCTTGTTCTTTTCCTATCATTCTGTTTCTTCTCATTTTCCTCTGCTAGCTCATCGTCCACGTCATGGCCCCAACCATGAGTAAACAAAGGCATTGTTCTGGGCCTTTTTTTCTTGTCACCATATATTCTCTCTTCTGGTGACCCCATCCATTTCCATGGGCTTAATTATTATCTTCACGTAGATCATTCAGAGATCTATATCAGCTTAGTCTCTCCACTGAGCTTTAGCCCTAAATCACCAACTGCCTAAAGGACATTTGAAACTGAAAGTCCTTGAGACATCTCAAACCCAACATGTCCAAAATACAGCCCATTATCTTTTCCCCAAAGCTTACTCCTCTTCCAATTGTCCCTATTTCTGTTAAAGATAACATTCTTCCCATTTGTCAGGAATGTAATGTTGATGTTATCATCAACTCTCCACTCTCCATCAGATGCAAAATCTTGTTTCTACCTCCACAATACCTCTAGCACCTGACCCTTTCTCTCTACTCACACAGTCATCACCTTAGATCAGGTCTTCATTACCTCTTGACTAGACTATCACAACAACTTCCTAACTGGTCTCCCTCTTCTAGTCTCTCCTCATTCTGGTCCATTATCCTCCAATACTACTTCAGAATAGGATTGGAAGAAAGTATATGTCCTTAACAACCTCATTTTAAAAATCATTAATAGCTTTATCTCCTTGTTCAGGTTTTTACAGAATTCATTTATTTCACAGATGAGGCAACTGAGGCATAAAAAATGTGATGTGAATTGCTCAATGTCACACAGCTAAATAGGAACAGAGAGAACTGAGGTCTCCTGACTGCTAATCACAGTGCTTTCCCCCCACTATTTCACTATTGCCTCTCCATACCACCTGGAAGTTAATCTGCCAGGAGGCTAAAGTTGAATGTAAATGAGTTATAAATTTTGATATATTGGGAGCTATATAAAGCAGCCTGAGAAAAAGCTATAAAAATCTGACCCTACTTAGTACCTAGAGAAAATATATAGAATATAATAAAAAAAAATCCAACAAAGTCTGAACCCACCTGGTACCTCTCCTCCTGCTTTAAATTAGTGAGTTTCTTAGCTGAGTTATATAAACTTCAGTAAAGATTATTAATATTGACTTTAAAAAAGAAAATGAATTACTGGGAGCCAAATACAACATAGAAGAGTTTTGGAGATTCTTGGAATTTAGCAAAATTTGTTTTTTAAATTGGAATATAGGGTATAGGAAACACGGGTTTTTATAGCTCCTACCTCTTCTGAAGCCTTTCTTATACTCTATAACATACAATTCAGCACTTAATTATAGGGTCATAGAATGTTAAATCTGGAAGGGAACAGATGAGTAAACTGAACCTTAGCAAAGTTAAATCAGTTGCCCAAGGCCAAATTCTACCATTTAATCCCAACATATCACCTTGTATTTTTTACTACTATTTTAAGTATATTACAATTACAGAATAGAGTCCTAGAATTACCAACTAAACTACAAGCTCCTTGAGGGCAGATGCCCTCTCTAACACTTGTATATTCTCCATAGTGTCTCGTACAGTGTATGTGCTCCATAAATACTTAGGCAATATCGGTTACAATAGCTTCTCCTACAGAGTCTGTAGTTAGTATTGCTTTAGCTTTAAGAGCCAGATGGAATGTTGAGCATTTAGCAGTTGGACAGGCAATTTATGAAGGACTGAGGAGAGGTAATGAAGAAGGTTTAAGAGAAACTGTGGAGAAGTTAGAGCTAAAATAGATGGGGAAAAATGTCTTTCTTGGGAGAACTGTTTAACTTATACTGTGAAGAAACAGTCAGAGAATTTCATGAGGAGGAAGTCTAGAGAGTGACTATTAAGATTAGTGATTTGAGAGAAAATAGAGACAGACAGAAGAAAATTTATCTCCTGAAGGATATATTTAACCTTTATCTTGTGAAAAGAATGAAGAAAATTCTTGAGAAAAGTTTTTACTTGGTATCTTGAGTGCACTGAATGCTGAGAGTATATTTTCAGAAAAATTCTGTGGTTACAATGATGGTTAGAATTGACACTGGTTATGGTTTTTCTCACAGCTAAACTATAAATAATAACATTTCTTATACTGATTACATGATTCATGCATTATATAGAGAATAGCTAATATTTATTTAAACCTAAGACATTAAGAATTTTGATATATAGGAAGATATGAGCAACTGTTTAAAGGCAAGGAGGTTTCTCTAATTTATTAAATAAGCATTATATAATAAACTGGGATGGAGGCTAAGAGCTTAATTGATTAATTAATGAGAAATGTTGCAATTTAGTAATTAACAAGGAACTATCCAAACATATTCCTGGATTACCATTGCTATGTTTGAAAATCAAGTTAAACTGAGAGGCAATAATCTGAGTATGATCAATTTATTAATTAGGCTAGCAGCATGCAATAAATTGGATCACTAGCCTCTCTCAGTAACCAAAGAACCTGAGGTAGGGCTTACCAGCCTTCATATAATTTTGGGGAGTACAGAGTTGGGTAGGTAGAGAAGACAATGCAATAAGTTACAGGGTAGACAGCATCCTGATAGTGGAGACAACATGATTTGTTACATCAAGGAAAGTGGGCTAACACCCACGGGGGGAGCTAATAGCCACTCATCTCCAACAATTAAGGAATGTCAATTATTTTATAGGACCCATCCAACATCTTGCAATCTTTGGTAGGGGATCAAAACTAAGATTTTAAAGAACTCCTCTAATTACACAAGGACAGGCAAAGACAGACAATATATCTTGTGGAAATATACCAGGTCCACTTGTATGCCTTCTAAGATAGATAATACTAATTCTGATATTTTCACCCTAGAACTCTGAATGATGAGAATGAATATGGTAACAAGTCAAGTAGTAGGTTGAACATAACCTACATAATCCTGTTAAACTTACGGAATCACAGACTTGGAGGTTCACAGCAATGCCTTCTACCACATTCCTTAGAGAAGTCTGTAAGTCTAGCCTTGAATACTTCCAAAGATAATGAGCTCACTACTCGATGAGTCAATCCATTCCATCACTGAATGGGTATAGTGGCAGAGTCCTTTGTAAAGAGCTAAAATCTATCTTCCTGTTGCTTCCAACTATTGGCACTACTTCTATCCTCTAATGGTCTCCAATGGTCTCCAAAATGGGGGTGTGCACATACCAGAGAGCACTCAGGATGATCTACTATGGGTGCACAAAGAAAATATTAGAACTAACAAGAGCATCAAAGCTGTCCACTTTACAACCACACCATCTCCCTCTGCAGCTCTGCCTCCCCTGCCTGCAACCAGTGTGAGCCACTAGACCAGGGGTGGGGAACCTGCACCAGACAGTCAGACCTGTGCTCCTCCGAAGGCAGGAAGTCATACCTCACCCAGTCCTAAACCCTGGATCTGTGCACCCCTATCCTCATTCCTTCCACTCCCACCCACAGTAGCAGCATGCACACCATGAGTCCTCTGGCCCAGGCAAAAAAAGGTAGTGGGGGGGTGTATCATTAATAAATAAAAATTATTTTTAAAACTTTGTTCATCTTTATCACATTTCTTTAATTTCCAGTTTGCATGTATTTTATAATATATAATATATTAGTACAATTATACACGCGCATGATTTAAAATATTGCGAGTGCATACTCAATTTTTTTACAGGTATTATGCATGATGAAAAATGTTTGAAGAACTACTCTAGAATAACCCAGAACAAGTCTACTACCTCTTCTATATGGCTGCCTTTACATAGACAGATACACACTTTGCTTATTTTGGTTTACCATGAATGAGCATTAGAACAACCTTCACAAAGTAACAAAAAGGCATTCAATCCATTATTGGTGATGGACTTGAAGGAGTTCTTTTAGCCACCTACCATATGATTGCAGAATTAGAGTCTCAGACCTGTAAAGAGGACTTAAAGGATTTTCTAGTTCAGTCTTTTCATTTTGCGTGTAAGGCAACTGAGGCCCAGACAGACAAAGAGAAAAGACACTGGTACTGGAGTCAGATTACCTTGGCTCAAATTTCACTTCAGAAGCTGAGTACCTATGTAACCTTGGGCAAGTCACTTAACCTCTCTGGGTCTCAGTTTCCCCATTTGTAAAAATTGAAGAGATTGGATTAGAAGTCCACTGAAGTCCCTTCCAGCTCCAGTTCTGGGATCCTAAGAATTCAAGGATGAATTAAAAAGATGACTCAGAGCATGCTACTGAGAACTACTGAACATTAAGGTCTTTTAAAATAAATATTCTTCTACCTCTTTGCCGTCTTATCAACTGTTTCTCATTAGGTGACTGATCTCCTCATCGAACAAAAACCTTCCCTCCAGGGGAGTCATAATATTTACCAAGATACAAAAGGAGAAAATCACTGCTAATGAAATTTCATTCACAAAAGCCTACAAAGTCAAATTGATTTTTGAAGCAGGAGCAGGATAGTGTTAAGGGCTTCCTTCTGCTTGCAGGGTTTTAGAGCCGTGCTCACAGCAGCTCCTTCCTTCACTAATTGCAAGAAGTGTTATTTATACTGCAAATTTATACTGTTGCTGTAGAAACATGACCAAAAAAAAGTCCTGATGGAAAATGAAGTATGCTGAGAGAGTGATAAACAGTGGTCAGCTTCTGATTGGAGACCAGCCTCTTACCCAAAGAGAGCAAAAGTGATGTATGCCTCTGGCATCTACTTTCATCATCCCTTTTGACACAGGCATCCACAAGAAAAGGTCAGCCCTCATTCTTGCCTTGTACACTAGTGGAGGCAAAAGAGACAGACTGTTACATCCAACAGCTGGGTCTTCCCTTGAATAACATCACTAATCACTACACTAAGCAATTACTCTAACGTCAAACTGCGACGTTAGGACCTAGACAAGAATAATTACCTATTGCTCCATGTGGATGTGGGCTTAGGACTCAGGGACTGCTTTGCCTGAAAGGAGAGTTCAACTGACTGTCTCTTCTTAAGTTAATGGGTTCCCTATAACCCCTGGAGGAAATAAGAAGTATCTTGTATACGATTATTTTTAAGTGCACCGTCCATCAGAAGCTGATGAATACATACCCATTTTAAGTACCGATAATAACATTAGACAACTACAAAGCATATTGTAAATATTTTTTATGTACTTTTCTCCCCCATTAACCCCAGCACCTAGAACAGTTCTTGGCATGTAGTAGGCACTTAGCAAATGCTTGTTGATTGATAGATGGATTAATGGATTGATTGGTTGATTTAGAATCACAAGAATCACTTTGATTCCCTTCAGGTTTGAATCCTTAGCTCTGCCATTTACTACCTGTGTGGCCTCAGCCAAGTCATTTCTTCTTTTGGGGATTCTGTTTCCTTATCTGTTTAAAAAAAAAAAGGATGTTGTATATGACTAGAAGGCCTCTCAGTTTCTTTTCACCTCTAAATTCTATGATATATACATAAATATATATTATATATGTTGATGATATTATATGTGGGTTGATCACATTACATATAGAAAGTAATGAAATTACGTGTATAGATTTTACATATTTATAAAATTTATACATGTGTGTATATATGTATATTTGTGTATATGTGTGTGTGTATATATATGCATATATATATATATTTTTTTAATCTGATTCTCAAAACAACCCTGTGAAATAGATATAAAGGATAAGGTTATTTGATTTAATTTTAATGACTGACTTACATGAACCAATGCAAAGTAAAATGAGCAGAACCAGAAGAACAGTAACAGCAACACTGTTTGATGATCATCTGTGAGTGACTCAGCTATTATCAACAATGCAATGATACAAGACAATTGCAAAGGACTTAAATGCTGTCTACCTCCAGAGAAAGAACTGACAGAGTCTGAATGCAAATTTAAGCATATTATTTTTCACTTTTGGTATTTTTTTCATGGTTTTTTTTTTTGGTCTATGTTTTTTTTCACAACATGACTAATATGGAAATGTTTTGCATGATCGCGCATGGATGACAATCAAATTGCTTACCATCTCGGGGAAGGGGGAGGAGAGGTGAGGAAGGAGACAATTTGGAACTCAAATTTTAAAAAACTGAATGCTAAAAATTATTTTTACAAAAAATGGGAAAACAAAATATTATTCAAAGAAAAAAATAATTTTAAAGACCAAGAAAATTGGCCTGAGAAAAGATTCATATTGGACTCTCTAGACTATTCTTACCTAGCTGAGTGATATTACACAACTCTGTAGGCCTTGGGTTTGTTACCTATAAAATGAGCTGAATTAAGTGTAATCTAAGGTCTCTTCCAACCCTGCGGTTCTGTGTTACTCAATGACCATATCTCTTAGGCAGTGGCTGACACAGTTGAACCTGGAGTGAACCTGAATTGAAATCCAGTCTCAGACATTTACTAGCTATCTAACTTTGGACAAGTCCCAAATATGGGACTTTACATTGACCCCTATTCAATTTCAACTTTTTTAGACTCAGATCATAGTTCTAACCTGTCCATACATATTGCCCCTTTTCCCAACTGAGTTCAGAGAACATCTTTTCACTTGTTAATTATGGCTAATAATAATAATAATAGCTAACATTTATATAGTACTTTAAGGTTCACAAAGCACTTTATTTATGTTATCACATTTGATCTTCACAACAACTCTGTGAGGTGGGTGATGTCATTATCCCCATTTTACAGATGAGGAAACTGATGAGAAGTTAAGTGACTTACCCCGGGCTGCACAGTTAGTAAATGTTTGAGGCAGGATTTTAATTCTGGTTTTCCTTACTCCAAACCCAGCACTCTATCCACTGCATTCCACTAGATGCCCACAGGTACTGCCCACTTCAGAAAAGACAGGAGTTGGGCATCATCTATAGGGATACTGGGACTGTATTATCACAGAATCACTAAATTGGAGAGTTGGAAAGTACCTCAGTGGCCATCTAATTCAACCCCAAAAAACGAAACAAATTCTCACCATACCAAAACCTTCGAGTGGTCATCCAGGCTCCTGATTAAAGACCTACAAGAAGAGGGAATTCACTACCTCTCAAGCCTCTTCCACTATTGGACAGCTCTATTTGTTAGGAAGTTTTTCCTTATTTCAAGCCAAAATGTGCTTCTTTGCAACTTCCAACCACTGCTTCCACTCCTATTTTCTGACTTCAAACAGAGCAAATCTAATCCCTCTTTTTTTTTTCTTGATAGAATCTCGGAGCTGGAAGGGGCCTCAGTTGCCACGTGTTCCAACCTATACTCTGCCCTGATGACTCTGATTTGACTCTGCCTTGATGACTACCCTTGTAAAGTCAATGGCTCTCTTGTCCTTCACTAGCAAAGAATATCTGGATTCCCAAAGATTTAATGTGCTATTACAGGCTGAAAATACAGATAGGATTCAAAATAAAAAAATTGAGGGTGTAGCTTTAGGCCCTGGAGAGAGAAAAGAAGAGCCAAAGGAGTTGTAACTGTCAAAAAATGACTCGAAAGTGGTCTCTGGATAAATGAAAAGGAGGATAACACATTATGGAGAATGGTGGTAGCCATCTCTATCAATTCTTCAAGAATCAGCTAAACAAGGATAGGAAAACTGGGTTTAGAGTAGACAGGGCTTAATAAGTTTGGAGCTATAGCAAAAATGGAAGAAAAAAATAAAGCTTACTTACCTGTTACATTTTCCAGGCTCTACTTCCCTATATGAATTAAAGGGTAAAGTTAGATGGAAGAACCTGGAAGATGTTATCACTAATGACCATGTTGAGGAACAGCTATTATAAGAATCAAAGTTGTGTTTATATTTTTACTGCTTACCATAATCATTTGTCAATTTAAGTAGCCTTAAATTTGAGTGGTAGAAAACTGAAATACTAGTTGAGCCTCTGGGTCTTTGCTGTGGAAATTCATTCACTTGTAGTCATTAATATTCTTAATTAAATAAGGCACCTTAATACAATAAACAGAATCCTAATTAATTAATTTGCTAATTGTTCTTCTGTAGAAAGAAATGGCAGACACACAGCCTGAGAAGGAAGAGGAAGAGACTACAGCTATTTTTTAAAGCTCTCTGCCATACAGTGTGGTATAGTGGCTAGAGAACCAGCTTCAGAGACAGGAAGACTTGGTCTTGCTTGCAGAAGCTGAGTGACCCTTGGCAAGTCACTTAATATCTCAATGATCTAGGCAACTTTCTAAAATTATGAGTTTTAGAGAAGCTATCAGCTTGCCTTAGCAAAGGAAATTTATTCAACCAGGAATTCCCTATACCAAAGAAACAAGAAATCTAATTGTTATTTCTCTATCCCTCCCACAAGAAATCTGAAGGCCCAATGAAATAGAAGTCAGAATAAGGAGGCATCTAGATATCT
Organism: Vombatus ursinus; assembly: GCF_900497805.2. NCBI lineage: Eukaryota > Metazoa > Chordata > Mammalia > Diprotodontia > Vombatidae > Vombatus > Vombatus ursinus. Next base: position 8,455,546 of record NW_020948739.1, read on the forward strand.
CCCCTTCACAAAACCCACACACAGAAGTAGAAGTGGTAGCAGTATCACATCCACAACAGTGAGGGCATGTGGGATACATACTCTGCTCTGTAAATGGAAGTGGTATGACAGAATAGAAAGGAGATAATAATATAGTTCCTATAAATCAGAAACAATGCTAACAGGTTTTGAAGAAACTTGATGCTACTATGTGAGAATCATGCAGAAAACACCCAAACAGCAGTGGTGCTATTGACTCAAGACTCAGAAATCAATGCCTCCAAGTGATGAATTCCTTTTTCCGCTTCTTCTTTGGCCAGTCTGCCCTCTGGTGGAAGACCTATACAGTGAGGGATTGAACAAAGGCAGGCAAAGCAGAAGAGAAAAAGAGAAATGATGTTAAGTCATAAGATTGAAAGCTAGAAGGAACCACTGAGAGTCTTCATTTTACAGCTGAGGAAACTGAGGTCTATGAAATGACTTAGCCAAGGTCATTTAAGAAGTAGTAGGTAACAGATCCAGGATTCAGCCCTAAGTCTTCTGACTCCAAAGCCAGTGAGTTCTGTCTTCACTACACTCAAGCAATTTATAACCATTTATTAAGTACCTAGTATATACTCAGCACTGTGCTACATGTTGGAGATACAAGGAGGAAAGTGAAAGGGCATCCCTGCCCTCAAGTAGCTTACCTTATATCATCAAGAATATGACTAATTCTGAAACGATATAATCTACCTCTTAAATAATTGAGTGTTTTCTATGAAAGTCAACACAAATATTCTACAAATATACAAAATTGCTCATTATTTTCACTTTAATTGCCCAGTCAAATCTGGAATTATAGTACTAATTAGCTAATTACATTAACATAATCTATTGTTTGGTAGAAATCTCCTAGTGACATGAAAAATATCTAGGAATATCACCTACTGAGCTGGCAGCAAAGCATGATAGAGCCTACCAGTTTCTTAAAATGTCCAATTAGTTACTAAGAAGGGAACTGGCTTCATTTGGTGCTTCCTACTCTCCACATACTCTCTTGCTCCTCTACTAGAATCGCATACCTATTTACATGCCCTATACAGATCTTGGGCCCTTTCTGCTCAAAAGGGTAAAAGGTTCATGATACTATTGATTTTCTCAAATAGCAACCCATTCACTCACCAGAATGTATTGATCTATCTTCATCCCAATATGTTTTGTAGCATAATCCATAGAAGTCAAGGGTATAGGAAATCAATATAAGGTGTAATGTTGATGATAATGATTATCGCAATGTCAATTGCTAGTGTTTTCATAGATCATAGAACCCTAGATTTAGGATTAGAAGGGACCTTAAAGGTCATTGAGTCCAAATCCATCATTTTACATCCAGGTAAGGAATCTAAAAACCAGAGAGGTGAAGTAATTTGCCATGGGTTGTACAGCTAATGAGCATCTGAGAAGGAATTTGGATCAAGATCTTCAAGCAATTGCAGTTTTAATGTTGGAAACCACCTTTAAGGTCATTTGGCCCAATCTAATTCCATTTTATAGTTGGGGAAAGTGGGGCCCAGAGAGGTTAAATGACTTATCCAGTCTTCCTTAATCCACTATAATATTTGGCCTTGTAATTGTCCTCAAAGCTCACTCCTCCTTTCATTGAGAATGGGAAAGCAATAGGATATAACGGGAATTAGACTGAGAGTGAATAGTCATACCTCCTAGCAATTTCTTTCACATCTCCAGGGAACAATTTACTCATCTGTAGAATGAAGATTAGCAGTTTTCAAACTTTTTTTGTCTCAGGATACCTTTATACTCTTTAAAATTATTGAGTATCCCCAAAGAGTTTTTGTTTGCATGGGTTATAGCTATAGATATTTACCACACTGGAAATTTTTGTATTTTTATAAAAGTAATTTTGACCTCAAGTACTCCTTACAAGAGTCTCAGGGATCTCCAGGAGTCTCTGGATCAAACTTTGAGAACTTCTGGATTACACGACTTCTAAGGTCCCTTCCAGTTGTAACATGAAATGATTCTAGTGATTTCAGAAGGGAGTGTTGGGTGAGGGCACAGGAAAGTGCATGGAAAGAAAAAGTGAAACAGTGGCAAAGATAGAGAACTGCAAATTGGATGCCTGGGCTCAAATAAGAGTGAAGATTATCATATATCAGCTCCAAACTTATTAGCTGTGTGGGGACCATCAGCAAGTCATTTAATGTCATTTGGCTTTCTTATCTGGAAAATTGGAATAATAAATTTGTACTACCTACCTCACAAGGCTGTTGTAAGACAAGTCCTTCATAAACTCTAAAGCACTAAACCAGGGGTAGGGAACCTGAAGCTTCAAGGCCACATGTGACCCTCTAGGTCCTCAAGGGTGTCCCTCTGACTGAATCCAAACTTAATAAAAAGATTTATTCTGTGAAGTTAGGATTCAGTCAAAGGGTCATACTTGAGGACCTAGAGGGTCACGAGTGGCCTCGAGGCCATAGGTTCCCCACTCCTGTACAAATTAACTATTATGAATATTCCATTTGAATCGATACAAAAGATGTCCCCTGGAGGTACCCTTGTATTGAAAGGGATGGCAGCAGAGGTGAAATTGGTTGTCAAGTTGCATTAAAAGCCAAATTGGTCTTTGTTCTGTTCCTCACACGAGAAATCCAGTCTCTAGTTTCCTTACCTTTGTGCTGCCCGTCCCACATCCCTGAAATGCATCCCCTCTTCCTCACCTCCACCTCACAGAGTCCCTCTCTTCCTTTAACCTGCAATTCAAGCACCATCTTTTACATGGAGCCTTTCTTAGTCTCCCTAGTCCCTAATAACCTCCCTTCCAAACTCCTTTGTATTTAACTACTTTGCATATATTTGCATTTATTAACTTTATAATGATGCTTTATATATTTTATATGTACTTGTCTCCCCCATTTGTAAGCAAGTTCTTTGTGAAAATGAATTGTTTCATGCTTTGTATTTGAACCCCCAGTGCCTTACATAGTACCTGATGCATAGTAGGCAACTAATAAATGCTGGTTGATTGACTGATTATTCTTTTTTGGGGGGGAGGGGATGAAGGATGATATTGTGACATCATCTTTTATGAGATTCTATAAATGAGAACAACCAATTTGTCAAAACCTAAATTAGCAGATAATGTTCTGGAATGAGGCTGCTGTAAGTATGATAATATAGTAATAATAATAAGAATAATGGGCAGTCATGTGGGGCTTTGATGTTCAGGAAGCATTTTACATACATTATTATCTCATTTGCGCCTTCAAACAACCCTACAAAGCAAATGCTAAAAGTATTCTTATCCCCTTCTTACACAAAAAGAAGCTGAGATTCAGAGAGGTTATTTGGCCTGCTCAATTTTAAGTCAACTTTAAGGGTCCCCAGGTCCTGATCCTGATTAAGAAAGAACTGCTACCTCAGGAAGAGATGTAGTCAGTAAGCCTAAAACCTAAACCTAGAGCAAAGGTTATATGTGTGTGTGTGTGTATATACATAGATACACGCATACATATATATACATATATGTATGTATACATACATACATACATAAATCTATATCTCCCTGTCTCTGCTATTAAGGAAAGTTAGAACTTTCATGGTAGAAGTTATCCCCTTTCTGCTGTGGCTGATAGAAACTCCCCTTCCTGAGCCATTTTTATGGTCAGTTGCTGCACAGATTTAATTCAGTTTCATTCAGTAAGCAATCCTTGCCTTCAAGCAGCTGGAGTTTCAAAATCAATCTAAAACCATGTAGCATATAGAATAGTGACATTTATTCCCTGTCCCAGTCACCTCCAGGCTTCTTGTCTATCTAAAGAGAAAAAAAAGCTGCCTTCTTCCATCTCTCGAACTGTTACAATCATCCTATCTACCCACAGCCCTTGGCAGAAGTAACTTAGATTGTTGGTCTTTCCTACTACTTCCTTCTATCCCCAATTTCCTAGATCTTTCAGGCACTAGAAAGATCAGAAAATACAGAGCTTGGATAGCCTCTGGACACTTAACATGAGAGAAGTTACCTGAGGTTGTTCTGTCTGGCTATAAAAATAGACCAACCAGGCTTTAGGAGAGACACTAGAGATGCAAGAGGCCAGTAAACCTGGGATAAAAAAGATTAGAAGACATTTATATTGCCTCTGAGATTTGCAAAGTGCTTTATGTACATTTTCTCATTTGAGCATGACAACTCAGTGAGATTGGTGCTGAAGGTATTATTATTCCCATATTGCATGAGAAAATTGAGGCTAAGAAAGGTTTAGTCCAATGCAAGGTCATATAGCTAGAAAAAATCTGAGCAGGATTTGAACTTGTCTTCTTGACTCCAGTTCCAGCATGCTATCTACTACACCAGAGGCTCTGACTGAGAAATTTGTGAGGTCCACGATGGTCCAAAAGGTCTTCATTAAAAACATTTTTAATGGTGTCTTGATCAGTAAATAATTGCCCAGTTATGTTAAAGTACTTTTTTGTTCTGTGACAACAAGCATATGCATGTTTGAAGCATTACAGATTTGTTTCTGCAAAGATTAGAAATTATCATCATGTGCAAAGTGATTTTGTTGTTTGTGAAACAATTAGATCAAACTGTTTTAAAGTGCAGGTCTGACCATGTCACATCCCTACTCAATAAACTCCAGTGACTCCCTATTGTCTGCAGGATCAAATACAAAATGCTCTATTTGGCATTCAAAGAGCTTCATAACCCAGCCCCTTCTTTCCTTTCCAATCTTCTTACATCTTACACTCATCCATACATACTCTTCTATTCAATGAAACTGGCCTCTTCGCTGATCTACTCCATCTCTTAGCTCTGGGTCTGGTTGTCCCCCACGCTTGGGATGATCTCCCTCTCATCTTCACCTCCTTGCCTCCCTGGTTTCCTTCAAGTCCTAACTAAAATCCCATATTCTACAAGAAACCTTTCTCAACTCTTCTAATTCTAGTGCCTTCTCTCTGTTAACTATTTCCTATTTATCCTGTATATAACTTGTTTGTACATATTTGCTTACTTGTCTCCATCTCTTGCTCCATTAAGTTGTGAGTGCCTTAAGGGCAGGGACTGTCTTTTTGCCTCTCTTTGTATCCCCAGTACTCAGCGCATATGTGCTTGGCACATAGTAGAAACTTAGTAAATGCTTATTAAATGACTGACCACTTCTGACTAAATACAACGTGCTTTTGTGAGTTCTCAATCTATCATCAAATTGTTTCCAAACTGTTACAAGGGTTTAGCATTCAAATACAAACTGATTCCCAATGGATAGTCAGATTCATGCACATTCCCTCGTTTGTATTCTGTACACTGCAGCAGAACAACTACCTAATTTTCCTCTGTTACTCTATAATCATACCTCATCAGCTGTGTAATCATGTAATCAAGACATTACTGACATTTGAATTCTTTCCATAAAAAAGTCAGGCTGTCTGAAAACTATGATTGCTGGGCATGTATATTACACGCAATCTTAAAACCATCATGTACTATCACAAACATTCTGCAGAAACAAACCTTATATTGCCTCTCATTGCAGTACTAAGGCCATTTTGTGATTTAAACTTATCCTCTCCTTAATATTACTATTTTTCTATCTGGGGATTTTCCAGTGAATTGGTTGGCAACACTGGTAAGTCATTCAGTAGCATTTCTGTGAGAATATAGCCAGCATGCTTGTGGTAAAAAAGAAGGAAAGTCACATCTGAAGAGATTCTTTCCTTAACAAAGATTAGTTTGTATATAAACATTGTTTTAAAAAAAAGTAATATATGCAACCAAATTTCAAGTATATTTTCCATTTAATGCAATGCCTATCATTAGCCAGTAGAAAAGAAAATAATTTATACTATAACTAGCAATTCATTCTCATTGATTAGTAAAGTAGCTAAAAATAAAAAATGAATTTTTGTATCTCAGCAAGAAAGCTTATAAAATTCTCCTACCATTTTCAGTCACATATTTGTGTGGGCAAGCATTTTCATCTTATTCTTGCTTTAAATCAAAATACAGAAATAAACTCAATGAGAAACCAGATTTAAAATTGAGTTTGGTGTTGAGCCAAATATTGCAAATCTTTGTTCAAATAAAGAAATTTAACATCAAAATTAAGCTTACATATGGTTATATAATAAAATTAAATATCTTCTGAGTTGCAATTTATTTCATTAATGTGTTATTTGTATTCAACAAAACTTATAAAATAAGGAAATTTAATATGAAGTCTTACAGATGTTGGCAAGCATATGAAGTCTTGTTGAATTATTTCTAATTCTTACAAAATGTCCCACATAAAATATTCATAATTATTTTATAATTAGAAATTATGGAGTTTTCATAATTTTAAGTAGAATAAAATTTTACATCTTATTTTATGATGTAAATTTTATTTTTGAGCTTTTGGGGGCAGAAGTTGTCATTTCAGTTATTGTAAGCACTTAATGAATAGATTTAAAACAATTTTCAAATAGTATATTAAATTACCCTGGCAGTTCACTTTTTTTGTTGCTGTTGAAAGGGGTTCAAGGAACAAAAAACATTTGGAATCACTGTACTACACCACACCCCTTCTCAGAGTGATCAGACAGGCAGGAAGAGAGCAAACCAGAAGGGCAGTAACAAGGAGAGAGAGTAAGTATGGCTGGGGGCTGGGGGGAGAGGGTGAGGGGAGAGAACCGGCAGTAGGGAAAGTTGCAAAGAGGTCAGAGAGAACGATAATTTAGCGAAAGGGCATGAGATTTCACAATTCAGAGATCATTAGTGGGGGAGAAAGAGACAGACAGACAGACAGACAGACAGACAGACAGAGACAGAGACAGAGAAAACAGCAAGGGATTGAAAATTTAAATTACAAGAGGCTTGAAAAGTTGGCATGTGTTAGGACAGTTAGGTGGCCCAGTGGATAGATCATCAGCTCCGGAGTCAGGAGGACCTGAGTTCAAGTCCAGCCTCAGACACTTCATACTTACTAGCTGTGTGTCTCTGTACAAGTTATTTAATGCCAATTACTGTTTCCTCTCCAACAAAAAGAAGCAAGCATGTGGTGAGAGAAAGGAGGCAGCCATGGCTGTTTTCTCTCTCTACAAGTATGTCTCATGATTGAGGATATTACTTGTTCTTGGAAGCTATTTGTCTGCTAAATGTGTCACCACTGATTGAGAAATAATTCTATCAAAAATCAAAGACTATTGGAAAATTTAAAACCACAAAGAAAACATTAGCCCCCAAAGCAGTGGTCAGGGTTGTGCTCTGTTCATTATAACAAAACTCTTCTCTTGCACTTAAGATGGGCAACAACTCATCCCTTACATGTAACAACAGTAACATAATCAGCATTCTGCCTAGGATTGGAAAGAGAGGTTTGTTTTTCCATTTTATTGTTTCAAAGTAGATCTCGACTGTGTTTAGTTGGCTAAAATGATATTCCCTTTAATGTAATTCCCAGCCTCCCAGTCCTATGCCCTTTGCAGCCAATCACCCAAACTGTTTTGAAGAGACCATGCATCATTTGCCCTTTTCCATAAAGCCAACCCCCCTGTTGCTCTCTCATGGCTATGCAATTCATTAGTTCTTCTCCTTCTGCTACTTTAACCCCATTTCTTATCTGGCTTACTTTTTTCACCCTAATGCCCGCACTCCTTTGGCTGAAATTAAATACTTTTGACCCTGCATTAAAGTTTTGTGCCCAAGAGAGTGATTTTTTTCCTCCTAGAGAGCTCTGTGTTCCAGTTGGTAACAAGGATGGGGACAGTGGTGAAAGTGATTGAAAGATTTGATGTTGCCAACTCAAGTATATCCAGTAGAAAGAGCTCTGGACTAGGTCCAGAGACTTAGGTGTTACTGACTCTGTAAACTTTGGATGCCTGATAAAGCATTTGGAGGGGTGAGGGCACTGTTCACTAATGCACTTAGTATGTACTTATCTTACATTATACACAAATACACATCTGTGTACATGTCATTCTCCCCTATCCCCCCAACCACACTCATTAAACTATAAACCCCATGAGGACAGAGACCATCTTCTCCAAATTTTGTATCTCTCTCAGTGCCCAGAATAGGTAGGTGCCTAATTAATACTTGTTGAATTAAAGGAAGCAGCATGTATACTGCAGCTTCTCTTGGGCTCCAAGGCATTGAACTATGTTCTGCCCAGTCCACACACACACACACACACACACACACACAATGAGCCATGTTCTAGTATGGCTTCGTTGTATCAATGACTAAAACTATCTTGAGGCTTCCCCTGAGATGAAAGCCCATCTTTTTAACCCAGTATTCTGCTGCTGATATTGTAAAGGCATGAGCCATGAAATGCTACAGCCTCTGAAAAAACAAGGTGATTCTCATCTACAGGGGAATGGAGAGGAGCATGGTGGTGGTATGCAGACTGTGACATGTTACAACAGAGAAATTTTGCAGAGAAGTGTCATAAAGGGAGTTATCAATCAATAAGGGCCTTATATATTCTAGGCCTTATATATTTCATGCTGGGGACACTATGGCAAACCCTGCTCTCAATGAGCTTACATTCTATCCAGTGTTTAGAACACTGTCTGGCATGTGTGAGTGATTAATAAATGCTTGTTGACTATCATTAAAAAAAAATGTATTAATGAGGAGGAGGAGGGAGGAAAGGCCTGGCATAGATTAGGAAAAAGCTGAACAAACTGTGATATGTAATAGAACTATTATATTTATTATATTATATCACATTATTATACTATGTTGTGTTGTGTTTTATGGTGTTATTATATCATATCACATATTGTATTATATTTTGCATTGTGTTATATTATATTTTGTTATATAATTATGTTCTATATTACATGTTGTATATTATATCATGTAATGTAATGTCAAGTTGTTTATATTATTAAATTAGGTAAGAAATGATGAATAAGAAGAAATCAGAGAAATACGGTCTGAGTTTATAAACTGATACAGCTAGGCAGTTAGGTGGTGCCATAGGTAAAATGCTGGGCCTGGAGTCAGGAAGATGAGTTTGAATCTGTTTTTTATTTTTTTAAAGCCAGAGTTTAAATCAGACGCATCATCGCTATGTCACTTAACCTCTGTCTGCCTCAGTTTCCTCATCTGTAAAATGGGGATAATAATAGCACCTACCTCCCAGGGTTGTTGTGATGGTCAAATGAGATAATACTTGTAAAGTACTGAGCACAACGCCTGGCACATAGTAGGTGCTATAAATATTAGCTATTATTATTATTAGAACGAAAACATCAAAAGCAGCAAAACAACATAGGCAATGACTACAACAATGTAAATGAAAAGAGCACCAAAGGAAAGCTGAGCTCTGGCTAACTGAAAAACTAGTAACAGTGCCAGAGGATAAATATGGAAACACACTTCCCTTATTTCAGGGAAGAGGCCAGAGATTTCACTAAATCGATAGTTTTTAGTTGTTAAGGGCTATTAAGGGGTCCCCTGAACTTGCCTTTTTGAGTTGTCATATCGTCCAGAAAGACTGGACCCAGACCGTGCAGGAGGCCCTGAATGTGTTAAGGACAAAGTCCCCCTAGCTGACATAATTTGTTGTTTGCACCCCAAGCTGGATTCCCTGTGTATCCTTAGGAGGCAAGACAGGCACTAGCCTGCGCCAGGCTGGGAAAAAGGCGTGTGCAGCTGGATCCTTTGCAGATAAGCAGACCCTCCTATCTTCACGGTCTAACAGTTCCCAAGGGAAAAGAATGTGTCGTTTACCGTCTCCTTGCTCCTCCCCTTTGGGAGGGGTTACTGCACCTTTCTCCTCCCATGCCATTCCCCTTCCAGTTTTCTCCTCCTTTTGTTGTACTGTCATAAACATGCAAACTTCTGTGAGGACTGGGAAATCTGGGCTCCACGTGTATGTCCATTTCCATTGTAATAAACCTGGTTTTTACATAAGTCTCACGACTTTGTGATTGTCTGTTGACATAGTAAACTGCTTTTCCTTCTCAGAAAGAGAGGTTCATATTTTTTTTGGCAAGGAGGAGGATATGATAATAAAATGATTGGTACAGATTAAAAAAAAAACAAAGGACATCTCTAATCTTTTTTTTTTTTAGTTTGGGTGAGTGATGCAATAAGATGAAGGGACAACCAATGTACAGTCTGAGTTCCATGTTAGTCTCAAATGTCAAGAGAACAGGATCCCAGTACATTAGGTGATCCTTCTTGAAGCGGATTTATGAGACGCCATGGATGACAGTCATAAGGTTGGGTAGTTACCCATGGGTTGCACACAGTGCTGAGTGCAACTGAGTGCAACACACAGTGCAGTCATCAGATTGATGAGATCACAGATCTATCAAAGTACACTGTCAACAGAATGTCATATTCCTTCCTTTTTTTTTCTTACTTTTCTTCCTTCCTTCTTTCTTTCTTCCCTTCCTACCCTCCCTCCCTCCTTCTTTCTTTCCTTCCTTCCTTCTTCCTCTCTCCCTCCCTTCCTTTTTTCCTTCCTTCCTTTCTAAACTAGGGCTCCCCATCTCACCAAAGCTGTACATATAGGGGCTACTCACAAGACAGGTCCCACTCTGCTCAGGAAGGGAGCTTGGACTCTATTCATCACTGATCCAGACCTGTTTACCCCTTTTCAGGGAACCTAGTGTCCCTTCTCTTAGGAGTTCACCATATGAATGCTGAACTTAGTGCAGATGCTTTATTGACTTAGCTCCTATAGCTCAGAATTCTCAAGGAAAAGAGATGTTCTAGCTACAGCTTCTCAGATAGCAGGGATTATGGGCAGACTCCACTGGGACCCAGTGGGATGTTCTTTTAATCAGCAGCACAGGAAGACATTAAAGGAAGAAAACTCAGAAAAAAGAGGAAAAGTCTGTGAGATACAGACAGTTTTTCCAATGACTGTATCAGAAAATTAAATGCACCAGGATTTTTCATTCTCAATAGAAACCAAATACAACTCCTTCTTTGGATTTTTATCAGTGACAAAATAAACACAATAAATCCCTCAAAAGCCGTGCCATGATGTTCTATGAAACATATAAAGGGGAAAAGACTGTTTCACTGAGGGTAGCTCAAGATAATTTTTTTCTTTAAAAAAAGAGTTTTTTGGTAACTTTGACAAGCACTACAGATCTTAGTAATTACAGCAAATGTGTCCTGAACCTTCATTTTGAGGAAGGACCCAGACCAGCCATCCTTCATTCTTTGGACTTTACCATCATGCCCCCAGGAGCCATCCTTTACCATTCTGCCTTTTGCTTTTCAGCTCCTTTTCAGCACTGTCTTCTCCCATTAGAATATAAGCTCTGTGAGGACAGGGACTTTCTTTTTGCTTCTATTTGCATTCCCAACACTTAGCTCAGTGCCTGGCACATCATAAGAGCTTAATAAATGTGTGCTGACCTGCTGACTTGTTGGTTTGATTTTATAAGAAAACTGGAAAGATTAATACTTAAGAATCTGTAACATAAGGAAAAGCTCTCCTACTGGGCCATTGTTGCTTTCAGCTAATTGGGTCTAATGAAAGTCATGAATAATAGACATCTATTTATCACTTACTTTTCTCCTTTCCTGTCTTTGTCTCTCTTAGTTTGTGGCCCTCTTATCCACTAGAGTTTTCACATAAGAATAAAAAAGACACTGGAAAAAAAGATAGAATTGACTGGTCCCTTTTGCTACCACTCAGCAGCTTTGGTAAGCAAGCTGCTGCAGGAAGAGGTTATGAACAAAATGGATTATTTGTATCCCTCTGTGACCATAGAGACGTGAGAGTTAATGGTGACTCCACAAGGGTGACTGGGCAGATGATTTTGCAGCTCGGCTATCAGGAAGATAGAAAAAAACTGAGCTTACCACCTAGCTAACAAAAATAACAAACCGCATCCAAGGTAAGCTCTTCCTCAACTGATCCTGCTCTCCTCTTGGCACAGTGGCCTCCCCAGCGGGAGTTTCAGGTGTTCTGTGGTTTCTTCTCCCCAGGGTTTTGAGTCTCAAAGTCTGAAGTCTCTTCAACTCTCAACCAAATATGACCTTAAAAGTTATTGAAGGCCATTACTTGTGCTACTTTCCCTAACTTTGCTTTTGTGATATTTTACTTGAGCACTAGAATTGCTAATTCTAGATCTGAGGAGCTTATGACCTATAGAAGTAAAATCTGATTTGTTATTCTCCCCCTCTGATTTTATTCCTGTCCTTACTTTCTCTGGCCTTACCATCTCTGATTCTTAGTTATAACCCAAATACTCAAACAAGCTTCTCTGCTCTCATCCTCACTTGTCAGAAAAGGTCAGCATCAGCAAGGAAAGGAAAGGTGCAAGTTTCTCATTATAGTCACACAAGGCTAGGAGAGCCCTTCCTCTACTGCCAAGGGCTTCTGACTCAGCCTAGAATCCACAAAAAAGAGTTGGTTCCCTCATCATGTGCCTGACTCACTGCCCCCTACTGAGTGGTCAACTTCAAGGAAAGTTACTCTCCTTTAAGGAAAAGAAGAAAACTTTAGAAAGGAAAGCATAGCCCTGTATCCAGAGTAAAAAACAGCAATTCTTTATTGTACTTTATTTTAAACATATGAGGCAATAAATGATTGATAGATAAAGATAGATAGACAGATATAGATAGATAAAAAGATAGATAGAAGACAGAGAGATAGATGACAGACAGAAAGATAGATGGATAGACAGATAGATGACTGATAGATAGATTAGATTAGATGGATAGATGATAGACAGATAGATATATAGATAGATGATAGACAGACAGACAGACAGATGTTATTAAGCATTTACCATGTGCCAGGCACTGAGCTAATTAAGGACAAAAACATTAAGGATATAAATAAAAGCATGCTGGACAGCAACATGACTAAGGATTCATGTACAATGTCGTGGATTCGGAACTAAGCAAGAGAAAGATAAAGTTGCCCTATCAAAGCCCATGGAGGTTCCCAGGATAGGGTCAAATTTTCCAGTAGGCCATGAGAGAAGATAAGGGCCTGAGTGAAAATGGCACACTTGCAGAGACTTTGATAGTGGTTACTTGCAGTCAAAACCTTGGTGCAGTGGAAAGAGCATTGGTTCTGGGGTGAGAGGGCTTATGTTCAAACTCTGTCTCTCTGTGACCCCAATTAAGAAAATCTCCCTAGGCCTCATTTTTTTCTTAAGTATAAAATGGACTAGCATTGGACTAGGTCTCTGAGGTGCCTTCTAGGTCAATATCTATAGCATGATCCTTTGATCAAGCTAAGCTCCTTCTCTTTAGAAATCTACCATCCCTCTCTTTTCCCTCACTCCCCTCTTCCAATGGGCCATGGGAGTTGGCAGTAGAAGACGGACACTGCCCAGGGCCAGTCAAGGGTGCTACAGAACTGTACATGGCAATTCCCACTGAATATCTAATCCCTTCCATCTTCAGTGGTATCTTCCAGACAGGAAGAAGAGAGAGTTCTATCAGGCAAACACAAAGTGGGTAAAGTCAAGTTTGATAATGAAAGAAAGTCTTTTTTTAGAAGCTGCAAACTAAAAGAAAGGAAAAAGGGGTCTCAGTCAGGAAGTCAGGTTGGGCAGGTTAGAAATAAACATGGGACTGATTGTTCCACAGGGTCAGGGAAATGAACCAAGGGAATGCTCACAGGCAATTGGGATTAGGGGACATCTCTGTGAGAAATATAATTTTTAAGTACCCTGGTCATCAGGGGTGTGCTGGTAAATGTATAACAACCAGCAATGTCTGCTCGACATACTTTTATGTTTAATCTGCCTTATTAATATTTCCTCCACCGCTTTCTTAAGTCTAGACAATCTGCAAAACAATAAACCGTCCCTGATTTGTAGCATTTGCTGATTTCCAAGGTATAAATGTTCACACTGAAAATTTAACAATCATCTCTTGAGCTGGTAAGAGCTGACTCCGGCACAACCTTGCTCCTTGTCCTTCCTCCCTTCTAGTCCTTAAAAAGACTTGGCCAGGGGTGGCCATAATACCTCTACTTGAAATAGCAATACTATAGCCAAGAGTCATCATTACAAAGCTTTGCTTTCCTTTGATGGGGTCCCTACAGAACCATGGGCCAAGGAGTAAAGAGGAGATATAATAACTGCAGAGAGGTCACCAAGAACCTTACCAGATACCAAGCTACAGTGGGATCATACCATGATTAAGAGTGCAGAGGAAACACTATGACCCAGAGTGGCATGTGAGAGATCCAATATCCCAAGAGATTGTGGGCATTTCTCCAGCTTCAAAAGTAAAGGGGAAAAATTATTTAAAACATTGACATGTGGAGAAGCCTAATTATGTTTGCCTAGGACAACATGTCTGTTATGGTACATTAATTTCTATTTCTAAAACTCATCATTCTTGTTAATAGCACCTAAAATAATAAAAAATAATAATAAGGGTTATTTTGGGAAAGAAACAGAGCCTGTGCTTTATTTAAGTAAACTCATGAACTTCTGTCTTTTGGCCAAGACCACACAGATAACATTTTTTTTTAAATCTCCATGATCTTTCCTAGCTCTAGCACTCTATGATTCCAAGAACATGAAATACTATGGCCCTATGGCTGACCTCTCCAGAAATAGGATCTATCTAACTTCTTGCCATTTATCTGCACTACAATAAAATACAAAGAGACAAATAAGCTTCAAAAACTTGGATTTCTTTAATCTCCCCCCCCCCACCCCGACACACACACCCAAATGGAAAGCCCGGGGTGAGTTTTTAAGTTGTACATTGGGTCTTCCTTAGGCCAAGCCTACAGAAAGAAACCTTTGGAGGTCATTAAAAATGCTTCTGAGGGTGAAGGAAGTAAGGCCAGAAAGCAATATACAATGTGACTACATTTACAGTAAAATGGAAAGGAAAAGAAGACTCAGTTTCCTTTCCATTATAATGACTAATTGTGGCCCTCAAGAAGACATGAAGAAATGCGCCTCGCTTCTTCCTTTCAAGGTGGGTGACTATGGGTGTGGATTATAGCATGTGCTATCAGATATGGTTACTGTTGGGTGGCAGCTGGGTAGGAGGGAGATGAAGGGCCTGACTGGAAATGACTGTGATATGAAAACAAAAAGCATCAATGTATTTTTAAAGCATATATTTAAAAAGAATTTTTTTTTCTAAATGATCAAGGCCACTCTCTACCACGCCTACCCTTCTAGTCTTACTCCTGACCCAGAGTAGTCTGTTTAGTAATCAAGAACCACAGTGTGTAGTAATATAGCCATACTCTTAGTGGACTGTGAATTGGACAGGGGCATGATGTAACATATGAAAGCTACATGGAAGCCCAGGCTTACACAAAGTAGGTGCTCAATAAATGTTCATGGATTCAACATTGGATAATTCACTCTGGTGCTTTACAAGATAAATTAGGCACAGCTCTTATAATGCACAAACCTCAGTGGAGAATGGCTGGCTGCCTAAGAAAGTATGAGTATAGATAAAACAATATGCTCAAAACAAAGGATCATAGTTGACCATGATGCCACTGTATTGTCAAGAGTCTTGGTTCACACTCTTGTTGGATCTTTTCAGTAATGGGTGTCCACAAAGCACTTTGCTATGTCGATTCAGTGGCAGAAAGTTCGGATACAGAGCTGATCTGTAATATTTAAAATGGAAAATTATTTGGAAAAGGTAGATAGTAGCTGAACATTCCTTGGTACAAAAAAAGAAAAAGAATTGAAAGCCATACAAATACAAGATGAAGGAAGAATGGCTTAACAATAGATTCTGTGAAAAAGATCTGGGGTCTTAGTCAATAGTCAGTAGACATTTATTAAGTGTCTACTATGTACCAGGCACTGTGCTAAGCACTAGAGATACAAAATGCAAAAAAAAAAAAATACAATCTCTGCCCTTAAGAAGACTATGATCTAATGAGAAAAGATAAAACATAAAAGAAAGTGGAAAAGCTGAGGAAGGGAAGTGAGGAGAGGTACCAAATAAGGGCATGGTGGAAAAGTCAGTCAGAGAAGTCCCAGAATAGTGCAGCCAGGTGAGAAATGAAGAGTTGAGCTCTCTCCTTCAATGGAGGTTTGGAGTCCATGGCCCCACTCTCCAATCAGAGGGGATAATGATGATGTGGAGCACCAAAGCTGATGAGATCTTACAAAATGAAGAGGTTATTCCACTAAAGAGCTTACTATTCATGGCAGAGAGATCAGTCAGAGAAGACCCAAAGTAGCACAGCCAGGTGAGAAATGAGGACAGCAAATTTAGGATTGTTAGGATTCTATAATTAGAATTATGGAAAGAACCTTGGAGTCCATAATGCCCACGTTCCTCTTTTATAGAGGGAGAAACTGAGGCAAAGAGAGATTAAGTGACCTGCCCAAAGGTACACTGATAATAAATATCAGAGGCAGGATTTGTACTCAGGCCCTCAGACTCTAGAGTCAGCATTCCTTCCCCTGTACTACAATGAGACAATAGTATGGCAAGGCAGCTAAAAAAAAAAGCTAAGGCAATCTTATATTGCATTAGGAGAGGCAAAGCTTCTGGAAATAAAGAAGCTATATCTGGGGTATTCTGTTCAGTTCTAGGTACCACATTTTAGAAAATGGTGACCAAGATGATGGACAGTCTTGAAATCCTGCCATAGAATGTTTAACATGAAAATAAAAGGACTTGGGATGGGAGTGGAAGAGAGAGGACATGGTAAGTATTTTCAAGTCTTTGAAGGGCTGTCATGGAGAACAGAGATGAGATTTTCTGCTTGGTTTCAGGTGACTGAAGTAGGAGCAATGGGAAGAAGCGGAAAAGAAGCAGATTTCAGCTATGAGAAAAAACTTCCAAGAAATCAGAGTTCTCCAAAAGTAGAATGGGCTCCCCCAAGATGGAGTGTATTCCACTTCGCTGGAGGTCTTCAAACAGAGGTAGGATGACCATTTGTTGGGGATAATGTGGCCAGATATTCTTGCTCAATATACACTGGACTAAAGAGTATCTGAAGTCCCTTCCAACTCTCTGAGCCTGTGGTTCTGTTTGGTCCAAATTTATATCTAAATTCAAGTACTATAATTTCCAGTGAATATGACATCTTCACATTCTGGTGAGGGTGTAGCATTTGATTTAAGCTGACAAATATTTAATAAGTACCTATTATAAGTAATACACTATACTAGGTGCTATAGATATGAAAAGATAAAACCTTCTCCAGCCTTCATGGAGTTGGAAGTCTAGTAAGATTTTTGATGAAGAGAGTAAGGAGAATAGTAAGGAAAGAAGAAGAGAGGGTGACTTTCAGCTGTCTTTTTATCTGCCTCCTGTGTGGCTAACAGATAACCTCAGAAAAAGGCTAAAGTAACAGATTTATCTGCCAGGAAGCTTAAAATATCACATCAACAGAAGTGACTCAGCAACTAAAAATTTTAAAACCCAGTTCTTTACCAATCTTTTCTTATCAATATCACATATTTCTTATCAATATTACATATTCCTCCTTTTAGTCCCTCCATCACACTATTCAGTTTTTTTTATAATTTTAAACTACTTCTCTTTAGAAATCTACTATACTTCTCTCCCTCATCCCTCTCTTAAAACTTCACTTTATTTTCTCAATTACAACTACTCTTCGTCCAGCTTCTCCATTCTTAACTACCACCAACCCCCCTCAAATTCACACTTGGTACTTTGAATTCATCATATTCCACCTTATCTATTACAACTTATAAAAAGGAATTAAGTCTATTTTAAAATAACAACAACCATGATAACAGCAATATAAAATTAAATATGTTTGCTCAAAAACCTCCAGTAACTAAGACCGTGACACAACAAACAGGGATGGCCACTTCATGAGCTCCTTGGTCTAGCCGAACTGACTTTCTTGCTGTTCCTCACATAGGATATTCTATGTCCCTTATGCCTGGAATTTACTCCCTCTTACCTTCAATTCTCAGTTCCCAAAACTGCTTAACCTCCTACAAGAGGCTTTCCTTCATCTCCCCAGCTACTAGTACCTCCCTCTTTTGCTGAAATAATCTTGTATTTATTTTGTGTATTATATATACAGTATATGTGTGTGTGTGTGTGTGTGTGTGTGTGGTGGTTGTCCCACCAACAAAATGTAAGCTTCTTGAGGGCAAGGACTTCATTTTTGTCTTTGTATTCCCTCATACCTACCTACTATAGTAGGTAGCACATAATAAACATTTAATAAACACTTGCTCACTGATTGGCAAGCAGACAGTTCACCATATGAGTTATCATGAGAATTACCAAAAGAAAAGACAGTGGAGTAGTAGTAGTACTAGTAGTAACAGTAGTAGTAGCAGCAGCAGTAGTAGTAGCAGTAATAGTGGTAGTAATAGTAGTAGTAGTAGTGGTGGTGGTGGTGGTGGTGGTAATAATAGTAGCAGCAGTAGTAGTAGCAGCAGCAGCAACAGCAGCAGTAGTAGTACTAGTAGTAGTAGTAGTAGTAGTAGTAGTAGTAGTAGTAGTAACTGACATATAGCACTTGAAGGTTTGCCAAGCATTTCATATAAACAATCTCATTTGATCTTCACAATAATACTATAGGACTGTTGCCGTTATCTCTATTTTTAAAATGAAGAAACTGAGGCTTCAAGGTTAAATAATTTGCCTATGTTCAAACAGCTAGTATAAACAGATATTAGGACTAATTTCAGCTGGAGGAGAAGACTTAAGAGAGCTTGGGAAGAGGAGGAGGGAAGCAAGAACAGCTGTGGGAGCTCTCAAACTAGAGTCAATAAGGGGATCTGACAACTGATCAGAAAGATATTATAGTGGACCCCTGTGCTACACTGGATGCAGGACCAGATACTCTTTGGAAAACCCATTGCCTATACCCAGTTTGGGGTAATAGTTCAAAGGCAGAGAGAAGCACTTTTAGTCAAGAGGGAGCAGGAGCCCTGAAAAACAATGTTGTTTTTAGTCACAAGGGATCAGTATCACTTTCAGTCCCAAGGTAGCCAAGGACCCTGAGGAGCAGTATTGATTGCAATTCCAAGGGATCAGGGACCCTTCCTGGATAAGTACTAGAGTGCAGACCAGAGTGCACCTCTTCCCAGACTATATCACCTTGGAAGCACCAAAAACTTCAAAACCTCCAGAATTAGCTCTGGAAATTACAGTGCAAAAAAGCCAGAAGCTTGAGACAGTGCCATTACACACACACACACACACACACACACACACACACACACACATACACACCAGGAACATAACCCAACTTTAACATAAAGTTCAAAATCAAGAAATAGCACGGAAAAATAAGCAAAAAAAAAAGAACTTGACCATAAAAACTTACTATGGTGACAGAGAAGATCAAGATACTGACTCAGAAGACAAAGAAGTCAAAATAGCTACAAGCAAAGCCTCAAAGGAAAGAATGTGCATTGGACACAAGACCAATGAGAATTCCTGGAAGTGCTAAAAAATTATTTTCAAAATCAAATAAGAGTGATAGAGGAAAAACTAGATAAAGAAATGAGAGCAAAAGTAAATATTATGAAAGACAGTTAGGAACTTGATAAAAGAGGCACACACCAAAAAATACTGAAGAAAATGACATCTTGAAAAAACAGAATTGGCCAAATGGAAAAAGAAGTACAAAAACTCACTGAAGAAAATAATTCCTTCAAAATTTGAATTGGGGTGCAGCTAGGTGGTGCAGTGGATAGAGCACTGGCCCTGGAGTCAGGAGGACCTGAGTTCAAATCTGGCTTCAGTCACATAACACTCACTAGTTATGTGACTCTGGGCAACTGCCTCATCAAAAAAAAAGTTAGAATTGGGCAAATTGAAGCTAATGATTTCATAAGACATCATGAAACAAATGAAACAAAGTCAAAAGAATGAAAAATTAGAAGAAAATGTGAAATATTTCATCAGAAAAATAGACCTGGAAAATAGAGAGATCATTTAAGAATTATTGAACTACCTGAAAGCCACAATCACAAAAGGAACCAAAACATCATATTTCAAGAAATTATCATGGAAAGCTACCTTGAGAGCCTAGAATCAGAGGGCAAAATAGAAAGAATCCACTGATCCCCTCCTAAAAGAGATCCCAAAATAAAAACTCCCAGGAATGTTATAACCCAGTTCCAGAGCACCTAAGTCAAAGAGAAAATACTTCAAGCAGCCAGACAGAAACCATTCAATGGAGTCACAGGATCACACAAGATTTAGCAGTTACTACATTTAAGCTGCAGAGAGCTTGGAATGTGAGATTCTGCAAGGCAAAAGATGGGATTACAACCAAAAATAACCTACCCAACCAAAATGAGTATAATTTTTTCAAAGGAAAAATTAAATATTTAATGTAATAGAGGATTTTCAAGTATTCCTGATGAAAAAATCAGAGCTGAATAGAAAAATTTACTTTCATATACAAAAACAAGAGAAGCATTAAAAGGTAAATATGAAAGGGAAATCACAAATGACTCAATAAGATTAAACTATTTACCTTTTTATATGGGAAGATGATACATGTAGCATCTAAAAACTATATCATTATTAAATCAGTTAGAAGGATTCTTTATAGAAAGAGGACATGAGGAGTAGATTATGTTAGGATGACGTAAAAAAGCAGATAGGCAAGAAAGAGGGATGCCCTGGGAGAAGGGAAAAGGGAAAGGAAGGATATGGAAAATTATCTCACATAAAAGAGATGCACAATGAAGAACTTTTACAGGGGGGCAGACAATGCTTGAAGCTCACTCACATGTAAATAAGTTCAAAGAGGGAACTAGATAGATACACACATATATACATATATGTATGTGTGTATCTATCTAGTATATGTATATATATACATACATACACACACACATACATATACAGATATAGATATTGCTAATAGAAATCTATCTTATCCAACAGAAGTAGGAGGGGAAGGGGATAAGAGAAAGGGGGTAGGTGTGACATTCATTAAGGAAATTGGTCTATAGTTTTCTTTCTTTCTCTGTTTTTGCTCTCCCTGGTTTGGGTATCAAAACTATATTTGTATCATAAAAATAATTTATCTTCTTCACCTATTTTTTTTCAAATAGTTCAAATAGTCTTGAGGTTAATTGTTCCTTTATGTTTGGTAGAATTCACTTTTAAATCCATCTGGTCCTGGGTAGTTTTTCTTCTTGTTGTTTAGTTGTTTTGGTTGTGTCTAACTCTTCATGACCCCATTTGGGATTTTCTTGGCAAAGATAGTGGAGCCGTTTGTCATTTGCTTCTCCAGCTCATTTTACAGATGAGAAAACTGAAGCAAAAAGGGTTATGTAAAGATTTGCTCACGGTCACACAGCTAGTAAGTCTGAGGCCAGATGTGAACTCAGGAAGATGAGTTTTCCTGACTCCAGACCTGGGAATCTATCTATTGAGCCACCTACCTGCCCCTGTTTCTTTGTCCTTGAATTAAAGCAAGCTTCTAGACTTTCATAGTTTGACCAAAGGGATAGGTTTTGTTGAGTATTGCTATCATCCCCATTGTCCCTCAATCCACCCACCTCTATGCTCAGAGAATCAATGGCAGTGTCTAGGGAGTAGTTCTGTACAACGAGAGGAGAAAGATGTGGCTTGGAAAAAACTGGCTTATCTTCTGCTTCCAGGAGCCAAGACGGTGGAGTAAAAAGGTAGTTGCTCTTACCCTCCCCTATCAACCTCTGAAAACCCAGAAAATATCACCCCAGAAAAAAACCCTGGAACAGCTGAACCAGAAGAAAGACAGGGTGCAGCAGTACAGTAGCCCAGGTAGCTAGAGGGATTAACAGGAAAGGCCCCTCTTACCCTGGGGGAAGGAGAGCAGTACGGAACCGGGAGTCGCTCAGTCAGCTAGTGGGAAGACCCACTTTAGCACACCAGGAGGAGATTCTGGTGCCTCGGCATTCTACAGCAAACGGGTCTCCCAGTGCCTCAGCAAAAATAAGGGAAGCAGCACTACAAAGGGCCCCAGATGGATAAGCACCCTGCAGCATTCATCTGAAAGGAGCTGAAGAAAGTAACCTAGAGTTGCCCAAAAGTTCCAGCTTTGTTGATTCCAGCTCAACACCAGGTAAGCTGTCAGAACCCTACAGCCTCCAACTTCCAACCAGGAGGAGATCCCAAAGCCCAGGTGGTCGAGCAGGCAAACACCAACAGCTGGACCTCCAAGTGCCTCAGTGAGGGTGGGGGAACCAGTGGAAACCAGCTCAGAAAACCACCAGGTGCCTCGGCATTCTACAACAAAGGAATCTCCCAGTGCCTCAACAGAACAAAGGGAGGCAGCACTGCAAGGGGCCCCAGGCAGATAAACACCAGGCAGCACCCATCTAAAAGGAGCTGAACAAAGCTAAAGGAAAGGAAAATCAGGCAACCTAGATTTGCCTGAAAGTCCCAACCTTGTTGATTCTAGCCCAACACCAGGTAAGCTGCCAGAATGCTACAGCCTCCAATTGCTAACATAAGAGGCCCCAGCACACAAAGCCAATGACCAAGACCTAGGCTTCCAACACAAGAAGCTTGGATCAGTGCCCTCTGCTCCCCAGCAGAAGAGCATATCTCTTTAAAGGCCAGGGAATAAAGAAACACCATGGGTAAAAAGAAACATACAATAGATTCATATTATGAGAAGAGTGAAGATCAAGACAGAAATTCTGAAGAGGACAACATTGTCATCAAACCCACATCTGCAACATCAAAAAGGAATATGAACTGGTCTGAAGCCCAAAAAGCCTTCTTAGAAGAACTCAAGAAGGATTTTAAAAGTCAAATGAGAGAGGTAGAGGAGTCCTTTAAAAGTACAATTGGCCAATTGGGAAAAAAGTACACTGAAGAAAACAAGCCCCTAAAAAACACAATTGGCCAACTGGAAAAAAAATACACTGAAGAAAACAAATCCCTTAAAAATACAGTTGACCAATTGGAGAAGAAAGTACAAAAACTAACAGAAGAAAACAATATGTTAAAAATTAGAATTGAACAAATGGAAACTAATGACTCTATGAGAGAGCAAGAACCAGTCAAACAGAAACAAAAACATGAAAAAATAGATGAAAACGTAAAATACCTCATGGGCAAAATAACTGACCTGGAAAATCTATCCAGGAGAGACAATTTAAAAATTATTGGCCTACCTGAAAATCATGATGAAAAAAAGAGCCTGGACAATATCCTTCAGGAAATCATAAAGGAAAACTGCCCTGAAGTCCTAGAACCAGAAGGCAAAATAACTATAGAAAGAATCCATCGCTGCCTGCCTGAAAGAGATCCCAAATAGAAAACACCAAAAAATATAATAGCTAAATTCTAAAATTACCAGATTAAAGAGAAAATACTGCAAGCAGCCAGAAAGAAACAATTTAAATATCATGGAACCACAGTCAGGATTACACAGGACCTCACAGCCTCTACATTAAAAGACCATAGGGCATGGAACATGATATTCCACAAGGCAAAGGAGCTTAAAATGCAGCCAAGGATTAACTACCCAGCGAAAATGAGTGTGATTTTTCAGGGAAGGAAATGGATGTTCAATGAAATAGGGGACTTCCAAACCTTTCTGATAAAAAGGCCAGAGCCCAACAAAAAATTTGATCTTCAAGTACAAGATTCAAGAGAGACATAAAAAGGTAAATGGGACAGAAAGATACAATATGTTGTTAATGAGGTCAAAATATTTACATCCCTACAAGGGAAGGTGACACTTGCAACTCTTGAGAACTGTATTGTTATTACAGCATGTTAAAGGAGTATACATAAAGGGGGTGGATATAAGTTGACTTTGATGTAATGATAAAAAAAATCTAATCAAGTGGGTTAAATAGATCCAAGTAAGTGGATTAGTCTGAGCTAAGAAAATGTACTAAGAAAGGAGGAGGCAGACAAGGGTAAATTCCATTACAGGAAAAGACACAAAAACCTATTAGAGCAGAGGTAAAGAAGGGAGGGGGATGAGCATTGTTTGAACCTTACTCTCATCAGATTTGGCTCAAGAAGGGAATAACATAATCAGTTAGGTATAGAAATCTAACTTGCACTATAGGCAGTAGGAGGGAAAAGGGGAAAGAAAAGGGAGGGGGGATAGAAGGGAGGGAAGAAACAGTAAGAGTAAAGGGGAAGAAAAGAGAAATAGATAATAGAAGGGAGGTGGGACTGAAGGAGGCAGTGGTCAAAAGCAGAACACTAGTGGGAGGGGAGGAGAAAAGAAGAAAGAGAAGCATGAACTGGGGTGGGGGGAAGGATGGAGAAAAAGACACAGACAGTAATCATAACTGTGAATGTGAATGGGATGAACTCTCCCATAAAATGGAAGCATATAGCAGAATAGATTAAAAACCCTAATCCTACAATATGTTGTTTACAGGAAACACATTTGAAAAAGAGTGACACATACAGGGTAAAGGTAAAAGGCTAGAGCAAAATATATTATGCTTCAGCTGAAGTAAAAAAAGCAGGGGTAGCAATCCTGATCTCAGACAAAGAAAAAGCAAAAATAGATCTTATCAAAAGAAATAAGGAAGGAAACTACATCCTGCTAAAAGGCACCATACACAATGAAGTAATATCATTACTAAACATATATGCACCAAATGATATAGCATCCAAATTCTTAGAGGAGAAGTTCAGGAGTTACAGAAAGAAATAGACAGCAAAACTATACTAGTGGGGGACCTCAACCTCCCCCTCTCTGAACTAGATAAATCTAACCACAAAATAAACAAGAAAGAAGTTAAGGAGGTGAATAGAACATTAGAAAAGTTAGGTATGATAGACCTGTGGAGAAAACTGAATGGGGATAGAAAGGAATATACTTTTTTCTCAGCGGAAATTGGCACATACACAAAAATTGACCATGTACTAGGGCATAAAAACCTCACGATCCAATGCAAAAAGGCAGAAATATTAAATGCATCCTTCTCAGAGCATGATGCAATAAAAATTATATGTAATAAAGGGCCATGGAAAGATAGACTAAAAAATAATTGGAAACTAAATAATCTAATCCTAAAAAATGATTGGGTCAAACAACAAATCATAGAAACAATCAATAATTTCATTCAAGAGAATGATAATAATGAGACAACATACCAAAACTTATGGGATGCAGCAAAAGCAGTTCTTAGGGGAAGTTTTATATCTCCAAATGCTTACATAAATAAAATAGAAAAAGAGGAGATCAATGAATTGGGCATGCAACTAAAAAAACTAGAAAAAGAACAAATTAAAAATTCTCAATTAAACTCCAAATTAGAAATATTGAAAACCAAAGGAAAAATTAATAAAACTGAAATTAAGAAAACTATTGAACTAATAAATAAAACTAAGAGCTGGTTTTATGAAAAAACCAATAAAATAGATAAACCTTTGGTTAATCTAATTAAAAAAAGGAAAGAAGAAAACCAAATTACTTGTATCAAGAATGAAAAGGGTGAAGCTACCACCAAGGAAGAGGAAATTAAAACAACAATTAGGAATTACTTTACCTAACTATATGCCAACAAATTTGACAATCTTAGTGAAATGGATACATATTTACAAAAATATAAATTGGCCAGATTAACAGAAGAGGACATAAAATACTTAAATAACCCCATGTCAGAAAAAGAAATTGAACAAGTCATTGATGAACTGCCTAGGAAAAAATCTCCAGGGCCAGATGGATTTACATGCAAATTCTATCAAACATTTAAAGAACAATTAATTCCAATACTATATAGACTATTTGGCAAAATAGGTGAAGAAGGAATCTTACCAAATTCTTTTTATGATACAAATATGATGCTGATACCTAAACCAGGAAGAGTCAAAACAGAGAAAGAAAATTATAGACCAATTTCTCTAATGAATATAGATGCAAAAATTTTAAACAAAATATTAGCAAATAGATTACAGCAACTTATCACAAGAATAATACACTATGACCAGGTAGGATTTATACCAGGAATGCAGGGCTGGTTCAATATAAGGAAAACTATCAGCATAATTCATCATATCAACACCAAAACTAACAGAAACCACATGATCATCTCAATAGATGCAGAAAAAGCTTTTGACAAAATACAACACCGATTCCTATTAAAAACACTAGAGAGTATAGGTATAAATGGAATCGTCCTTAAAATAATAAATAGCATCTATCTAAAACCTTCAGCAAGCATAATATGTAATGGGGACAAGCTAGAAGCATTTCCAATAAGATCGGGAGTGAAACAAGGATGTCCATTATCACCACTGTTATTCAACATCATACTGGAAACGTTAGCTTTAGCAATAAGAGAAGAAAAAGACATTGAAGGCATTAGAATAGGCAAAGAAGAAACAAAGCTATCACTCTTTGCAGATGACATGATGTGATACTTAGAGAGTCCCAGAGAATCAAGTAAAAAACTACTTGAAATAATAAACAACTTTAGCAAAGTTGCAGGCTATAAAATAAACCCACATAAATCATTGGCATTTCTACATATTACTAACAAAGCCCAACAGCAAGAGATAGAAAGAGAAATTCCATTTAAATTCACTGTAGACATTATAAAATATTTAGGAGTCTACCTCCCGAAACAAACCCAGGAACTCTATGAACACAATTATAAAACACTTTTCACGCAAATAAAATCAGATCTAAATAATTGGAAAAACATCCGTTGCTCATGGGTAGGTCGAGCTAATATAATAAAAATGACCATTCTACCTAAGCTAATTTACTTATTCAGTGCCATACCAATCAAACTACCAAAAAGAGTTAGAAAAAATAATAACAAGATTCATTTGGAGGAACAAAAGTTCCAGAATATCAAGAGAACTAATGAAAAGAAATGCAGGGGAAGGTGGCCTAGCCATTGCAGTTCTTAAATTGTATTATAAAGCAGCAATCATCAAAACTGCTTGGTACTGGCTAAGAAATAGAGTGATGGATCAATGGAATAGGTTAAATATGCAAGACACAGTAGTCAATGACTATAGTAATCTATTATTTGATAAACCCAAAGACCCCAGCTTCTGGGATAAGAACCCACTCTTTGAAAAAAACTGCTGGGAAAACTGGAAAAGAGTATGGCAGAAACTAGGCATAGACCAAAATCTCACACCATATACCAAAATAAAGTCAAAATGGGTTCATGATTTAGATATAAAGACTGATACTATAAGCAAATTGGGAGAGCAAGGAATAGTTTACCTGTCAGATCTATGGAGAACAGAAGAATTCATGACCAAACAGGAGATAGAGAACATTACAAAATGCAAAATAGATAATTTTGATTACATTAAATTGAAAAGTTTGTGCACAAACAAAGCCAACGCAACTAAGATTAGAAGGAAGGTAGAAAATTGGGAAAGAATTTTTACAACCAGTCTCTCTGATAAGGGCCTCATTTCTAAAATATATAGAGAATTAAGTCAAATTTATAAGAATACAAGCCATTCCCCAATTGATAAATGGTCAAAGGATATGAACAGACAGTTCTCAGATGAAGAAATTAAAGCCATTTGTAGTCATATGAAAAAATGCTCTAAATCACCATTGATTAGAGAAATGCAAATCAAAACAACTCTGAGGTACCACATCACACCTATCAGAATGGCCAACATGACAAAACAGGAAAATGATAAATGTTGGAGAAGATGTGGGAAAATTGGAACACTAATGCATTGTGGGTGGAGTTGTGAAATGATCCAACCATTTTGGAGAGCAATTTGGAACTATGCGCAAAGGGCTATAAAAATGTGCACACCCTTTGACCCAGCAATAGCACTTCTAGGGCTATATCCCAAAGAGATCACACAAACGGGAAAAGGACCTACATGTACAAAAATATTCATAGCAGCTCTTTTTGTGGTGGCAAAGAATTGGAAACTGAGAGGATGCCCATCAAGTGGGGAATGGCTGAGCAAGTTGTGGTATATGAATGTGATGGAATACTATTGAGCTATAAGAAATGATGAATAGGCTGACTTCAGAAAAACCTGGAAAGACTTGTATGGTCTGATGCTGAGTGAAGTGAGCAGAACCAAGAGAACGCTGTACACAGTAACAGCCATGTTGTGGCATCACTAATATTGATAAACTTAACCCTTCATGACAATACAAGGATCTAAGACATCTCCAGAGGCCTTGTGATGGAAAATGCTATCCACATCCAAAGAAAGAACTATGAAAGTTGAATTGCTATTTTTTTCTCTTCTGTTGAGTTTTGTTTCCTCTTTCTGATGGTTCCTCCTATTGGTTTTATCACTAATCACTGTATCACTAATGTGAAAATATGTTTAATATGAATGTAAATGTATAGCCTATATCAGATTGTGCACCGTCTTGGGGAGGGTGGTGGGGAGGAAGGGGGAAAAATTTTAAGCTCAAAAGTACATGGAAGTGATTGTTGATAAATCAAAATAAATTAATAAAAAAAGTGGAAAAAACAACTGGCTTATCCATTTAACAAAGGTGGGGGCCAGAGGAGAGAATGAGGATTTTATCCTTTTGTTTTCCCTTTCCACCACACACCTCCAAACCCTGACAGTCGACTCTAACAAGTGGGGACACAAGTAAGTATGAGATGAGGTTCAAACTTCAGTAGGCCTCCCCAACCTCAACACTCTATCCACTACACCAAGATTCCTCTAAACATAGCACTTGTATTCTCAGGCAGTCTGTCATCCAAATACTAACCAGATCTGACCCTCACTAGTGTCTGAGATCAGATAAAATCTGGTACGTTATCACTCGCAGCAAGCCTGAAGGCCAGGAGTAATTTTGCAGTTATCTGCAGGGAGTATATTCTGTTTGCCTTTCTGACGATGGCAAGTAAACACTTTATATGCATGGAATATATGTTGATCTCCCCACTGGGGGAGAAGATGAAAGAGCTAGAAAAAACTAGTCTCCAATCTTGACATTATCAGGGACAATAAAATAATCCTGGAAAGAAAACTAGCAAAAACAATAAAACAAAGAAGAAAACAGATATGCAGAAGCAGAGGGGAATTGTGCCGGGGTTTAACAGGTGGATGAATAGGACACAGAGAAGGCAGGAAAGAGACTTGAATATTTAGAACCATTAATAAGTCTGAGGTGCTCCTTGTAGATGGGGACTGGACCATGTTAAGAGGAAGTTGATTCTTTTGCTCAAAGGAATAATGATGTAGATCCAGGGGTGCTATCAGGATTGAGGTCATCCAGAAATAGAGAAAGAAGAGGTGAGAAGGGCTGGTGCTGATGGGTACCTGGACAACCATTTTTACCAATCTGCCATAAACAATGGAGAAGACTGACTCTGTTCCCAGGGTAGGCATCTTGGACAGGAGAAAATAGAATTTAAGACAATAAATGAAGTAGAACGATAGTGTGTAAGCTCCTAGAGGGAAAGAACTCTCATTTTCATCTTTGCATCCCCATTGCTAGCATAGAGCCTGTCATTTAATAAAATGTTGACAGAAAACCCCCATTACCCACAGCTGGTAGTTCATTCTGGGGCAAATGATGCCCCAGAAGGGAGGCAGAAAACATTGTTAGGTACTATGAAATTATAGGGAAAAAATAGAAAACTTCAGGGGCAGAGCTGGTATCTTAATTATTTTTACCAATTGAAGGTAGTGACTTCAGAAAGAATGGTAAATTTAAGAGGTGAATATCTACAAATTCTGAGAATGGGATTTGGATTTCTGGGCCAAAACTTTAAAATTCTCATCTCATGACTAGTCATAAATAATAAATGTACATGTAAGCACATGTGTGTATATTACATACATACACACATATACATGTACACACATGTTTCATATATATTTATATATATATATATATATATAGCAACTGAGTGTGTATATACACATTCAGTTGCCTTGAGTTTTTTAATCTGATTAAAAAATTTATAAACTGAAAATGCAGGAAGAGAGAAAAACTGCCCACACAAATCTGACAGGCCAGATACCACAGAGAACAGCAAATACAACACAGGAAGAATATGAGTGAAGAGGAAAAGAAATTCACAGGAGAGAATATCTAAGACGAGAATCAGCAATAAAAATCAGCAATAAGAACTATCTTCCCAGATATCTATACACAAATGTACAGTCTTAAATAATAAACAAGGTACGCTGGAGATCTTAATTCAAAAACACAAATTTGTCTCATTGGTATCACTGGTGGGATGAGACTCAGGCCTGGAATATGGTTTTGGAAGGGAATCTTTTTATTCAAAAGAAGAGGAATAGGTGGGAGAATTGGTAGAATTTGTGTTTTTGTTCAGTCGTTTCAGTCTCGTCTAACTCTTCGTGACCCCATTTGGGGTTTTCTTGGCAGAGATCCTGGAATAGTTTGCCATTTCCTTTTCCAGCACATTTTACAGATGAGGAAACTGAAGCAAAAAGGTTAAGTTACTTGCCCAGAGTCACACAGCTGAGATCAGATTTGAGCTCAGAAAGACAAGGAGGGAGAGAATTCCAGGAATAAGGGATAGCCATAGAAAATGTTTGGAATCTGGAGATGGAGTGTCTGGTTAGAGGAACAGCCAGGAGACCAGTGTCACTCAATCACAGAGTATTTTGGTGGGAGAGAGAAGTAAACTGTAAGAAGATTGGGAAGGCCAAGCTAGGGAAGAAAATGAATGTAGTCAGGCATTATGTATTCTTGATCACACTGGCTTTCTTCCTAACCCTCAGTGGTCACTACTTCGAAGGAACTCTAATTGCTAGCAAATCATTCCTTTAATAAAACACATTAGAACTTTGCCAGAAATCAAAGTTAAGCTCTTGTTGTTCAGTTGTTTTCAGTCATGTCCAACTTTTTGTAACTGCATTTGGGTTTTTCTTGGCAAAGACTGGAGTGGTTTGCCATTTCCTTCTCCAGCTCATTTTACAGATGAGGAAACTGAGGCAAACAGTATTAAGTGACTTGCCCGCATTCATGGAGCTAGTAAGTGTCTGAAGTCATATTTGAACTCAGGAAGAAGAGTCTTCCTGATTCTAGGCCCAGTGCTCTATCCATTGTGTCACCTAGCTGCCCTCAAAGTTAAGCTCGCTGGCTTATAGTTTATGGATTCATTACTCTTCTCTTTTTCAGAAAATCAAGACCACTACATTTTCCCTTCTCTAGTCTTGGGCTGTCTCTCTCGTTCTTCTTTGTCTTTCAAGATCCTGGAGAATGTTTCAGGAATCACAAGCACCAGCTATTTCAGAACCCTGCTACGTAGTTTGTCTGGATCGGATGACTTGTACTCATTGAGAGAATACTAGGTATTCCATTACCAGCTTCTCATTTATTTTGGGTTCCAACTACCAGTAACTATTTTTATTCTGTCCTTTCCAGTCCAAAGATCTTTCTTGTTCATAGAGTAAATGGACACAAAATAACAACAAAACAGTTCTGCCTTCTCTGTGCCATCTGTTATCACATCCACTCCAAACAGCGGTCTTAATTCTTCTCTGATCTTGCTCTTACCCAAAGATATTTTTGTTGTCCTTTGCCCCCATCACCAGCCTCAATTCATTCTGGGATATCGTGGTAATCATAAGGACCAGCATGATTTCACCGAAGACAAGCGCTGACCAATTAACCTCATTTTCTTTTTTTTATTATATTAGGGTACCTAGACTGGTCGAGCAAAACAATGCTGTTGTCATAGTCTTCCTGAATTTTATCAAAGCATCTGACAAGAGACATTTGAGCTTGGGTAGATTCAGAATTGGTTAAATGATTGTGCCTAGAGGATAGTTATTAATTAACTGATGCCAGCTTAGAAGGAGGTCCCCAGTAGAATGCCCCAGGGATCTGTGCTATTTGACATTTTTTATCAGTGACTTAGACAAAGGTATAGATAGCATAGTCATTGAGTCTTCAGATGGAAAAAACAGCTGGGAGGGTTAGCTAACACAAAGAATCAGAGAATCAAGATTCAAAAAGATCTCCGTAGGTTACTGTGATGAAGATCAGAGCTAATGTGGGGAAATTCAATATGGATAAATGGAAATTCTGCACTTGACTTCACAGAAGCAACGTCACAAGATGGGCTGGATTTGACTAGAAAGCAGTTCATGTGAAAAAGTCCCAGGGGTTATACTGGATTGTTGTTGATGTTTTTTAGTCAGTTAGTTCTTTGTGACCCCATTTGGGGTTTTCTTGGCAAAGATACTGGAGTGGTTTACCATTTCCTTCTCCAGTTCATTTGACAGATGAGGAAACTGAGGCAAACAGGGTGAAGTGACTTAGCCAGGGTCATACAGCTACTAAGTGAGGCTGGATTTGAACTCAGGTTCTTCTGACTCCAGGGCCAACACTGTATCTATGTTCCCCTAATTGTCCCCCAGGATATATGAATTACAAGTTCCATATGTGTCAACAATATACCAGGATAGACACAAAATCTAATATGACCTTAGTTTGCACTAACAGAAGTGAGCTATCCACAAAGAGAGAGGTGCTAGAATTACTGAATCACAGAATTTGAGAATTGGAAGGGACTCTGATGGCCACCTAATCCCACTTATACACAAAAGGAGTCTGCACCATGACCCACCCAACGAAGATAGTAGTGGCTCACTCCTAGCTGGTCAGGCCTCATCTGTAGTACTGCACCTGGTGCTACGTACTGCATATTAGGACTTTGACAAGCTGAAGCATATCTGAAGCAGTATGCTGAACATAGTTGAAACCTCTCTATAGGAAAATTGGTTGATGGAATCAGGATGGGATTTGGTCTAGAAAAGAGAAGACTTGAAAAGGATTTGACATCAGGCTTGAAATATTCAAATAGAAGTAGGTAGGTGGTTCAGTGGCTACAGCCCAGGACTTGGAGTCAGGAAGACCTGAGTTCAAAGCTGGCATCAGACACTTAGTAGCTGTGTTACCTTGGGCAAGTCATTTAACCTCTGTCTTAATGTCCTCATCTATAAATTGGGGATAATAATAGCACCTACCTCCCAGGGTTGTTGTGAGAATCAAATGAGATCAAAATACAATCAAATTGTAAAATGCTTAGCACAGTTCCTGACATATATTAGGAGCTTAATAAATACTCGTTTAAAAAAAATGAAGGGGGGGGCGGAGCCAAGATGGCAGAGGGAAAGCAGTGACTGTCTTAAGCTCTCTCCCAAAGCCCTCCAAATACCTATAAAAAATGATTCTAAAATTCTAAAGCAGCAGAACCCACAAAAAGACAGAGTGAAACAAACTTCCAGCCAAAGACAGCCTGGATGGTTGATCGAAAAGGTATATCGCACCAGGCTGGGAGAGGAGCGCAGTTTGGCGTGGGTGCGCAGGCCTCAGTGACCCTGGAGCAGATCTCAGAGGACTGAATAGAGGGCAGCTGTGGTGGTTTCCAGACTTCTCAACCCATGAATGCCAAAGACAACTTAGAAGGTTGGTGGGAAAAGTCTATGACTGCGGTGAGAGAGGAGCTAGGTCTCAGCCACAAGTCTCGAGCACGGCCAGGGGCCATGGCTTTTTCCTGAGCTTCCAACCCATAGACTGAGGGGGAATCAAGTGGATGATCAGAGGGGGATTGCAGGGATCTCTTTGCCAGTGCTGAGGCAGGAATCTCTTGCTTTACTGCTGCTTGGATCTGGGTCACAGTTCTGAGGGGCAGTCCTGGGGTGAGGAGGAACACTGGTGTGGTGGAGCTTGTTGTGGCAGTGGAGAGAAAACACCTCGCCCCTTATCGCAGCACCTTGGAAGAACTGAAAATTTACAGGTCCCTAGAAGTACCTGTGAAAACAGCTGTGCAAACCCCCAAAGCTTGGAACAGTACATTCTCTACCCTAGAAGCAGACCCCTATCTTAACAAAGACTTTAAAACTCAAGTAATTGGTTGGGATCATGAGTAAGCAGCACAAAAAGGGTCAGACTATTTTAGCTTACTTTGGTGACAAAGAAGATCAAAACATACAACCAGAAGAAGACAACGAAGCCAAAGCTCCTACATCCAAAGCCTCCGAGAAAAATATGAATCAGTCTCAGGCCTTGGAAGAGCTCAAAAGGGATTTTGAGAAGCAAATAAGAGAAGTAGAGGAAAAACTGAGAGTGATGCAAGAAAATCATGAAAAACAAGTCAACAGCTTGCTAAAGGAGACCCAAAAAAAAAAATACTGAAGAAAATAACACCTTAAAAAATAGCCTAACCCAAATGGCAAAAGAGGTCCAAAAAGCCAATGAGGAGAAGAATGCCCTAAAAAGCAAATTGGTCAAATGGAAAAGGAAGTCCAAAAGATTACTGAAGAAAATACTTCCTTAAAAATTAGAATAGAGTAATTGGAAGCTAGTGACTTTATGAGAACTCAAGACACTGTAAAACAAATCCAAAAGAATGAAAAATTAGAAAACAGTGTGAAATATCTCATTGGAAAAACAACTGACCTGGAAAATAGATCCAGGAGAGAGAATTTAAAAATTATTGGACTATCTGAAAGCTGTAATAAAAAAAAGATCTTTGACATCATCTTTCAAGAAATGATCAAGGAAAACTGCTCTGATATTTTAGAACCAGAGGGCAAAATAGAAATTGAAAGAATCCACTGATCTCCTCCTGAAAGAGATCCCCAAAGGAAAACTCCTAGGAATATTGTAGCCAAATTCCACAGTTCCCAGGTCAAGGAGAAAATATTACAAACAGCCAGAAAGAAACAATTCAAGTATTGTGGAAACACAATCAGGATAACACAAGATTTAGCAGCTTCTACATTAAGGGACTGCAGGGCATGGAATATAATATTCCAGAGAGCAAAGGAGATAGGATTACAACCAAGAATCACCTACCCAGCAAAACTGAGTATAATCCTTCAGGGGAAAAAATGGTCATTCAGTGAAATAGAGGACTTTCAAGCATTCTTGATGAAAAGACCAGAGTTGAGTAGAAAATTTGATTTTCAAATACAAGACTCGAGTGGAACATGAAGAGGTAAACAGGAAAGAGAAAATCATAAGAGACTTATTAAGGTTGGAATGTTTACATTCTTGCATGGAAAGATGATATTTGTAACTCATGAGACCTTTGTCAGTATTAGGGTAGTTGGAGGGGAAATAATTATATGTACGTATATATAGATATAGATAGATAGAGGGCACAGGGTGAGTTGAAAATGAAGGGGTCATATCTGGAGAATAAAATTAAGGGGTGAGAGAAGAATATACTAGGAGAAGGAGAAAGGGAGATGTAGAATGGGGTAAATCATCCCACAAAAAAAAAAAACAGAAAAGCAAAGGCTCTTACAGTGGAGGGGAAATGGGAGAAGGTGAGAGGGAATGAGTGAATCTTATTCTCGTAGAATTTGACTTAAGGAGGGAATAACATACACACTCAATTGGGTATGGAAATCTGTCTTACCCTACAGGAAAATAGGGGGGGAAGGGGACAAGAGAGTAGGGGAATCATAGAGAGGAGGGCAGATTGGGAAAAGGAGTAATCAGAAGCAAATACTTCTGAGGAGGGACAGGGTCAAAAGAGAGAATAGAATAAATGGGTAGGTGGGATAGGATTAAGGGAAATAGAGCTAGTTTTTCACAGTATGTCTACTATGGAAGTGTTTTGCATAACTGCACATATATAACCTATATTTAGTTGCTTGTCTTATTGATGAGGGTGAGTGGGGAGGAAGAAAGGGAGAAAATTTGGAACCCAAAGTTTTAAAAACACATGTTTAAAAAAAATGTTTTCACATGCAACTGGGAAATAAGAAATACATGAAATGGGGTATAGAAATCCATCCTGCCCTACAGGAAAATCGAAGGGGAAGGGGATAAGAGAAGTGGGGGAGAGATAGAAGGGAAGGCAGACTAGGGGAAGGGGTATTTAGAATGCATGCCATCTTGGGGTGGGGGAGGGGCAAGATGGGGTGAAAATTTGGAACTCAATGTTGTGGAAGTAAATGTTGAAAACAAAAAAATAAATAAAAATTACCATTTAAAAAAAAATGAAGGACTGACATATGGAAGAAAGATTCAGTTTGTTCTACTTGGTCCCCAAGAGAAAGGTAGGATCACGAGTGGAGATAGAAAGAGGCAGGCTTTGGCTTCCTTCCCCTTGTTTGCGCACTGTGCTGTCTTCCATCTACACCTTTGCTGGACCATACGCCATGTCTGGAATGCCTGCTACCCCTCTATCTCCACCTATTGAAGTCTTAACCATCCTTTAAAGTGCTGATCAAATGCCATCTCATTCACGAAGTGTTCCATTATTCTGCCTGCCCATAATGATTCTGTGCTTCTTTCTTCCTAGTTAGCAATTCCTGGGATCTTGCTTTACACCTCTCTTATGTGTTTATCATGTATCATTTTGTATTGCAGTTATTTACCTATGTGCCATATAACAGCTAACATTTCTGTAGCATTTTAAGTTTAGAAAAGCACTTTACACATGTTATCCCATTTGATCCAAACAACAACCCTGTAAGGCAGGTGCTTCCTCATTTTACAGATGAGAAAACCAATGCTGAGCAAAGTTAAATGACTGGCCCAGAGTCACACAGCTAGTAAGTATCTGATACAGGATTTGAACTCAGACCTCCCTGCCCCCAGTTCTAGAGCTCCATCTACCATATCACATAGCTGCCTACTAGGCGGTCAAACCTTCCCACAAGGCTGTGAGCTCCATAAAGGCTTGGATTGTGCTTTTTTTCATCTTTGTATCTGCCCCAGGTACTAACACAGGGTGTTTAGGAGCCTTCCTACCTTGGGAATTGGAAGTCCTTGGCAATTTCATAATTTTCTACAGGCAAATCATTGCCTTCCAGTTATATAGTGTAGGGAGGGGCAAAGATATTTACCCTGCCCCACTCTGGTCCAGCCAAAACAATACATCTTTGAAAAAGGGATAGCAAGGAGTCTTGTGATTGTATTTTTGAGGTGGCTTTCTATGGTTAACAACGTTAGAACATTGAAAGTAATTTGTCTTTTAGAAGGGGACAGACAGCGCCACTATGACCATCAAATCTGACACTGAACTTGGAACACAAAAAGTACAATTTTGCCTCTGACCCTTAGAGGGCGCTGAGGGGCAGTAATATTAGTATACTTATTATATTAGTAAGAAGAAAAGTAGATGGCAAGTGATTTGATATACTAGAGGTAGAACCAAGAGCTTACCAAGAATACACAATATCCTACTATTCTCCAACCCTTTTGACTTCACTGCCTTCTGTCAGGAAGACCATTAGCAATAGAATTCCTCAGACTCAGCCCTCAAACTATTTTCTGGAAGCCTGACTGAGACCCCCAATTAATGCTGGTGTAATAACCAAGTCATCTGAGACCTCGCTATTTCCAAGAAAGCTTGTGTCCTTATGGATACTGTTAAGGATTAAATTATATCCTCAATTTACAGAAGTCAGTTTTGAGGCAGCAGGGCAGAGCAGAATGAGCCCAGCTTTTGAGGCAGAAGACTTAGTTTAAATCTTGCCTCCATCATTTTCTATCTGTGCCCCCGTTTCCTCATCTGTAAATGGAGAAGACTGGAAGAGATGGTCTCTAAGGTCACATCCAGCTTTAAAGTAACGATCCTGAGGATTTGGATGATTTTACTGAGCTAGAAATTTCCTCCTCTCTGCCCACCAGAAAAAGAAAAAAATCCAAGTCCTCCTTAAGTTTCAATCTCTCTAGTAAAACTGTCTCCATTTATTCAGCCAGCCTAATGTTCTATTGTCACACATTTTTTTAAAAATCCCAAGAGTGGCTGGCTGGGGAGACTCAATCCATTGCTCCCCAAAGCCCTTTCAAAGCAGTGTTGTAGCCACAGTGTTCTGAACACAGTAAGCATTTAGTAAATAACTAGTGATGCTGCCACTGCTCCCCCTCCTCCCATCTATGGTATGATAATGTTAAATTGGAGAAAAGATAATGAATATTTTATGAACTGGTAACCGTTGATGTGGAATGAAAATATTGCCTTCCTCCTATTTGGATGCAAGGAAGTGTGTGTCCTTTTTGTACTTAATGCAACTCAGACATAAATTTCTTGGAGGCAGTCTGAGTCATACCAGACACATCTGTAAGGCACGACCAATCTTTCCTGAGCCCACGTTTAGAGACTGCAGTGCAGAGCATTTCCTTTGACCATGTGCTTGCTGAGTGATGAAATTGCAGAGATATAAGTCCAATTCTGCTATCTGTGATTTAGCTGGTCATTTCCTGGGCCAGTGATCTCTAGGAAGTATAGAGTAGCCACTCTTCTCTCTGTGATTCCAATTCAGCCTCATTCTATCAGACTAACCATGTAATAGTGAAGCCTTTTCAAAATGGAACCCTGAAACACCTGTACCTTTCTGCCCCCTCTGGAATACAACTAAGAGCCTGAAAATGAGCCCTGACAGAGAGCAGTATGTCTACCTCCTGTTAATCACAGAGCCGCCTGGCAACTACAGCAAACTTAGCACCATCCTGCCAGAGTAGATATGATAAAATCTTGTTAAAACTGGTCATTTGTCACATGAAAGATGGCATTGATTCTGTCACCAAGAGCAACTTTTAACTTCTTCGTGGTCCAAGCAATAGGAGAACAAATGCTGGTGGGTCAACAGGGTTCAAAATGTACCTGGGGTGATGGCTGTGTAAGGGAAAAGAAGGGGATAGATATGAGAGATACTGTGGAGGTGGAAATGACTTGGCAACTAATTGGATATATAGAATGAGGGAAAGTGAAGAGTCAAGGATGCCAAGGTTGAGAGCCCTAATGACTAGAAGGATGTTGGTATACTCAACAGAAATAGATAAGTTTAGAAAAGGGGTGGGTTTATGGGGAAAGATAATGAGTTCTGACATGTTGAGCTTGAGAATCCTGTGGCATCCAGCTGGAAATGTCCAGTAGGCAGTTCATGATATGAGACTAGAGTTCAAGAGAGAGATTAGAGATGGATACATATGTACACAAATATGTATGTGTGTGCACATATATACATAGAGAAAGAGAGAGACAGACAGACAGAGAGAAAAGAGAGAGAGAAGAGAGAGAGAAAGAGAGAGAAAGAAAGAAAGAAAGAAAGAAAGAAAGAAAGAAAGAAAGAAAGAAAGAAAGAAAGAAAGAAAGAAAGAAAGAAAGAA